>NC_056739.1:1840005571-1840328071 GCF_019279795.1 Protopterus annectens
TTAAAATAGGCTATTTCAGCTGAGCATCTTTATATGAGGAACAGACCCTTGACCCCTCCCCCCTCCTGTCAGTGCAAATTCCCCTGCTGCTCTCTCTCTCTCACCTTACCCAGGTGCATGTTAAATCAGTATTAATGACAATATCATTCTTGTGCAGTCATCTCCTGCCTGCAATTTGGTTTTAATTACCTGCCGTGTTGTCTTTCCCCCTTACTGACAGCCATTAAATAGGGAATGACACCAGAGCCACGGATGTGTCAAACACTGTTTTCTGTTTCCCATAAGACAGGCAGCATTGCCTCCTAGTGGCAGTTTGAAAAATGACATTCCCTTAAGGTCAAAACTGGATATTTGTCTGTGCTTACAAATTTCTTCAGTATATGCAGCCTGTACACACATAAACACATTATGTGTGATATCTGTGTCTCTGAAGTCATGAGCAATATATTTAAGCAATAATTGCAGTCCCTCCATTGTATTACATATTTTTATATAAACTGAGTTTTCATTGTTAGTACTATTACATTGGATGGCAACAGAAATATGCAGTAATTGTCTAGCTGTCTTAGAAATGTGATGAAAATCACAATAATGAGTAAACTGGGGAAAAATGTGTATGAATTTTAGATGGTGTATTATTTTGGCTAGATAAAAAGTTTACATTAGCACTTGTATTTCATTATATTCATTACACAAAATTAATGCATTCAGCAAAAATGTAGCATAAAGTATATTTGTTGCTCAGAAAAGAGAAAATCAAACTTTGAAATCATTGCTGCAAAACTATTTAGAAAGGATTAGCTTGGGAAAAACACTGAACTCCACCAATGAAGAATTTCCAGGCATGCAAACTAAAAGCACGTTTTGAGTTAAAAAGGAAAAACAAATGTTCAGACTGAAAGGACTATTGATGAACGGTGTTAGAATTTAGATGCTACTGTTCTCACCTTTTTTGTGAGTAGCTTAAAAAATTCCTTTTCTTTATGTGTGTGCATGTGTGTATGTGTGTGTGTGTGTGTGTGTGTGTGTGTGTGTGTGTGTGTGTGTGTGTGTGTGTGTGTGTGTGTGTGTGTGTGTGTGTGTGTGTGTGTGTGTGTGTGTGTGTGTGTGCGTGTGCATGCATGCATGCTTGTGCTCATGTGTCTGTGCTTGTATGTGTGTGTGTGTATGTGTGTGTGTGTGTGTGTGTGTGTGTGTGTGTGTGTGTGTGTGTGTGTGTGTGTGTGTGTGTGTGTGTGTGTTTGTGCACGCGCGCTTGTGCGTTTGTGCGTGTGCAAGATTGCCTGTGATTGTGTGTGTGTGTATCAGTGCATGTGAGTGTGGGAGCATGTGTGCATTTGGTCAAGTGGGATGAAGATTGTCTGTTAATAGTTAACACAGCTCACTTCAGTTGTCATAGCAGAAGGCAAGTTGTGAGACCACCCTTGTTTGTAATGCAATATTTGTGAAGCTTTATACACTCTTCTCTCCATTTTTATAATCTGTCCATTTTTTTTCAGTTTCAGTTGACAATGTTTCAATTTATATTGCCTACTTATTGACATTAATTGCAGTTCTGCTAAATAGTAGGCAAAACTGTGATAAGCATTCAGTATTTCATCCGATTAATAACTGTGCTACATTGGCAGCCAACTGCAGGGTCTGCCCAGGTAGCAACACTGTCAACAGCACAATGTTGTGCAGACTTCTTCTTTTGGCTTTTCCCGGTTAGGGGTCGCCACAGCAGATCTTCTGTCTGCTCATTATTGGCAGTGGAGTTTTACAGTGTCGAGTTGCCAGCCCGGTGCCCAACCTTCCACAGAAGGCACACACATGCACACACTCACACCTAGGCCAATTTAGAGTGTCCAATCCACCTACTGCATGTCTTTGGGAGGAAACCGGAGCACCCGGAGGAAACCCACGCGAACCGCAGGGAGAACATGCAGACTCTGCACAGAAGGCACCCCAGCCGAGAATTGAACCGGAGAACCTCTTGCTGTGAGGCGGCAATGCTAACCGCTGCACCTACCAGCTATAATCAGGCAGTTAGCAAGCTAAGTGGGCAGTGTAGTGTGAAATATATATTGGTACTGTTGCGTCTAATACATTTTGTATATATATCCCTTCCAAGACTGTGGACACTATGAAAGATGCTCCTCTTTTTCACAAAGTAAAAAAAAAAGCCCAGAAAATTTATTTTAAAATTGTTGCTAGAAAATGAAATGCCTAAAAATACTAAATCACAAAAATGAAAACATGAAAGGCAAACCCCTAAAACAATCAGTCATATAAAACTGATGCGGATTTGATAGTGTCTGTTCCATCAATCACAGTGGTTAAAGTCTTCAAATAATAAACGTTTAAGATTTACCAATCATCTTCTCTTTGCCTGACAAAGAAAAGGCCTTTTAAAATGCAACTGCTGTAACCCAGCTGCAAAAAAAACAAACAAAAAAAAATATATATATATATATATATATATATATATATATATATATATATATATATATATATATATATATGAAATACATTGCAAATCAATTGTTACATCATAAGAAAGCACACCGTTATCTAAAATATCTAAAATAAATAAACTGCACATATTTAAGCTAGCATCCTTGACAATCTTATATCTAAATAGAGAGGTAGATAAGAAAGAAAAAAAAAAGAAAATCTGTTTAAGAAAGAAAAAAAGAAAATAATGATCTGCTTTTTTCAGTAGAGTATTTTTACCAAGCCAAACATTTAAGATGATTAGGTTTCTATTCTTCCTTTCGGTTTTTACAATCTCAGCACTATTATTTCAGTAGGTTTTCCAACATATGTAATTCCTAAAAAGGGCAGCATAAACTATGACTTGACTACAAAGCACTATAGAAATAAATATCTGATGTCTGGTCCTCCATTAATACAAAATGCAAATCAAGTGTTTCTTGTTACCATAGGGGTAGAAGTGGAAAAACCGACTTGCAGACACATTCAAGCATGGTGCCTTTCTCTGTCTCTGTCTATATTTCTCTTTTTACATGCACACACACACACACACACACACACACACACACACACACACACACACACACACACACACACACACACACACACACACGCATGTGCACACATGCACGCATGTGCACACATGCACACACACACACACGCGCGCACACACACACACACACACACACACACACACACACACACACATGTGCACACGTGCAGAGACACGCACACACACACACACACACACACACACACACACACACACACACACACACACACACACACACACACACACACACACACACACACACACACACACACACATACACATGCGTACTCACACATGCACACACAGACACACAGACGGACACACTCATGTATCTGGTAAACAGTGAACTGTTCATAAAGGGGTTACATTGTAGAAGATGATTTATCTAAATTAGATTTTACTAAATTCAATAAACTGAATGTGCAGATTGCTGAATTTCACTTGTTGATGGACTAGAGAAAAGGAAGACACTGACCAGGATGACAAAATATGTAGAAAAGTCACACATTATACAGCATGCAGCTGCACCATAATCAACACAGTAAAGACGGGCAAAGGCTAGTTAGTCCCTGTTCATAGTCCCCTGTTGTGTTCCAGTGCAGTGAGTTCAAAAATGCAATGGAAAATACAGTCAGATGGTTATACAATGACATTTAAATGAAATATTGAAATGAGGTCTTAATGATAGAAAATGCATGCAAGGTGAATAGTCAGGATTCATGAATGTCAGCAAAGGAAATTGTGCAGCTCTCTGTGCCGGCTTATAAAATGACAAAGCAGACTGAAAATATTGCCAGTGCAGGTAATGCAGCTATATACTAAAACATCTTTCTAAGATTAAGAACACTGCATCAATGGGCCCAGACAATATCCCAGGATGCCTTCTAAATTGCATGAAACATGATCTATCAGGGCATCTGGAATTATTGTTTAACTGTAGCCTCCAAACAGGCTTTGTGCCTCATGAATGGAGAAAGGCTACAGTCACCCTTCTGCACAAAGGTTTCTGCACAAAGGTGGGCCATCTTCAGACCCTGGAAACTACAGACCTATAAGTCTCACTAGTGTTATATGTAAATCCATGGAAAGAATTATCATGGAGATGATCAATAGAGATATAGTAAACCTCCAGACACTGGACTCAACCCAGTTTGATTTTGTCAAGGGCAGATCATGCCTACTAAACCTGGTGGACTTTTTTGAGAAGGTCACCAAAGCAATGGATGAGGGCAAAAACATTCACACTGTCTACTTTGACCTGGCTAAGGCATTTGACACAATACCCCACTTAGGCATTGTTGACAAACTCAAGAGGTTAAGTAAAAACCCGTATGCCACCTGGTGAATAGCCAGCTGGCTCACAGACAGGACACAGGAAGTTAGAATTGGGGAGTCCACCTCAACAAAGAGGCCAGTCACAAGTGAAATTCCACAGGGATCAGTCCTAGGACCACTCCTTTTTGGTATTTACTTCTCAGAAGTCAATGCTAATGTCAGTGGTCTCTGGCTAACTAGAGTTGCAGATGATTGCAAATTAGGAGCTGTCATTGAATCTCGCACTGACACAAATGTTCTCCAGGAGGGGCTGACACAGACAAATAACTGGTGTCAGAGCCATGGACGAAAACTAAATGCCAAGAAATGCATAATAGTATTCTTTAGAAGTCATCCATCCCTGTTAACTATCATATTGACAACACACCCCTTAGAGATGACCCAGTAGTCAGGGACTTAGGGACACACATAGATACTAATCTAGCCTTTAATCATCATGTGTCTACAGTGGTGAGGAAATCATTCTATGTTACGCAACTTATAAACAAAGGTATGGCACTTAAGTCCAAGGAAGTCATTATTCCACTGTATTCGGCATTCCTCAGACCTATCATTGAGTACAATGCCCACTTTGGTATGTACCTACCCAGGCATATCCAACAACTGGAACATCCACAGAGGTTCCTCACTAAAAGAATACAGGGTGTAAGTAATATGTCCAATGCAGACCTCCTCAAGGTCCTATCCCTGTATTCTGTCTCCTACAGGCTTTTGAGGGGAGATCTATACCTGGCATACAGGGCATTGTCAGACCCCACTCTGATGGGCCTCCTGCATATCCACAAAACAAACAGTACCATAATTACCTGTTCTAAAGACTTAAACCTTGCCTGTGATATAAATAGGATCTGCTGGAAAGAGGTATGTATCGCAGAGACTACTCCGTCTATGGAACAACCTCCCCATCCATGTGAAGCAGAGTTCCTCCCTATCCCAATTCAAGTGCAACTTGGACAATTGGATGGGAAACCAGAAATTCATCCCTGATTTAGCACCTATTTTTCTAATGCAAACAGGTAATCTGTAAATGGTTCATGGCCTAGTCCCATGCTTACACTTATCAAGGGTATCAGAACTTGTCAGAGATTTGGGATGCATGGCGAGGCTTAAAAAGGCCCTTGTGGTCATTAGCCTAGTAAACACCTATGAACCTATGAACTGTATTCCTTAGCACCTCCAGGTACCACTGTATGCATTGTGCCATCCTGATCAATGCAAACAGTACTATCAGTGAATTATTTCCCAAATTTTCTGTGAATAAATGATTGCTGATCATTTTCAGGTTGATGGGAGCATTATACTGGCCTTGACTGATGTGTGCTGCTGATGCATAGAGGTGATAGGACTGCATGACTCTCCCATACCTTTGGAAACCAAGGTATGTATAGCCTTTACATACTAATTACTGGGACTCTTTAGAGTCCAAATGGGGACAAAATAGGTATTTCACTGACCTACAACTCTAGAATACTCAGAAATCCCTCTAGTATAATGTTTCTGAATATGGGGAATCATATATGATTTTTTTCCTAGCACACGCTCCACAGGAGAGAGCTAGCACACTGCATGCCTCATGTGAAATCACTCATCTCTTTGATGTATTGTACTACACGTTTCACACATGTAACAATAATATCCTCATCTGCCACACAGTCAGAGAGGTTTGTGATCAAGAAGGCCTACCATTCATGAGTTGCTGGGTAGTATTTGACATACCTGAGACCATAACCAAGGTGTTCATACAGTACCCAAGCTGTTCTCATGATTTAGAGTTCTCAGCTATTTCACTGCTCCCTGCATATAGGAATTCAACAGAGCCTTCTAGTTGCTAAGTGTGGGCAATGTAATGTGAAACTATATGGCTACATATCTAATGTGTCCATATGTAATAGCACCCCTAACACAAACATACACATGTACCATGTATGTACTGTGTTGCAGGTGACACTGGACAGTTGCTGTAGACCTGGCTCAGGACAACTGCAGGGAACCCATAGAGTAAAGCCAAACTAAAATATAGCAACCACACATGTGCAAACATGCAATAGCTTAGGATATGAGTCCAGCCTTCCCTAGGAACACTTCAATAGGCTTCACATGTCTGGGTGGCACTCCAGTATGATTCAGCCACAGCCTGCATGATGTACTTAACATGTTCTCTAATATGGTGGTGAAACAACAGGCAGGAAGCTTGTAGGATACCGATACATTCAAGCTCTGCACCCAAATGGCTATAAAAGAAGGTATATCAACACCATCATCTGAAAAGTGTATAGTGGAACAAAAGCAATCACACCCAAAAACAATTATTACTATACACAACAGAGCAGGTGAAACAATGAAATCTAGTCCATATGTATGCGCCCTGGAATGCACAAGGTGACAGTGCATGGTCACACAGGCCAAATGAGTTGCATGTATCATAAATATCAGGCAATGCTGAGCAATACAGGGGTGAGCCACAATGCACATCAGACATTTTCACATCTAGCACCAAAGCGGGATGGTGCAGTGCTTCACAGTTATCGCATACAGTGCTGGTTAGGGACATATCTGCCTAGGTTGCAGAATCCATACCACAGGATTCTGATGTGGGAGTCCTGATGTGGCAGGTGAAATAGTGAGGTTGTCAGTATGAGACTGTGGTCTAACACAGACAATACGAGTGTTCATTGCACTAGGTTGTAGGGTTCCCTTTGACAGGTGCAGTGCATGACAGATGGACTATGACCTAGACCAGGGTGACACATGAGGTGAGGTGCCACTTGAGAGTGAGAACAGCATAAATACCCAGATGTAGGTGAGGATATAGTACCTTGTGATAGCCTCCAGACACACCACCCTATTGCATGCTCTGCCTGACCCTGAAAAATAAGCTGGAGAGTGTGATGTTGGTGACACTGAGGATCCTTCACATGTATGTGCATGCAGACGTACTGTGTGCTACCCCGGGTCAGTGGACTTCAATCATTATGGTATAGTTGGTCTCCAATACTACATGAATGACACATAACATAGAAAAGAAATGTATGCTGAACCGGGATACAGCAGATTATGCCTGGATGATAATACTGCACATTTGCTAATTCACCCCAAGTGTTTCCTACATTGTCTGGAATCAAGTGTGACATATACCAGGTTTTACAACCCCTAAAAGAATGCAAAATGGTTGCTACTCCCATACCTGATGCAGTGCATAACTTTGCTTCCTTAGCTACAGAGATAGCATCATTGATGATTGGAGCCATGGGGGATCCAGTTAGGAATAATGAGCAATTATACTATACAGCCACATGTTGTGATGGTGGTGAGATCCCATGACCATTCTGTATTGAAAGAAAGCCCACACAATGGGTTTAGAAAGCCCATTCCATGAAATCAACAGACTGTAATTCAGGTATCTGTATCTCATTATCATCCACATCTGCCTCAGCAGAGGTGTCATCATCAGCCTGTTACTGTGTCCTAGCCCCTACAGCTATCACTTTAGCAGTGCTCTACTCCTCTAGAGTAGGCATGGATATCAGTTCTACAGCTATGGCCCTGTTGTTTGAACATAAATGGTGCATATGCAAGATGTACCATAGAAATTCAAATTACCTCTGCTGTCATATTGACATGGCTGAATAACTAATGTGCTAATGTTCCACTAAAAATACAACATAGCTGACAGTTGCTTTACACAGCCTCTACAATCTTTAATTGCATTGCAGCTTTACAGAAACATGATAGTTCAAGTAATACCCACTCAGATATTTATAGGAGGTAAGTCAATCCTGATGTTACTTTCTACTTCCTCATGGATAATCTCATAACTAGTGACCCTCCACAGGAACAACAAAATCTCCCCCTGGTTCTGACAGATTGTTCCTCCCAGGTATCCACCCTGGCTGATCTTGCAGTTGCTGTGGAGTGTGCTTTAGCCTTGGTATGTAGTAATACATCATTGACATGCTTATACCACTGGTTCAATGTATTCTGTCAACTCCAAGTGGTGTGGGTTCATAGGTATATACTGGGCTGATGACCACTGAGCCCTATATAAACCTGAACATGCAACCCAAATGTATCACACAGGCTATTTTGCCACAGAGGTTGTTTTAAGAGGTGTATGCTAGGTATGATTTAACTGCTGTTTCTGTCCATCAAATCAAAGTTTAAATCCTTGGATGTAGTAATTTTGATGCTGTTCATTTTGTGGATATTCAAAATGACCATCAGGTCAGGATCCAAGGATGTCTTGTTTGCCAGGCATAAATCGCCTGTCAGCAGTAGGGACAGCATTTTGATGCATTGCACATAGGGCATTGTGTCTATACCCTGGTTGTTTTTGGCAGGAACCTGTGTAGATGTTCCAGTGGTGGCTAGTGTCAGGTTAGGTGCATACTAAAGGGAACATTATACTCAATGATGGGTTTGCTCAGGGCTGAGTATACTTGCACCATGAGTTGTCTGGACCTAGTGACCATACCCGTACTTATAAGCTGAGTGACATAGAATGATTTCCTTGCTACCTTAGACACATATTGGTCATATGCCAGGTTACTGTCTACATGAATCCCTAAATACCTGACTACTATGCCTAATTTTAGTGATTTTTTTTTTTAATAACAGGGTAGTTTTCCAGGTGGCTGACTTCTTAAAAGGTAATATTATGGATTTCTTGGCACCTGTCATATTTCTGTGTTTAACATTCCTGACAAATCTTAGTGTCATGGGCATTTTCTGTCATTGCTCCAAGCTTGCGTTCATCTGCAAACATGATAAACCAGATATCCTTGATGTTGGCCTTGACTTCTGAGAAATAGATGCCAAATAAGAGAACAGCCAGCAAAGAGCACTGGAGGATCCAACTGGTGACTGGCCTCTTTGTGAGGTGGACTCTAATCCTAACATACTGTGTCAGATCTGTGAACCAGCAGGCTATCCAGCAGTTTACATAGGGGTTTATGATTAATTACATGAGTTTATTTACAATGCCTATGCCCATGCAGGGTGTGATGTTACAAGGTATTGCCAGCTGTACCAGGAGAAGTAAGACAGTGCGTGTGTGGCATATACTCAGCATGGATGGCTAAAGTTTTGTAAATAATCTTATGTCATTATACTGTCACATTGATCTGTACAGATGCTCGTATTAAAAATTTATTTGTAAAAGTTGCTTATGTTAAAAAAGCTACAACAGAGTCTTTAACAGAGTTCTGAATGTGTATTGTGTCAGAGTCAGGTGGCTAGATGTGATGTCATTCTATAACCAGCTGAAGGACAGGACTCTAGCTGCAGCAGTTTGTTTGTTTTTGTTTTTCTTTGGAAACTGATATAAAAGATCTATGTCAGCTATCACAGTTCAGTCGTTAGCTATCTCTGGCAGTGTGTAGTACCTCATCTTGCTTTGTAGAAGTGAGCATCTCAGCAGTACATCTTGCCTTGTGAAAATAAGTGGGTTAACTAGGGACAATTTCTCTTTAGTTCAGTTAGGAATACTACAGAGAGATTAGTATTATTTTATTTTCTGCATCTGTGAGATTCTATCCAACTGTGTTATAAAACTGAAACTCTGTTGCTTATAGTAACTAAATATTAAGTATTCTCCTGTTTTCTAGCAGCTAGTGAATCTCTGTCATGCTTTCCCGTGTGTGTGTGTGTGTGTGTGTGTGTGTGTGTGTGTGTGTGTGTGTGTGTGTGTGTGTGTGTGTCTGAAAAATCAGATTATTCAAGTGTGTGTGTCAGATACTTGGAACTGGGACACAGTGCCCCAAGGTGGGTCTTGTTTAGGATCTGGAGAGACTGAGAGTCCAGTCCCAGTGGAGCGTGTTCCCTGTATGCTTTTGAGGTAAATTGTGGTTGATGCAGAAAGCTACATTTGAAATACTGTGTAAATCAGTTCCTGTTTTTTGTGACTGCCTCTACCAGTATCAGTGGTGAGGATTGGGGCCCCTTAATTACTGGCCCTGGGTAAAGAGGGGCCATCACATGGAGTATTGTATCAAATGCCTGAGCTAGGTCAAAGTAGGCAGTGTGCACAATTTTGCCCTCATCCCTTGTCTTGGTGACCTTCTCAAAGAATTCTACCAAGTTCGTTTGATGAAACAAAACTGGGTCGAGCCCATTGCCCGAAGGTTTCCTATGTAATTGTTAATTATTCCATGATAATTCTTTCCATGTCTTTGCATATAAAATTAGTCAAACTAATTGAACTGTTATTCACAATATACATTGATGGTCTGATCTTGTGCTGAGGGATGACTGTTGGGGTCCTTCATTCATGTGGCCTGAATCCTAGTTGAATATTAACCAGTGGCCTGTTAGACCATATTTCAGGCTATTTAGAAAGCATCCTGGGATATTATTGAGGCCCAACAAAGCTGTATTTTTGGCCTAAGAGAGCACTATTAAGACCTGCTCCGTACTGATAGTTGTAGGAGTAATTTTAGATGGTATTTCTTAGGGGCAGTTGGAGTTGAGGGGTATGGGTGTGGTAAAGTTGGAGCTGAGCTTTTCAAACAGATTTGCTATACCCCCCAGTTCTGTGCATGTAGCACCAATTACCAACAGTTTGGCACACTGCTGTGTGCTGCCTTTGAGGTTTAGACATAGCTGAAGAAGTTGTCTTTGTATGACAAAATATATGTAAGAAGCATGGTTGTCTTTGGCCTGGAGTAATATCTTCTCCTCAAAATTTCCTTTGAGGGAATTAAGTAGTCCTGTTAGCCATCTCTACAGTTTGATGAGAGAGTTTTTGTCACTTTTTGGTGTTACACTTCCTAACATTAGCTATAAACCTTTTTCTTTTGATCTACATCCTATTTAATTTGGGATTCCATTATGGTGGTTTGTTTTTTTGTGCTTTCTTCTGGTAGATACAGCTGTCTCTCTCCAGTCATTAACCTGGCTGTATAGCGCTTCTGTTAATAATTCTGCATAGGCTGCTGTGTTATCTGAGTTTGGAGGAGATCAGCATTTTGACAGGTTATTGCTTATTAAAAGGAAGTTTACCTTGGAGTAGTTCCTAACTGTCATTGTGTTTATTGGGGTTGTAGAATTGATTTTTTTTTATTTTGAATGAGACTTCTTTGCGGTCTGACCTTATCGTTTCATTATATATATATATATATATATATATATATATATATATATATATATTTTTTTTTTTTTTTTTGGTGGGGGGGCATCATTCTGCAATGTTTGTGAGTACCACATTCAATAGGGCTCCACTTCTGATCCAGGGTGTTTGTGTTTACAAAGTCTTTGAATCTGTGGGCCTGCAAATTTGTGTTTGTGCAGTATTCCCAGTTTATAATTGAAGTCCCCTATGATATTTGGCAGTAAGGAGAGTGTCTCCAATATTTCCATATATGAGCTATGGGAGTCAAGAGACATATATGATGACTTGTACATATGGGACTTTGTTTATGAAGGAACTCCAATGTGTCTTCCTGTTTAATCAACCTTGAAGTATGCTTGGTTATTGATGCAGATTGAGACATCTCTGCCTTTAGCCCCTGCCTCTGCATTTGCTGTTTTAAATGTGTAAATGGCATTGAAGCCTTGTACTGCCAGGATACTCTCTGAAACTTTATACCACATCTCATTAACTTCACAGATTTCTGCATTCTCAGAGCTTGGAGGGAGTGGAGCTTCTTGTTTAGCCTCCTGGCACTGAGCAGTAACACTTATAGATTTATTTGGGCAAAATTTGCTATGTTGGAAGCTTTGTCAATTAGGTATTGCCTAAAAAAGACTCTATTGAGGAGGACATTGTTTCAGCCAATATTCAAAAGGCTAGAGGGGACAGTTGCAAGCCATCTTTGGCAAAGCAATGTGGTTTATTAACCATGTCATCACTCACTGACAAGTATTGTATCCCCCTAGAATGACACCAGAAACTAAGCTAATTATTACAGTCAGTCATATTCTGTTTGCATTGTGGCATTATCTTTGGTGAAGGTGCAATGCTGTCCGATGCTAGGCACATACTAGCTTGTGACAAATAGTCTGACAACTCCACAATGTCTCTCTTCATATAATCTATGTAGGCGTATCTCAGCTCATTTGCACCAATATTGAAAAAGACTGAATCATACTGGTACTTGTGGTGCAAAGACATGAGTGCATGCAGAACTTGGTGGATCCTGGACCCTGATAGGCAACCGACCGTTATTTCCATCTTTTTCAGCCTAGAGAGTGAGGCATCAGCATGTTGCACAATGGAGTCCTCTATGACTAGAGTCCCAGGCAGTATAATCACTTGCCTTGTAGGCTTGGTAGTTCAGGTTCCACTGGGTGTATGTCCACTATTAGGTGTTGTCACTGTTGAGTGCACTTGAGATTGCTGAGGATAGTTTTTGCAGGTAGAATTTCTGGGAGGTTTGTGGGGTTTGGGAAGATTGCCTTTAAGTGCCTCAGCATAAATAGGTCTATGTGTGGTGTGCATAGTGTGTCAGTGGTGTACAGTTTGTGTTTCTGACAACCAGATTGTTATTTTGGGTACTTGTAAGCAGGAGTTGTACTCCAGAGACATTGGGTATATACACTCTCTTGCATACTGTGTTTGTTTCTTTGAGGATTAAATTGTTGTCAGTGAACATTACATAATTGTTAGATACCCATATTCCCCAAACTAGGTATGGAAAAATTGGGAAAATGCATATGTATGATATTATGTCCTTTATTGGGTGAGCTACAAGGGTGCAGCGTACTACGGGTTAATAGTGGGCTGGCTAAGAGTGTTTTTGGAAGCATAGATTAGACTGGGTTATATAATGTTAAATTGAAGGGGCAGGACTCCTGAACAAGCAAACTAGCTGTTCTGTGCTTTCTAATGCACAAAGTAGCTGCTCTGTACTCACCAAGTTACTGGAACAGTTTCAGAGGTAGTTTTATAGGGAAAATATGGTTTTAGATGTCTGCATCTATACAGGGCACTACTAACCACTCCTGCACAATGGGCCAAATTCACACACTTAAAACACAGGAAAATGGCTTCTAAGCCATCTGACCAATAAAATGACTACACTTACAAGTTTCATATCTGTTTATGTCAGTTTGCCACACTTAGTCTCACAAAGGTGTTATTTGTCAGCATATGACATAGAACACCTGTCAGCATATGACACAGAGCTATTGACTGTATGCTCTTGGAATATGGAAGATGATGTTTACAAACAAAGGGGTAACCTATGTAGACTATACCAAAATGAATGTCAAAGTAGTTGAGACTGTGATATTCAAAAATAAGTCCATCAATGTTTTCTGCTGAGATTTTAACAAATATGTAAGCAGCACACAAGGCGTTTAAAACCTGCACCAGGCAAACCAAATATTTGATTTAGTCTGCAAATGTGTGTTTCCCAGTGGCGTGAAAAGATATGTGAACTTATGGCTGTTTCCAATGTAATGTATATCTGCAGTGTGTGCTTCCTATTTGAATGAAAAGATGCTTGAATGCGTCACATTTTTCTATGAAATGTACAAAAAGAAGTGTGTATAGTTTGTAACTCCTCAGGCTTGTACTACGTGGGATCACTGAAATTCCCAGTTGTACCCAAGCACTGTCAGATTAAGGGATTTGCTCACACTCAGAGAGTTGGCTGCAAGGAAATTAAACTTGTAATTTAGGAACTACAGCTCATAACCTTAACCAGCATGAAGTAGAGCAACGGCACATAGTCCATACTGCAGAAATCATATTCTAGGTGTAATTCATAGGTCACCATATTATTACTTGAATCAGCTTCAGAGGAAATTCAGGATAATAGTTGCTTCTTCTAGCACCAGACAGAATGTGCCTGGATGGTGTGTAAAAGAGGGCACGATAATGCATTATGTCACTTCTACTTCTTTTACGGATGCCTTCTGGACCCCTATCATTGTGCTTTAAGAAAATGAATGCCAAACTTTAGGAAGGAAAGGATCCAACCAAGTAAGCATATTTTGACTATTGTCTTTATATTGTTATGCTATATTTTTATGCTATCTCATATGGAAAAAATGGGAAAAGAGGTTGTGGGTGGATGAATGGATGGATTTTTTTACACAGTTGTAGCTTTGGACATGTTATTGTTACTGCCAAGTAATTCTCAAGGGCCCCTCTAGGAATTAGGTCTGCCACTATGTGAATCTTTCATGTTCAATATAGGTGGTGGTGGTGAAATTACATGTGATATTCCTATTATATTTTATGTGGGTTTCTGCAGGGCCTTGCTTGGTACTGGGTAATGCTGCCACATGGGCAATGACTGCACACTATCTAAAATATTCTCACATATGCCTGTGCCAGATTCACTTTATGTATCTTACAATATGAGTGAGGGGCACACATTTTCCTGCTGCCTGTCTTTTAGCTCATGGGAAATATTTATTTGTCCATCTATATGGGCCGGATTCACGAAGGCTTGCACGGAGTCTAAGAGTAGTGTAAGACTCCATGCAGCCTTCGCGATCCAGGAACAGCCCAAAGTCCGTGTAAGAGTCAAGCTAAAACGGCTCTTACACGGAGTGGGCGTGGATAAGCTAATCACCTCACTTGCAGCCGAATAGCATGCAAATGAGACTGATTAGCGATCCAGGAAGCCCAGAACAGCCCGTGTAAGAGCCGTTTTAGCTGCAGAAATGTACTCAGTTGACAACTGAGTACGCTTCTGCAACACGGCAATGGAGCCATGTCAGCTCCAAATAAAGGGTGCATATGTGACAGGCAGCATGCCAATGGCCAAATATGTGGCCATTGGCAAGGTAACCTGATGCAAATATATTAAAATATAATTTTTTTTGATTGCCGATGTGTAAACCCAGCGCAGCCCAGCGCCAAGCGGGCTGCGCTGCATAGAACATAAGAACGAAGGTTTTAAACCTACAAATGTAGGTTTTATGCAATACATGGAATGTCAATGCAGGGACCAGCAGAGCAAAACCAACATGGCCACCGTGTAGTGGTTGCTAAGGGGGGAAGCTGAGTCTAAGAGATGTAACTAAGCATTAGTAGGCAAGCTGATGCAAATGAGTGCAAGGATACTGAATTCCACTGTCACATAGCAAATGAGCACATTCTGAGTAGTGTAAGAGTTACATAAGGGGGAGGAACAGAGTAGGAGATAGGTGACATCACAGGGGGGAATGGTAGAAAGAAATGCAGTTCATTGGAGGTTAGAGTTACATGACAGATGTCAGACAGATATCAAGGAAAGAGGTGTTCCACTAAGTAAACATGAGAAAGTCAAGAAATGGAAGTTGTACACTGTTGCCTACACCAAAGTTTCTTGCTGGACGTGTATGCACATGTGTGCGCGCCACGAAGCGCGAGTAAGGCAGTGTGCGCGCGTGTAAGGCAGTGTGCGTGCGTGTAAGGCAAACTGAGCATGTGGGAGCGTGTTGGGAGATGTTTAACACCGTTTGCGTGGGCGTGCGCGTTTAACACCGAATATGCAGATTCTGAACTGTGTATGAATGTGTGCACGCGTGTAAGCCACTGTGAGCGTGTTTCTGCTGGTTTGCACACGGCTCCACCCTGAGGAAACAGAAAGGAAAAAGGAAGCAACAGATGTAGTAGGAAGTTAGCAGGGAATACTGCTGGAGCTAGCAGGTGAAAACAATTAGATGCAGGCAATTACACAGGCAGAATACTAGCCCAGCCCAGCACTTAAAACTCTGTAAACAGCAGTGCAGAATGTTTCTCTCAAGAGACACTGCAAGACAGGAGTTAAGTTATCAGAAGTGAAAACTGAAAAGCTGAACGCAGAGCAGAAATGTTAGGGGCTGCCATAGCTGTCATAATGAGACATAGGCGACTTGCTGAGGGTGGTGACAATGCAGATGGTGCCAGACAACCCACAGTGAGGAGACGGAGAAGAGTGTACAGGCCCAGGGTCACCTACCACGGGTTACATGAGCTGGAGATAGTAGAGCGCTATAGAGTGGACAGAGACCTCCTGCAGCAAATAGTGGAGCTGTGCAGGCCACGCATCACACACAGAACCAACAGAGGGGAACCCATCCCAGTGGAAACCAAGGTATGTGTTGGCCTAAGAATACTAGCAACAGGTACCTTCCAGAGACCAACTGGTGATATGATGGGGATATCACAGGCATCAGCTTCCAGGGTACTGCACCAGTTCCTGGATGCCATGTCAGCACATGTTGGTGATCATGTATATTTCCCCAATGCCCGTGAGGTATTGGCCAGCAATATGCGTCTCTTCCAGCAAATAGCGGAATACCCTGAGGTAGTGGGTGCAATAGACTGCACGCACATATGCATCAAAGCACCAGCCGGTGACCGGGGTAGGGCATACATCAACCGCAAAGGCTTCCCCTCCATCAACTGCCAGGTCGTGTGTGATGCCCAGGGCATAATAATGAATGTGTGTGCTGGCTGTCCTGGGAGCTACCATGATTCCCACATCTGGCATTTGACGCAGCTGTACCAGACATTTGCCAATGGGGACATCCCGCACGGACACCTAGTGGGGGATGCAGGTTATGCACTGGAGCTGTGGCTGATGACACCCATCAGAAACGCACACAAACCTGAACAGGAACGCCATAATGAGGCAAATGCACAAACACGTAATGTAATAGAGCGTGTGTTTGGGCTGCTCAAGTCACGGTTCCGGTGTCTGGACACATCTGGTGGAGCCTTGCAGTACACACCAACTACATGTACCCAAATTGTCATGGTATGTGCTATGCTACATAATATGATCTTGCGAAAACAGCTGCAGCAGGACCAGCATAGGGCTGGGCCAAACAGCCCCCCACCATTGCCAAGGCCATCACAGGCAGAGCGTGACTCGAAGGAGGAACAACCTGAGCCTGCCCCAGTAGGCAGAAGGAGGCGTGCCCAGTATGTCCTGGCCTTGGCAAAGAGGCAACGCATAGCACATACATTGGCTCAGTAGGAACCTTGGGAATGATACCCCTCTCTGACTCACTCATATAGTAACAGGGATGCCTAACGTGACACAACCTGCTCTCAAACATGAACAGGGAAGTGTAATATGCGCATCCGACAGAGGCAGCCCTGCAGCACCACCTGAGGCATGAATGCTATGTGTTAAGTAATGTAACACCAAGTACTATATGCACACCTGAGGACCCTGACTAACATCCTCCCTCACCAAGCATCATGCCACAACATGACAACGAGATGATCAAGTGCAACAATTGACTGAAGTATCGCAGTTAGTCAAAGGGGACCCAATGTGTGCCAGTCTAGGATGACATGCTGAGCATGACATGATGCACCACCTGCTAGGACTGGCGTGCACCTATCAGTGCAGGCCGTATGGATACTGGCAAAGGCTGTTGTCACCCACAGTGTGCCCTGAATAGGTAAGGCTCAAAACACAAACCTATCTCCATAGGTACCAGAAGGGATAAGAATAAGATAAGGGATAAGTTGAAACAGCAAGATGCATGCAGTCTAAACTCACCCAGTATGGAGAATGTTGATAACTGTGCTGTAACAGAAAACTGAGGCAAGGCTCACAACAGCACCCTACAACTACCAGGTTACACCTCATACTGTGCTGTACAGCCTCAAAACTTGGAACAAGCTACAAAAGGAGGGTGACTAGCAAGAATTGTCAAGGATAACCACACCCCCATGTCGGTACCACAACAAAAAGCAGCATGGACTATCCATGCTCAAGTAACAGTGGCTAAAACTGCCCCCCAGTTTATAGCCTGCTACAGACTACTGTCCCAACACCAGGAACTGCATCCGGCCTATGCTGGAATACATGAATATATCAAGTCCTCCAAACCACATTATATTGGGTGACTGCAAATACCCAGACATAGACTGGGAGCATTATACTAGCTCCAACAGTGTAGGACAAAAGTTCATAGAATCCACAAACCAAAAGGCCCAGGAACAACGTACCACTCCCACAAGAGGGGTAAGCATACTGGATGTGATAATCAGCAACATGGGTACTGGATGTCAAGATGAGAAGTGTATTGCTCACTGGTAAAACCAGACCATAGAGTAATCACACTGGATATACAAATCCTGACCACAGTCCCTGGCTGGAAAACCACAGTGAAAAACATGTGTTAAGCAATATTTGCACTCCTCCAAACTGATGTGGAATCCATTAAAGGTCCCGTGCAGGTGCAAAATATGGGCCACACCTCAGAAACTGTAATACAGCCATTCCATGAACACTGCCAGGAATGCTTGGATTATGCAGTCCTAAATTAAAACAAGACACAGTGCCTAAATCTGGCATGGTGGACACCAGCCATAACCAAAACAAGCAAGAGAATGAGGAAGCTACTACATGATAGAGCAAACATGAACAATGAAGTAATCACTAATCAGTAGTATGGCAATAAAATCTGTCCACACATGCAATCCACTAAGGCCATCCACAACAAGTGGAATCTGTGAATCCTGAGGCAATGTTACACCTGCCCCAAGTACACAGACAACCCCCAACTCCACCCAAGAAATACAAATATATGTGAGAGATGCAACCATCCATCCAAACTGGAGGCTGAGCTCCCTCAACTCAGTACTCCCAAAACAAGTCAGTAGGAGAAGGTAACCACACACACCACAAACACAGTCCCACATAGACCTATCACAACTGCAAACCAAACACATAAACACAGAAAAACATTCCCGGAGGCACAAATTGCAAACACAGCACACCAACAGAGGCCTCTAAAGCAGACACCCAATCAAACAGCCTCCAAACATAGCACATGCAACACATAGCACACAAAGCTGGTGTGCCAAACAGTCACAGGCCAGAAGGAGAAACAACATGCATGATACAGTTGTAATAGGTGACTCCATAGTCAGACACACTACTGTCCCGCACACAAGACTGAACAAGGGAAAGGGTACAGTAAGCTGCCTGTAGGCTGCCACAATATGCCACATAACAGAAGTATGTAGGTCACTCCAAAGCAAGTAGAAATATGATGCAGTCATAGTCCATGCTGGTGTGAATGACCTGAGATGTACCGCCCTAGACTACATGAAAAGAGACATAGATGAGCTATCTGATTATGTAGTCCAGGCCGGTATGACACTCACCGTTCGCAGCATCCTACTCTTACCAAGAATAATGCCACAGTACAAACATGGAATGATCAGTCATAGCAAGTGGCACACTTACTGGTGTCATTCCAAGGGGATCCAATGTCTGTCTGCTTGGGATGTCATGCTTGACAAGCCACGCAGCTGTCCTTGGGATGGCCTGCACCTGTTACCTCTGGGCGTCTGAATATTGGATAAGGCCTTTGCCACCTCCATAGAGCCTTTTATAGGCAAGGCTGAAAAGACTGACCCACCACCCTAGAAAACATAAGTGGGAAGAAACATAAGGGAAATGCTGACCAATGCCAGATGTGTACACCCCAATATGCATGCTCCCGAGGCCATCCCCAGAATGGAGAACATCGATGTCTGTGCAGTGACAGAAACCTGCTGCAAGCCTCCTGACAGCACACCAGCACTACCAGGTTATACCACGTATCATGTGTTATGGCCCCAAAACCTGGAACAAAACATAAAAGGAGGGTGAGTATCCATAGTCAGCACAGACACCCATACGTCCAGGTAACTGACAATGCACAAGGCAGTGGAGTTCACCCATGCACAACTAACTGTAGGCAAGACTGCTGTGCAGTCTGTAGCATGCTACAGACCGCACTCTCACACACAATAACCCCACCCAGCCGTCCTGAAGACACTGGACAGTATGAATGTCCCACCAAATACCAAACAAGATACCACAAATTACCACATAGGTGGTAAACCATTATGTATGGAAGGAGTAACCAGGGACCTAGGGGCACAAGTGGACAGTAACCTGTTATGTGACACCCACATTGCCAATGTGGCTAGGAAGACTGTCTACATTTGACACCGTATCAGGAAAGGAGTCACATCTACGGCAACAGAGGTCATTGTGCCCTATACTTTCTCTAATCACACCCATAATCTAGTACAATGCCTCATATGGGATGTACCTTACCTGACACCTGCAGCAGTTAGAAAGACCTCAAAGGTACCTCACCAAGAGGATAAAGGGTCTCAAATATATGTCATATGCTGCCTGGCTGTAGACACCCCAGCTGAATCCAGTCACATACTGCCTACACAGTGGCATTGCATGCCTGTTGTAGGAGGCCATGCCCAACACAATAGTAATGGACATGCTCCACCCCAGAAAACACAAATCCATCGGAGCTGTGAGAGTGAGAGATGTCAATCTCAACAAATAATGAAATAGGATGTGCTGGTGGGACAGATACATAATCCAGAGGCTCCCCACACCCTGGACCAGAATCCCACTCCATGTTAGGCAGAGCCCCTCACTGACACTCTTCAACAGGAATCTTGCCAAGTGGATGGATGATTGTAGAGTTACACTGGGGGTCTTCACTGTGTCATGTCCAGACAGAGGCACAGCAAAGCAAATCATAAATGGCCATAATATTCACATAGCAAGGGGTGTCAAAAGCCACACACACTCTGGCTAGGCTAACAAATGCCCAGGGTGGATAGCCTAGTATGAACCTATGAACCTATGAAGATACAAATTGTACAGGACACTAAGGATAATCCCAAGGCTTTCACAACTGATGGTAGGAACCATGTTGGGAATTCACAGATATGCCCTGAATCACACAAATATCACAAACACACACACATATTGCCAACATACATCCTGACAGGTGCAGTGCAAACCCCCCCCCCCAATGCAGAATATCTATCCCAGCAGACTGCTGGCCCCCTGACATTGCAGATGCTGAGGTAACAGCCAACATCTACAAAGCAAAACACACAGCAGCAATGGTATGAGATGGTGTCCTGGGCTTAGTGCAACATGGACTCCAAGATGAATGGAATGCCAAACCACACTACTGCTCAATGTCAGCCTTACCACAGAATATGTACCCAAAGAGCAGTGTACAACAACAGTGGTCCTTCTCAACAAAGGTGTTGCCTGAATGGATACTGAACACTACTACCCCAGAATCCTGAGAAGCTTGGTTTGCACAGCTATGGAAAGGATCAGCATGTACCACAGACATAAAGATGTTGGGGACCTACTGTCACCGGACCCAACCCAGTGTGGCCTTCTCAAGTGCAGATCCTGCCCCTAACCATGTTTGACTCAATTGAAACAGTCATTAAGGTCATTGATGAGGGCAATGTGCTCCACACAGTGTATCTGGACCTTGCAAAGGCTTCTATACAATACCCTACGTGTTCAGTATAGATAGGCTCACCAGCTTAAATATAAACCCACATGTCAGTAGAGGGGTTGCAAACCAGACCAAGGACAGAACAGACATGGTCAGACATGCTGCAGCCATGTCAGACTACAAACCAGATATAACTGGCATCCCACAAGGCTTTGTCCTGGGATCTCCCTCGTCTGGTATATATGTCCCATAGGTACAGGCAAACATGGAAGGACTGTGTCCGAACATGTTTGCAGAGGACTACAAACTGCTCACCACATATGATCCACCAGCTGACACAAGCATCCCACAAAAGGGCCACATAGAAACAGACAACTGGTGCCATAGCCATGTCAGCAAGCTAAGTGCAGAAACGTGTATAGTCAACCCCCGTGTATATACAGTAAGTGCCCACCAATTACCACATAGGTGTTAACCCATTATGTAGTTAACATGTAATGAGAGACCTGGGGACACAAGGTGATAGATATCCTGCTTTGGACAAACATGTGCTGTAGTGTTCACAGAAACATACCATATACCCACCTAATAATGAAGGCTATCAGATCTAGATAAGGGGAGGTAATTGTGGCTCTGCAGTCATCCTTCATCAGTGGTACAATTGACTACAATAGCCCCTGTGGGATGTACCTCAGCAGACACCTCCATCAACCATAAAGTCCCCAACAGTACCTCATCAGGAGTATCAAAGAGCTTGCACAGATGCCATGTGTTGCCTGTGTTGCTGGCATCAATAAACATGCTGCACCTTGTACAATCTGAATGGCAGTGAGCTATGCACATGAGAGACCTGAACCCCAGCACTGACTTACATAGGACAAGCTGTACTGCGTGATCCATAACACAGAAGCCACTCCCACCCATGAGTGAACCCCCAGCACAGGCTACCCATAGAGTCACTTATCAATCTTCCTCAATAGGAATCCTGATGAGTGGATGGGAGATGGTAGATTTATCCTGGGTATCACTGTCATGTCACAGGTAGACAGAGGCACAGTATACTAACCATGACATATGTCATGGCAAACTCTACTTACAATGTGTGTTGAAGGACAATCACACTCTCCAACTAGCATTAGACATGGACTAGGGCACATCGTTAGTGTTTGCAATTGTACACCTATGTTGTGGAATACACTACCAATGTTGGACAAGCCTGGTTTAAGTAGTTCATATCTGAACAGAATGCAACATGGTCAGATGTACACAACTGGCCCCTAACCAGGCTGTTGTGCCCACTATCAAAATGTAAAGCAGTGATAGCAGTAAAGCCCAGGATACTGTCCACCACATTCAAAGTACTACCAGTACACTATACAGTACTACAGTGTTAGGTCAGTGTGAAAGGATGTTGACAACTGTATGCAAAGTATCCCATGCAAACACTGCAGGCACAGTATAATCCTGTTGTGTTCACACACAAAGCAGTTGTACAGTAACTACACAACATGACACACAACACACAACCATAAACGGGTGATAGTTGTTGAAGTTCACACTCATCCACAAATGTGGTGGGCTGCAGAGTCCAACATATGGAATGCTCACACTGGGCATGCTCACATACTTTGACAACATGCCATGGGAAGGCTGAACTGGGCATGCTCACACACTTAGGCCAAATCTCGGTTTAGCAGTTGGACACACATATCTGGTATTGTTATGTGTTATTCCAGGAACCAACCACATTACAGCAGTCTGCCCAGTGCACACAGTTAAATGACTACAGAGACATACGTGATATAGTGGATCCCTCCCATATGCAAACATCTTCCACAGATGCACAAGTTGTTCATACAAACAGGGAATGCTATGGCAATAAAGATATGCAAACAGTCTATCAGCAACAAATAATGGGCATTTGACAATTAAACATATGGGTGTAGAGGTCAACACTTGGCTGTTTGCCCTAGGGAATGACAGCTTAGCCATAGTGTGCTTGGTGTCTGCCTCCCCACAGGATGCACATTCCCCTTTCTAAACACAGATGATGTCAGCACCCTATAAGTACAGCAGGAGAAAAGAAACTTTTCAGTAATCCGAATAGCGCGCTCTGCTAATGCGTCCGTGTCAAGTGTCATAACATAGTTAGGTAGGGGTTTCAAATGCTCAGTGTGTGTGTGTGAGTGGGGTTGGTGTGTGTGTAAGTCTGTGGGAGAGAAATGTCCCTTTTGGCAACTAGGAAAACACACTACAGGATGCACATTCCCTTTCTAAACACCGATGATGTCAGCACCCTATAAGTACAGCAGGAGAAAAGAAACCTCCCAGTAATGCGAATAGCGTGTTCTGCTAATGCGTCCGTCTCAAGTGTCATAACATAGTTAGGTAGGGGTTTGAATCTTGCGATTGGCAAGTGTGTGTGTTTGTCTGAGGGGGGTTTGTGTGTGTGAGGGAAATGTCCCTTTTGGCAACTAGGTGAACAGACTACAGGATGCTCATTCCCTTTTCTAAAAACGGATGATGTCAGCACTCTATAAGTATAGCAGGAGAAGGGAAAACTTCCAGTAATGCAAATAGTGTGGTCTGCTAATGCATCCGTCTCAAGTATCATAACATAGTCAGATAGGGGTTTGAATCCTGCAATTGGCAAGTGTGTGTTTTTGGCTGAGGGGGGTTAGTGTGTGTGAGGACAATGTCCCTTTTGGCAACTAGGTGAACAGACTACAGGATGCACATTCCCCTTTCTAAACACTGTTCAGCAGAAGGCCATGGCTCTGGCACAAGTTGTCTGTTGCTATGATGCCCCTTTGGAAGATGCTTGTGTCAGCTGGAGAGTCGATTATGGTGGCCAGTTTGCAGTCATCTGCATATTTGGACAGCCACAGTCCGTCCGTGTTGGCCTGTACCTCCAATAAATATATACCAAACAAGAGGGTCCCAGGACTGAGCCTTGTGGGACACAACCCGTAACTGTTGTGGGGTTTGGCATGGCTCCAGCAATGCTAACCATGTGGGTTCTGTCCTTGAGCCACTGTGCAATCCATCTAGTGACATAAGGGCTTATATTTAAGCTGGTGAGCTCCTCTAGAATGCCCAAGTGGGGTATTGTTGTGAAGGCTTTTGCAAGATCCAGGTAGGCTGTGTGAACCACCTTCCCCTCGTCAATGGCCTTGGTGACTGTTTCAAAGAAATCAACCGGGTTAAACCCGGTAGTGCTGGTGTGCTCTCAGTAGCCCTGAACCAGGCATCTGTTACTGCACAGATATCGATGTTTTCCATGCCAAGGAGTGTTTTGGGTGCATGCATCTGGAGGTTTAGACTTCTGGCGTTGGGTAGCATTGCTCTTAGTGTCTTATCCTTGTGATACCTATGAAGGTGGGTTTGTCATTTGAGTCCTGCCTAACATAGGCACTATGGGGGTAGCAAGAGCCTTTGCCAATATCTGAAAGCCCAGGGGTGACAGGTGCAGGCCGTCCCTAGCAAAGCAGGTAGTTCAACAGAAGATGAATGTGTGAAGGTGTAGTGCCTGTGATTAGTTAGCAGTAGCATATATGACTGCTCACGTGGACACATGCCAGGTAGGTCATATGCACTGTGTCACAGGCAATGTACATGTGAACAGGACAAACAGTGACATCCTGTCAAGTGGGACATGGACATACATATAGTAGGCTATGCAGATGGCACTAGGAGTCCACAGAAGCTCTATAACTATGCATTGCAGGTGTGATCAGTATTCCAGGGTAATTGCAAGCAAACATGCATGCAAACAAAGCTACAGTAAACAGGGCTGCATGTAGTCCATTGTACAACAAACAAGCTGTACCAGTTCCAGTAGGTAACACTGCAAATATGCAGGCACTATGCACATGTACATGAAAATACATGGGTCAGATGGCTAGGGTCCAGTCTCAGTGCACACAAGTGTACAGACCATGCATGTACTGTCAGGATGTACAATAACTGGATAGAAACCCATGTGCTCATACCTGCAGTAATACACATGTCAAATAACAGACACTGAGCCTTCACTCAGTGGTTCCATACTTAGTAGGATGTATGCTCCCTGGCCTGCCACCACAGTATCCCTGACATATATGGGGATTCTCCCTCCTGTGACAGTTAGTTATGTGTGTTGGGGCTGTCTAGCATGGTATGAGATGTGAGCATGCAGTGCTAGGGTGCTCCTGTGTGTCCTGTACCAGTCGTGTAGTACTGCACACATATCAACATCCTCAAACATCCGCAATGCAGAGTCTAGTGTGGGCAACATGCCACTTGCAATTTACATGTCCATCATTGTGTATTACTACATTCATTACCCTATCCCCTGTGCTACCTATGTATGTAGCCTTCTGTTGACATCATTACCACCAGTATGCCAACATGTGCAGATGATACACTATGGTACTTACCATGGGTGTAGACAACAGGACATGACAATCACACACTTACTGCATCAGGCATGCTGTGATATACCCACAATTAATTCAGCACACAGTACTGTTAACAACATGATACTATTACTACACATCTATGTGGTCACCCTGTGCATCAGCAACATGTTAACCTGTACCTGCACAGTTGTTACAGATTGCAGGAGGTGGCACAGTTTCATCATATGCACAGGGTGTGAACCTGGTATGCCTGAGTCAGCCACCCATACCACCAATTGACATGTATGTGTATGCGTGTTGGTGAGGGACAGCAGTAGAAGGTGGGGCAATGTTGATGCAGTGTGTGCGTGCATGCGGTAGCTCTAGGTGTTGTCAATTTGCATGTGTGTATGGATGCACACAGTTCCACCTCATGGCTGCCATATACTGGTGTTTGTGGACAGCCACAGACTGTACCTGCCAGGTCATACAGATCAGTGTCTCTGGCCACGGACACGGTACCTGTGCCTTGCAGGGGTGCTACGGACCGTATCCAGTACCAACCCAGACTGGGTACTGTCATCAGAAGCAGGTGTTCGTTGACTGGACACAGATCCCTGTCGGGCCTGGCCAGAGCCACGTGCATGTGGTCTCCTGGGGCGGTCTGATGACAGCACAGACCCAGCATTGCTGGGGCTGCTGCTGGCACTACGGGGGCGGCCGCCCTGTTGTCCGCGACTGCCAGCTGCTGCTGTTGCTGGCATACAGCCACGTCGACGCCTCAACCACCCACCATCGCCCTGGCTCATGGACATGTAGTTGTGGAACCAGTCTAATATGTCCCCACAACGTCTGTCTATGACATCGGTGAAATCACGGATGGCAGCCGCAATGTCACGCATACTGTCAGTCATGGCTGTGCGACATGCTGCCAGCTCCCTCAGACCCTGTCTGGTGTACCGTTCCATACGTGACTGTGCCTGCATGACAGTCCGAAACATAGCTGAGGTTGTAAGACCTCTGTGGGCACGTCTGACAGGGGCAGTACGCCCATGGATGCTCCCACGAGAACCCCTGGACATCTGTCTGTGTGGTACCATCTCTGGGCCATGCCCATGGCTGCTGTGTGGGGAGGCATGTGCCACAGATACCACATTACCCTGGTCAATGCCCACTGTATGCTGTCCATCACCTAGGGACAGTGGTGGCAAAGGGTGTATTGGCAGGATAACTGTGCGTATTGATGGGGTCGACAGCTGTGTACTGTCAATCGGCTGACCAATGGCGGACCCTGGCATACATTCCTGTGCCATTACACAGATGTCATCATTATCAGTACCCATGGCACCTGACTCAGGTTCCCTGCTACATGACACCAGAGCAGCAACAGAACCTGTGGGAAGGAAACAGGAAACACAGTTTACAATGTCTACACATTACCAGCGATGCACACATGCACAGGTGCACACATGCACACATGCACACATGCACACATGCACACATGCACACATGCACAGGTGCACACATGCACACATGCACACATGCACACATGCACACGTGCACACGTGCACACATGCACAGGTGCACACGTGCACAGGTGCACAGGTGCACACATGCACACATGCGCAGGTGCACAGGTGCACACATGCACACATGCACAGGTGCACACATGCACACATGCACACATGCACACATGCACACATGCACACATGCACACGTGCACACATGCACACATGCACACGTGCACACATGCACACATGCACACAGTTTCACACAATTGTACAGTACTCAGTATGCGTGATATCAACACACAGACACAGACACACCTACATGCATACAAAGAGCACTACTAAGTGAGCCAAATAGTACTATTACTATCAACACTATTACAGGAATTGTTAATACACACTCACCAGCATGGATAGGCTGCATTGCTGTTATACCAGAGGGTCCTGCAGACGTGAAGAAACTAATGTCAGTGGGCACAACTGTGCCATTGTTACTGAGTATGATACAGGTCAGGAGTACAACAGTCGCCTTTCACAGGTCAGCAGCTAATATTGAGGATATCACACTTGCACATTAAATACTATGGTGACAGCTACAAACCAAGGACACACCTCACACATGCATTAACTACCAGTGTACACAACAGTCAACTATACATATGACATATTACCTGCATGTTCACTGTCTTGCTGCTGTGTGGCTCCAGCCTCCATCATAATGCATGTCTGCTGCTGTTGTTGTTGCTGGTGGACTGGAGCCACTACACTCATGAGTAGTCCCTCCAGTCTGGTGAGTGGGGGATGTGTAGCCACCCCACCACCTGTGGCGACCTGTTGCCTGTAGATATCTGACGCATGCTGACGGACATGTCTGATTAAATCACTGCAGTGATGTCGTACCTGCTCATATGTCCTATTATGCATGCCTATGTCATTTACCCGACGGACAAGGTCTTGCCACAGTGCAGCCCTCTCCTGCTGCTTCTGGCTGGTGCGGGAAAAGAGTATTGCATAATCCCGCACCAGGCTCTGGTGTATCTCCTCATCCTCAGCTGTGGAGTAGGTGGGATTCCACGGGTGGGCCATGTACCTGAGAAAGAAAATAACCTGGTATCAGCAATATATGTCAGCACAATTTGGCACACATACTACACATGCTACCCGACTGTTATGATACAACATATCTCACATATGTAGCATCTGTCTGTCTATTGGTGGATACACATGTAGATGGCCAGGTATCAGTGCTCGGCCAGCAACTGTGCAACAGTACCTGGCAGACTCCATACGACATACTACCAAACCCCAGCAGTCAGAACACTGATTCAGGTCAAGAGCACCTCCTCACTCTGGGGGTTTGTATCTAGGTACTGTATGGCCTACATCAACTACTGTGAGCTGACCACACACTGATTGCCCTGGATATACATATCCCACCTCCACCACCAGCACAAACGACTATAGTGCATAACATTACAGATACAAACTTTACACTTTGTAACAGTGATATGGTATCCTTTCAGCCCACTGGGCCAGTGGCAGATACAACCCACAATGCTGACCCCTACACAATTGCTTTCTACAGACATCTCCGAGAATGCATGGATCATGCAATCCCACATATGACCAAGACACTCTCCACAAAGGGATAGCATCCTGTCTGGTGGACCCCAGCCATAGACAGATTGTATTACAGAAGATGGAAGCTACTGCAAGACAGAGCATAATTCACTAAAGGGAGGGCATGTCTGAGCAGCACTGGTAAGGATCTATTTTCCATCATACAAACTACATGGGCAACTTTGAGAGGGAAATCAAGAGTGACACTACAGATAACCAGAACGCCTTCTTCAGTTATGTTAGCAACCTGGTCAGGAGCCATCCTCTATGCCCATAAGTAGTACACAACAAATATTTCACTGACACCACAGATATCGACAACATTGTGGCAGACAGGTTCAGTGCAGGTGTCACCCCGCCCTCTCCCCTGAAATAAGGCATAGTTATCCCAGCTGACTGTAACCTCCCTGTCATCACAGATGTCCAGGTGAGAGACACCCGCAGGACAGCAGAATACACAACATGGATGGGACCTGATGGTATCCCCAGTTGCATGCTACATAACCTCTGACAGGAGCTAAACACACATATAGAAGTGCTATGTAACACTAGCCTGACTACAGGATATGTACCTGTACACTGGCACAGCAGCAGTGGTTCCACTCCATGAAGGAGGCACCTCACCATACCAGTACAATACAACACAATACATTACATTACAATACAATACTATACAATATGCTATTGCCCCTGTGTCTACAGCAGCGTACTGTTCTGCTACCCTGACCATTGTGACACATGTGGTGTGATGGTACCTGCTGCTGTCACACAGTTAGACAGGGTGACTCATATGGCATATTACCTATCTGACTAACATTCAGCAGGGGTATGTGTGACATGTACTCATGGGGAGTCTTGCTTCTTAACACTGTGTGGTTTATTGCAGGGTATGTCTTATCTGTGGGTAGGAACTCTTACCTCCACATGTGCACACTATTGCAGTGGCACGGACACACAGCAGACATTTAGGTTGTGGATGGTGGGAGGTGTTACTATGGTTGTTGGACATCTGTCATGGGTGTGACCTCCATATGTAAATCTGGGAGTGGTAACCTCTATGTGGGTAGCATATGTGTACTCTGTGGTGTTGTCAGTCACTGTGCATTGGTAATGTGTTTGAGTGCATTGTCACAGTGTTGTACATGTCACTGTGTCCTTCTCCATATCTGTAGCTGTCATGTGAGGTCCATACCATGGCATCCATTATGTGGTGTGGAGGGTACACCGACCTACATGTCCATACCTGACTCACCATGTCCGCTGACACATACCATGTGCAGGTATTCCAGGGATAGTATGCCACTGTGAATATCATTGGGGCCACTATTGTACACATTTCTGACCCTGCTCACCCCTGACACATGCAGTGGTGGGCAGCCAGTCACATATCTGGTGGTTACTGGTGTAGGTGATCTGGAATGTGGTATGGTACTCCGGATTTGACACTGGTGTTCACTCCATGCCTTTGTCACCAGGCACCTGTTGCAATACATCTGTACACATGTGCCTCACTCAGAATTTATATACATCTCTCTCTCTCTCTCTATATATATATATATATATATATATGTATATAGATATATCTATATGTATATATATATATATATATATATATATATATATATATATATATATATATATATATATATATCCGTATACATATACACATATATATATTGATGTACATATATTGCTATAGATGTGGTGGGCACAGGAGGGTGTGAGTGACAGAGGGGTGGGACAGGCTGTGTTGCAGGTCGTCATATACAATCATACCTGTAGGTAGTCAGATCAGTCTGTCTATGTATATGTATCTACATATATCTATATCTGTATGTGTGCATTACATAGATATGTTTGTACAATATTCTATCTATATCTGTCTATGTATTCCTACATCTCTCTCTCTATGTATGTATACATATATGCATATCATATATATATTTATATATATATATATATATATATATATACATATATATATATATACACATACAAATGTTGACATACATACATATCCATATGTTAGACAGGTATATCAACATATTTGTCTACCATACTGTATACACACACTAACATACTGCTAAACATACATAACTGTGTAACCTACTTTGTACATGGCACTACAACCTACAATCAAACAACATTGATATGTGCACATAGATGCTCTCACATACAAATGTATGTACAGCCTTCACTGATAGTTGCTGTATGTCCCCTGCCCTTTACACATCTTCTTATACATATGGATACAGACCAATGACACATATGGAGGGTTCACAGTATGTAGACCTTTATAGTATAACTTTACATTACCTGTGTTTGTCACAGCTGCTTGTGTTGCTGTCTGGTTCTCTGTCCTGCTGCTCCACTTCCCAGTTGTCAGCTTTCAGGTAGCTGTTGCTGAACAATTTGTTTCTGTCTGCTTAATTGCAGTTTTCTCTGTCTCTGTCTCTCTCTCTCTCTCTCTCTCTGTCTGTCTCTCACATCCTTCTCAGGGTGCAATGAAAGTATTGCATGCATGGACATGGAGTACAGCATACTTTTGTAGGTATCTGCATATGCCCATGTGATGGCCTCTGCACCAATTGTTAGCCAGCATTTGCTAATTGCATGCAGCCAGTTGTGTACTGATTGCAGTTCTCACTGTGATTTCAGAACAGTGCTATAAAAGGTGTGTGAGATAGGCGTAGCCCTTTCAGATGTTAAGGGCAGGGACCATGCTGTTATGCTGTGGACAATGTTCTGTGAGTGTAAAGGTTGGTATCTCTCTCATATTTCCAGGTGTGTTGTAGATTAACATTCCTCCATTCATTTCTCCAGTTTCCTGTACTAACTGTGTATGTACACTGACAACTACAACTACTACTACTGTTAATGTGTGTGTGTGTGTGTGTGCTTTCCTTTCACTTTTGCTTGCACTCTGTTGCTAAGGCTTCAATAGTTGCCCTTTACAGTCACTACTTGTATGCCTGCTAGGTGTCTTGACTGTAGTGTGCTGCTGTAGCTTTCCTATTTTCCATGTACATTCCCACCTTGGAATGCTTGCTATATCTGCTAGGGTGTTACAGCATGCAGTGTGGTCTGGCCTTGGTGTGGGCCTTGACATCTATTAGGGTATTTGAGTATGCTGTTGAGCAGGCCCCAGAGACTTTCAGGTTCATCTGTTATGTGCCTCATGGAATGGTACATATCAGTGGGGTACACCCATTAAAATGTCTGGTATGCTGCAGTTGTGACTGTGGGTTAGCATGAGCATATGTATTACTACACTTTTTCTGCCATGCAAGTGGTAAATACTTTCCGGACTCCATAGTTACCATTGCATGTGTTACACCTTTCTGCCTACTGTTTGTACATTTCACATGGGGTCTGTGGGGCATCCCTGTAAGTCATTCACTGTTGCTATGTCTAGGCTCTTAACTATTCAAATATGGTGGTGTTGGACCCGTCATGTGTACAGATATTTGCAGGTTGTCCACATTTCTGCCTCATAATTTGGTCAATATCTCATGCACACCTTTTTCTGGCAAGTCACTCTGGGCTCAAGTCAGAATGTGGTGACAAACATTCAAGTTCCAGTCTGCATACCCTTCCAAACATCCCACAAAGTGTAGACCCTGTTACTTTCTGAACTGTCTGCGTTTGTTGTAACATTATTTTTAATGTGTCCCTGGTTTTGGGCCTTTGCTCCACATATTTTATTACTTGGTCCAGATGTGTTCCTGTAAGAGGTTGTGGGGTATGGGCAGTGCTTATCCTGCTGTGAGTATGTGTGTGTCTTGCAAGGTGCTATGGTGACATTATTACCTACTAGCTTCCAACTAGCATGGCTGTTTCTGTTCACACACTACTATTATCGAAATCTACCAGTTTTGTTTGTAATTCTAAATGTCATGCTTTGTGTACTACACATCTATATTCCCTTTACATTCATTCCTACTGTTACATGATATATTTACTTTAGCACAATGTTCTTGTATAAGAGTCATGGCTTAGTGGTAAGTCATGCAGACTACAGTTGCCAAGGTCCTGGGTTCGGGACTCACGGTGGGATTTTATTTTGCTTTTGAACTGAGTACAGGACCTGTCAATCAAAGTGACTAAGGCACTTTTAAGCAGTTGTAACCGGGTTAGCGCTGGTTTGCGAGCTCACATGCGCACTGGCGGTTAGCTCAGCGCACAAAGCGCACACCTGATTACAACCACTTAAACATGCTTACTCTTGCACACACCGCTATTTTCCTTGAAAGAAAGAAAATGGGGAGACAGGAAAGTACTGAAAAAGGGGTCACAAAGAGGGTAAGACAGTAGGGAAACAAGCTTGGGATGTGCAGGAGGGATGTAGGTAAGGCCCATAGCTGCCCATTTCTTCATCAGCAACAGCTGTGCATATATATGTAATTTGGTGTGACATTTGAAACCTTCCTCCCCTGAGAGAGGTGTCAGGACAACAATAATACTTGTTGTACAGCCAATTGGAATTGATAGGTTCCATGTCCAGTAGACATGTGTGCGGAATGGGCAGCTATGTATGGGGCGTAATTTTTTGTGGGTACAGAGTGCCCTTTTTTTCAGGTGAGAGTGGTATGTCAGGTGAAGGTAGTCGGTACAGCTGGGTAGGTAGGTTGGGTAGGTTAACAGACAAGACAAACAAGACGCATACAGGGGCGGTGTATGACACGTGTGGGGGGGTTACACAATTGACGGGACGGAGGTTTGGATATCCAGAGCCCATGAGCCCACAGATGGCAACAGTGGAACTGATATCCCCACCCATAGGCAGTTGCCACTGTTCCTTCACTGCCCAGGATGGGGCTGTGCTGGGGGCTGTGTAGGCGAGGCAACGGGCATGCCCATTAGTTGCGCCACCCGTGCCTCGAGCTGGCGTAGGGCCTCAAGGACAGAGTCCCGAATCTCCCCACGCACCACAGTCCGGACGCCACGGAGGGTGAGTGGTGGATCTCCTCCGGCCACACTTGCAGAGGGGCGAGCCCCATCCTGCAGCGCTTCCACCGCCCAGGTGGCACAGGGCCACCGGAGGAGGGTCCGGACTCGGCACTAGTGCCAGGTGCACTCGCCAGCTGAGGTGGGAGAGGTGGGTCCGCTGGAACCCGCCTTCCCTGTCGTTCTATGTTTTGCATTATGTCATGACAGTTTGGGTTAGTGACATATAATACCATTCACAATTAGTTGTAACAGCATGCATTAGTATTCCCATTGACCAAACACCCAGATATTCACACCATTGAACAGCGTGCATAACACATGCATAATTTGAACAGAAATACACAGTCCAACAACATGCAGGGTTAATTGATGGCAACAGGCCATCAGGTGTGGATGTATGAACAGGGCAGATGCATCAACAGACATGCAAATATATATGACCCAACAGGACAAATGTCCAGGGGTGTTAATTGTGATTGCACATACCATTTTCACGTGGAATGGGTTATATGTAGTTATAGGTTGGGGTGAAGAAAGTAATATTAACACCTTGAATAACAATACATATGCTGTACATTTCTAATAGCTACAGTTATATACACACTACTGTTCTAACTACAGTTTCCTATATGTTAACTATTTCAACTTGGTGATAGGACTGTTAATGCAACATCAATATACATTTTATGGTTCTTCATACACATTCATATCTAGCTTTGTTCAGCTACATCTAGGCTACATTTGCTTTATATGGCTGTAGACAAGTGTGGATGTATGGTATATCAGACAAACATCCTATCTGCATATTGCAGACTGAGAGCAACATATCCTGATTTTGGGATACACATTCCAGATGCAGCAACACTTTGAACAGATTTAGCTCTTTGGTTTTGAATCTCACATGCATTTCATTCTGTCTTGACTGCAGTATACTTTATTCAGGGGTTATTACTACTGTATTGCTGGATTCATGGCACTTTCTCACACTCTCTCACTTGCTTTCATTTTACTATTCAGGATGGTACTTCTAGGCTTTATTGACATGTTTTAACAGTAGTTATTACAATCCTTTCCAGCAGTCTCACTTCTGTCATGTTTCAGTATTTCCACAGGGATATATTTCACACATGTGATTTATCATCTTCTGCAGCTATACTTTTCAGCCTGCTGCAGGTTGTGTACTATTTTCTTACAGGCAGGGCATTTTTATTTCAGGATATATGTCAGACAGTTTCATGTTTAGCTTACACTTACAGGCTGCAAACTATTGTGATCAAGCAATACTTGCATACACTTTCACACTGTTACTTGCAGATTTTATTCCTTACTGACTACACTGCACTCTTATGCTGACTGTCATACTTTGATATTTCTTTACAGTTACTGGTAGTGGATTACTGACCTGCCTGGTGGCGCAACCGCACCAGCCTATCGCCATAGGCTCTGCGGTTCAGAACGGACACCTGCAGCTGTAATATAAATGAAGTAATATTGGAATACACATCTCCATAATATCAGCTAGTTTAACTTTTTACATACATAATTAAATGTTACTTACTCAGTGGTGGGGTGTTGGGTGTTTGCCGGGCCTCCTGGATCCAAAGGTTCAGTTGGTCCTGCTTGCGTCTCTTCAGGTCTGCATGGTGCTGACGGACCTGCTCACCTGTCCTTGGAATCCCTGTGGCACTGGTGAGTTCATGAGCCAACCGGTCCCACGCCTCAGCCCTGTATGCTCCCCAGAGGACCTGGCCCTGCATGAGTTGGGCCTCATGATTGTGGACTAGGAGCCAGGCCATGTACCTGGACTCCTCAACACCCCACCTCTGTGCTCGGCGACTACCCTCTCCTACTCCTGACATTCTGCCTGCAGGTCTGTTCTACAATCGTTTATGCTGTGTATTCCCGCCTATGGGGCTTATATAGTCCGTTTTTCCCGCACATATCTGTGATTGGCCATTTTGGAATTGTATCAACTTCAGTAAACCTGCATTGTCATGCTCTAGTTTGTATTCATTCCTATATATGAGCTATTATTGCATTTCTAGGTACTGCTGTCATGGCTTAGTGGTTCTGTACCTTGACTATGGTGTATAGTATCCTGGGTTTGAACCTGGCCACTGCTTTTTATTTTTCATGACTGTCTAGACATGCTGAGGGGTGTGTCTGTGTAAAGGCAGTTTTGATACGGCTTGCTCAACGTTGCCCGTCAGTTAGCTTGTTTGCGCGGTGCGCAGCTCCGCAACGGGTACGCTGTTTAAGCCTCATTTGGCTATCGGCACGCATATTATGCTCAGCTCAGTTAGGGGCACATAGATTTAGTGTGTTAGACCACTGCTCAGCTACGGGCACTCATTTTGCGCCAGCTAAACCACTGCTCATCTACGGGCACATGCACTCACTCTGTTAAACTGTAGCTCAGCTATGAGCACATCTGGCATTTTTTCTTCTTTTGGTACCTCACATGTCTTCAATATAAATGGCTATTTCATTACATTTTACATGAATTGTGGTTTTATGTGTACATATTTGTCAGGGACTTGTTTCCTGCTTATTTTGCAAAAAAAAAAAATTGGTGTTGTGGGGGCTCGAACCATGAATGCCTGCTCTTCAGCCAACATCTCTACCGCTACGCTATTGCTTCCTGGTTTATTTTGCATATTTAGATCTTATATGCTTTCCCACTGACTGCTAACTGTAGCTGCACTACGGGCACGCCCGCGCAAACGAGCGCACTCACGGTTAAACATCTTTACAATTTAAAAAAATATATAACATGTTCATTTATATTTCTTTTATGTTTATAGTCTGTAGGGGCATGTGTTGTGTTGTGTTTATTCACATTTCCGTGGACTCTGTTGTGGGTGTCTACTTTGGGCACTTTTACACTTCTGGGGGTGTGTCCGCTTGCAGGGCTCGGCCTACGGACACGCCCCCTACTGTCTTACACGGACCGTGTTAGACTTAGGTGTGATTCAGCATGCTCTCATGAATATGCAGAGCATGCTGACATCACTCCGTTTAACTGCAGCCTCCGTGTAAGAGTTATAACTCTTACACGGAGGCTTCGTGAATCCTGGGGCATATCTTTCTGTCTATCTATATTTTTTTTCCTTTGTTGATCAGGTCAGTGTCTGCTTTTCAGGAGTGAGCTGAGATGATATTTTACTACTAGGAGAAATTTGGCATGGGCATTTGGATAGGTCCCCTACCTTTCTCTATATGTACAGTGGGTTATTTTACATCCTCCTGAGGTAGAACAAACTCAAGCAGATGGGACCTTGGTTTAATGCCTCACCCGAAGGCTGAGGACTTTATATATTATTTTACAATTCTGCCATCTGATTTTTGGCTGGATTGTCTTCTGTCTGGACGTGGAATTTAAAATGGACTATTTTTGGCATTGTAAGAGCTATTGCTGCTTTTTGGATGACATATTTTTTATTTATATTTTAAATGATTTTGCAATATAATTTACAATCCCAACCTTTTGGCTGTCCAGATCATTTTGTTTTTTTTTTGGATTTTATTTGGTTTACAATCTGCAGTGGCTGCTTTTGCTGTTTGGTTTATTCTGAGTAGAGTCTGCATGCCTTCCTTCTGTTTGTGTCAGCTTTCCCTTGATACTCAAGTTTCTTCCCATATTTGAAAGACATAATGTAGATAAAATGGACAGTCTAAATTGGCATATATGTGAGTGAGTGTGCTTGTGTTTGGTATGGAAGAACAGATGCGGCAGGGCTAGCCACCTGGTAATGTGAACATTACCTTTAGATGGTGTTCACTTTTATGTGTTATCCTGGACCCGCATGCGAAAATGGGGAAAAGGGGTTATATATGGATGGATGGCTCTACCCATGCAGTCATGTATCTGTGATATGTTTTTTCATTTTCAGTGTGAACGGAATGTAATGCAAAATGTGTCTTCTGCAGAAAATGGCAGAGACTGGTAGAGAACCACTCTCAACTCGCTTCTCATCAGAAGACACATTGACACATCTTTTATATTGCTCAGTCCAACTTCAGGATAGATTTATTAATGACAACCTTACCATTTTGTCTCCTTAGTGTAGGTCCAGATGATATATCCACTCTGCAGGCACCATCACAATATCCTACACCCACTGAGATTGAATGAAGTTCACAAGAGTGATAAAGCTGGATGAGCATCGATAGAAGAGGATTCTGGCTCCTTAATGGCTGCTTACCCACCTGCATTGCCTGAGGTGGCTGAGCTGTAGTAGGAGCAGGTGGTAGAAATATGCATGCAAATTTGGAGTGAAGATCATCTCAGAATACATGGCAGACCTGCTTGACTGGTTGACCTTTATGACTGTGCTACCATGGGAAGGTGTGCCACATACCACTGTCCACCATAATCCATTACATGATAATGGATCCCTTCTACTTTTTCTTGTAACACATAGCAAGTATTGAGTTCCAATGCCTATGTATAAAGCTATGGTTTCTTCATATCAACATGCTAAAGTTCGTGCTTCAACCTTCTGCCTGAATACTTTAAAATATAATTAATATTTATTATGTTCCTTGAAGCACTGAAGTATCCCTCTCAAACTGCTTGAAGCTTCTTTTGCCAAACAGAAATTAGCAGCATTACCTTCTGTCCAACATCACTATAATATAAGTCAAATGATGAAAAACTTGTCGATCACAGAGGCAGTTCCTTCTATGCAAAGATGAGATGAGGCAAGTACATGTCCCTCTTTGGAATAAACTGTCATGCAAATGCTCTTTAGCACAGACTTAAGGAGAGCTGAGTTAAAATTCTGAAAATCATTTACTGGTAGTGGGTAGTAGGTAGTTTTGAACTGCTTTACATCCATAGAACATCCATAAACATGTCAGTAGTTTTTACATTGTATCCCCTCTTTCTCTCTCATTTTTTTCCACAGAAAACCTACCATACTGAACATTTCTAGCAAATCTTTTTAATCTTTTCTGCTTCAGCAGAGTACAAAGCCATAATCTCATGGTATCATATAGCATAGTCCACTATCACCAAATATCTAACTTTTATCTGTAGTGTTTAGGACCTTGGGAGGTCCCACAGTATGCTATGAAACATTTGTAAAATAATAGGAAAAAACGTCAAATCTGTCTTAACTTTGTCTCTTCCCTTCCTCCCTTGCCAGTCGTTTAGCACTATCCAGACATTTTACAGTACTATGTCAATTATTTTGAAATACCTAACCAATACAATTTTTGCATGACCTTCCGCTTTGTACACCTTATACCTTGATGGCACAAAAAACAGTTGACTTCTCTTGCATGTCAATTATTCTTTATGTTCATGACATGGTGATCTAAAGATCAAACTTACCTCCCCAAATTATTAAAATCAATTGGACAAATGTCTAATCTTCCTGTCAGTATAGTTAAACTACCACCATCTGATTCTGAACACTTAGAAAAACAGGAAACAAAGCTGTTCCCTTCAGAACCAAATACTTAGCCAAGGTAAATACAATTGGGTTAGTCAGCACTACAGTCTGGGGTGAATAAAGGCAGTAGATAAACTTAGATACCTAGAAATCTAGTTAGACAAATCCCTTAACTTTCAGTATCACATTGAAATTACTAGGAGCAAAGTAAGTGTGCTATTTTTCTGGGCCAGGCAATAGGTTATTAGGTTCTGTATCCCAATATCTTTCAACTGCAAGCAGAACTGCAATAAGGAAGGGGTATTTGTACTTTATATAGCATATGGTATGCTTATTAATAGCTTATGCTTATAAACCATCTCATTTATTATTTATTTATTTATTTAACTGACATCTCTGTAACAACAGCTGAAGATTCCTCTCCAACCTACCAAGAGGAGAACACCACTGTATCATGTTAGCACAAATAAAATGGCTGCCATTAAAACATAGAACTACTCTACTGTTTGCATCTCTTCTTTATTTTCTTTTCGGCTTTTCCCGGTTGGGTTCCCACAGTGGAACTCCGGTATGCTAATGATTGGCAGTCGACTTTTATGGTGCCAAGTTACCAGCCCAATGCCCAAGCTTTAGCAAAGGCATGCTCATTCACGCATGTCTTTCGGAGGCCACTCAACCACGGGGAGGACATGCAGACTCCACACAGAAGGCACTCCAGCCAAGAATCGAATAGGAGAGCCTCTTGCTGTGAGGCAACAACAAATCTCTTAAATTGGACTAATTTCCTTACTTTGCAAACAGGCATAAAAAAACTAAACCTACAATATTAGATTTCATACCCCTTCTAATCCAACCTTCAAACCCTCGAAAACAGACTCTAGTCTACAGGTCATTCCTTCTTAGAATTGGCATGAAAAACATGGGAATTCCTTCCAACAAATCTAAAAATCAATGAATTCCTTTCAAAAATTCAAAACCAAATTAAAAAAAAAAAGAAAAATATCTCTAAAAACATACACAGTGTAAATGCTTTACCAATACTGCTGTTCTTTAGGAACAAACAATTCTCATCCAAAACCTCTTCTGTTATACTCCTGTACATATTCAGATGATCCATAATTACTACTTTTCTTCTGCTTCCTTTATGATACACACAAGGCTGTGCTCCTTACATTTTCAGCACCCCACTGTATATTCTAACCATGTATCACCTTTCTCCCCTCTCTTTTCTTTTAATAGACTAATGTCTTTCGGCTTTCCCCAGTTAGAGGTCACCACAGCAGAACTCTGGTCCGCTAATGATTGGCAGTGGATTTTTATGGTGCAAAATTGCCAGCCTAACACCCAACCTTCAAAGAAGGAAAACCCATTCATGCACGCACCTACCTGCATGTCTTTAAATGTCACTTGACCGCGGGGAGGACATGCCAACTCCACACAGAAGGTGCTCCAGCTGAGATTCAAATGGGAGAACCTCTTGCTGTGAGGTGACAACACTAACCGCTGCACCACCATGGACTAAATATTCTTAGAAGTTCAGTTTCAGAAATAGAATTTACATTGTAAATGACATCATATGCACAGTCTTAAAGGTGATTCTATAATTGTTTATCCTTTAATAATTACCTTTCGTATACCTTATGTATAACTACTATAAAATTATTGTCTCAGTAGGTACTGTGTGCATTTATTATGATGATTTTCTGTGTGTTTTGACAACATCTATTGATTGTTTATACCTGTCGGCAAACTCTATGTATATTAGCTATTTCTATTTCTGTGGATCTTTTGAATACCTAGAATGGACATTAAAAGGTCCACTGTATCTGCATTTTACTGCAGTTAACAAATAAAATAAGAAGGATTATCATTGGCTTTGTCCAGAAGTACCCTATGGTAGGTGTTAGATTAGGCTCTTCCATTTTAAAGTAGTTATTAGACATTAGACAGGCTAAAGGGTAAAATAAATTGTGTTTCATTTATGCATAAAAGACAGTTAAGCAGAAAGAAAAATAACCTTGCTGGTCAAGCATGAGAGACAGTTTATTATAAAGGAAAAATAAGCATAAAGTGTATAAAAATACAGAAATACAAAATGTTCTTTTCTCAAGGGAAAGATACAATCTTGTCAGCTACAGAATGTTCCTTAATGGAATGTTAAATAAAGCACATATGAGACAAAGCCTGAGACCAAGGTTAGAAAAAGTAAATAAGGAAAATTACTGGACTAAAGCAATATAATATGTTGTGTTCAGGATACCAGTTCAGTTAAGGTTAGTGAGTTTGTTCGACCTGTTACTTCAGAGAAGATTACAGACACTCGAGCCTGAGTACAGAAGACAGGTCAAATGAAGACATTGTTCAGGACAATCAGAATATGACGTGCAGTAATTTTGAACACTAATTGTTTAACAGCACTGTTAATGAAGACAGTATTCAGATATTGTGAACATATAATAAAGCCTTATTATATGAACTACAGTACTTGGGGAATTCATTCTGAAAAGTACACAAGACTTGGTCCATAAAGGAGAGACTGGCATGTGTTCAGCATGAGTTTGGGTAATTAACAGATAAAGACTTGCGTTCTCAGTTCCATCACAGTGTTTCCAGCTTATTACAGTACAGTACAGTATTATCAATTCTTACAGTAGGCCCTTGGAATTATCAATTACTGTACAATCACTTATCTATCTAGCCCCATCTATGAGTCCATCCTATCCATAATAATCTTAGGTCTCATTATATGGACTCCCCCTTGCAAGTGAAAGACAGAAGCCTCCCTGGCTACATCCTCATATTTGTAATGTGGGATCTAAGAGCTACGCCTGTCGCAACTCTTTCTTCATGATCCATTTGATGCATTGCTCCCTAATAAAGGTCAACTGTTTTATAAAACTCATCAGTAAAGGGGCATTCCTGGTCTACACATGTTTACATCATCAGACAAAGTATTAAGTGCTTGTTCTCTAATTATAACATTTCCCAGCATTTTAAAATTGATACCATTGCATCCCTTCATCCACCTATGAATATGAGTGCTTATTTCTGTTTTAAATCAGTGATGCCATCTTCTGTTTTTTATTCTATATGCTGTAAACATTTTTCTGTAATTGTCACATGTGCATTTAAAACTTTCTAAAAAAAAAAACTAATTTACTTTACGATACACAAGAAAATCAATTTCTGATATGTTACTAATTCTATGCATAGCTTTACCAATGAGCAGACAAGTTACAGACCTCACCCATTACCCTTTATCAGTGTGATTCTGATTATCCACTCTTTAAAATTTTCAAATAAAACTATTAAATTTAGCTCCTTCTCCATCTGTTGTGACAGAGACAGTCCATACTGATGGTGTATCTCCTCTTCTGTTTGTTCAAGTTGTCAAATTCCTTTGCCTGCATCAGGCTCTCTATTCTTCAGCTCTAGTTCTAGTCTCTTTAATTTTAGGTACATTTTAAGATCATCTGGGGGCACATTGAATTGTCATTTATCTGCATGTAGCACACCTACAGTCCATTTACATCTGTCTCTGTATCCACTGGATTGAACTTTGACTGTGCATGCTGAAATTATTGTCAGCCTCATTCAAGCAAGTATGTAGGATTCCTATTTATTTACAATCTTTTTCAGTGTGATTAACATCTTGGACTATTCTTCAGAGCTCATCCTGCCAATGTCTTAACCACCATGACTAAACACATTTAATGTATATTGCTGTATATTTTACCTTGTGATTGTAAGGGTTTATGCATTTTTCATGAAAGCATGGTTTAGTCTATCTACACTATTGCAAATGTGATGAATGGACACTGGTATAGTCTTTAGGTTAATACTCACTCTAACCAGTTTAATGTGGTGGGGAGGATAGAGTTTGAGTCCAAATACTGCCACAAAATAATGTGAGGCACAGGAGTTATAGAGGCTAAATCTGCACCATTTGTATTTGTTATGTATACAAGTGGTTGAATGGCCTTCAGAGTTTACCACAGATGTCAGCTACTGAGTTATACCTAACCCCTGTTACACCCAGATAAGAAACCCCTGTCATACCCAGATAACATTTACATTGCAAGTTACACAGCAGGTTATAATCACTGTCTGCAAAGGATTTCATCCTCCTCAGTAGGAATTCAATGTCCTCTGGTGCAATTTTTCCAACAGTAATTGAGACATAACCCAACTGTTTCCATGTGAAGACACTCACAATATTCCCAAAAAGTCTGTACATATACCTTTCTAGAGGCAGTATTCCTTTCCTAACATCATGGTACATGTTGCCACCAATCATTTTACTAATCTGATATTAACATCTCAGTTCAGTTGTATAAAACATGTTTTTATAGTAGATGATAGCCAAGCAATCTCTCATTCCTAAAGGATATATACAAACTAGGCATCAAATAAAAGTGGTTTACATTTAAAAAGATAACATTACACCAACAGGAGAGTTTTGCAGCTGTTTCATACAAATAGATTGAGGACAAATAAAATTCTAACTAGCTTTTGTTGTTTTCTCTACTGACATATTACAGATGGCTGAAGCCTTAGAAAGTAAATGAAAATAAAGTCCAAAAGATCTATGATCCAAAAATATTAGTTTTGCTTCCTCTTCAAGTTAGAACTTCTTACATTCATTTAAATATCCCAGACAAAAGAAGATAAAAGTCAAAAGCATCATTTTACAACTCAAAATACTGTAAGAAAAAAATTAAAAAAGAGAAAGGTAACAGCTCTAGTTCAGTACAGTATAAACAGAACAGACATATTTCAAAGAACATAGAGTCTGTGTGTCCTTTTAAAACTAGGTCCTAGAATGAGGTAGTTCAGCTTGTGAAGAAAGCAGTGATCATGTCAACAATAAACAACTCAAGTTATTAAAAGAAAACAGTTATACAGTCTATACTTATACTTAAATACACAGCTATTTACATATTTTAAATCAAAGAAAGCATATATATAATCAGACAATCCCAAACATACTCATACACATATATATGCATACATAGAATGTATTATTATTCAGTGAGTCATACACAGTTAATCAAATTACAGCAAACATAATCTGGTTCCTAGGTTCATAGGTGTTTACTAAGCTAACGACCACAAGGGCCTTTTTAAGCCAAGCCATGCATTCTAAATCTTTGACAAGTTCTGATACCCTTGATAAGTGTAAACATGGGCCTGGGAGATGAATCATTTACAGGTTACTTGTGTCCATTAGAGACATAGGTGCCAAACCAGACATGAATTTCTGTTTCCTATCCAATTGTCTTAGTTGCACGTGAATTGGGTTAGGGAAGAACTCTACTCCACATGGATGGGCGCCTGTTCCATAGATGGGGGTAGTCTCCGGGACACATACCTATCTCTCCAGCAGGTCCTATTTATTTCACAGGCAAGGTTTAAATCTTTAGAATGGGTAATTCTGGTGCTGTTTGTTTTGTGGATATGCAGGAGATCCATCAGAGTGGGGTCTGACAATGCCCTATATGCCAGGCATAGATCTCCTCTTTATAGCTTGCAGGGGACAGAATACAGGGATAGAGCCTTGAGATGATCTGCATAGAACATTTTTCTTATTCCCTATATTCTTTCAGAGAGGAACCTCTGTGGACATTCCAATTGTTGGATATGTCTGGTTAAGTACATACCAAAGGGGCATTGCACTCAATGATAGGTCTGATGAATGCCGAATACAGTGGAACAATGACTTCCTTGGACTTAGATGCCATACCTTTGTTTATAAGTTGCACAACATAGAAGGATTTCCTCACCACTGTAGACATATGATGGTCAAAGGCTAGATTACTATCTATGTGTGTCCCTAAGTCCCTAACCATTGCATGGAGATAGCCCATATGGGCATGGCCAAAGTGCTTTAAGGGGATATATTTACACACACACACACACACACACACACACACACACACACACACACACACACACACACACACACACACACACACACACACACACACACACACACACACACACACACACACACACACACACACAGTTGACTGATATGAGGTTCGAACCCCTACCTACCTAGCATTACACACTATAGCTCACAGTACTTATCTCATGCGCATGGTGATATACAATCGATGAAATCACTGGAGCTGAGTTTTATTTATTGACATTGACTGACATTAATATATAATTTGTAGGACAGATGCACTGTGAAAGTCTGCTTTTTCTGAATTGCTAACTTTCCAAATGTTTAAGGCATAGATGAACATTTGTGCATATTATTGAATGTTATGCAGCCTAAGACATCTTGTATACTTTTCTATATAATACACAACAGTCATTACGTAGTGCCACATACATACATCATAAAAATATTTCAAGCACAGGCATTAATGCCATTCTAACTTGCCAATTTACCAAAACAGTTGTTCCCATAATGTGTCCAAGCTTTTCTTAAAAATATCTAAACTAGTGCTTGCTTTAATTTAATTTGGTAGCCTACTCCATGCATCAGTGGTACTCTCAGAGAACCAATTAGCACAGTTTTCTTTCCTCTAGAATCTCCTACATAAGTTGTCTGATGAGTTTGACTACCAACATTAAAATGCTCTATGTACCTGGATAGGGTCTGTTAAGTTTCAGTCACCGGTAGTGCTGCATTATGGTGCAGTAGAGTTATGGTACAGCTGATATGGGTGTATTTGCTGACCTTAGATAAACGATATGTAGCATTATAGTCTTATGTGCTTGACAAGTGCTATTCTGTGATGCCCGGCTGCAAGACAGTAAAGCCTGCAAGACAATAAAGCATTTTATGAATGTTGTATTAATTACACAGAATTATACTGCAGCAATGTAGTAGAAACAAGATCATTCTTCAGAAACATTGTCTTGATTCTTTAATAAGTCCTGTTCTATGATACCTGATTGGGGTGGAACAGAAAAACACTGCATGCAGCACTGTATTAATTGACCCTTGCAAAATGCACTTGAAAACAAACAAAATGTTATTATTGAGAAGTAATACACAGCAATATGTCTGTGATTTTCTGAAAGTATAGAAAATCAGCAGGTGGATGCTATATCAGCTACATTGCATTAATACATTAGTAAAATGGCCATTGTGAAGGAAGGTTCAGCTACACAGTCTTTTTGTTTGCCAAGAGCTATTCTGTGATAACCAATGGTGAGAAGTAATGGTAAAGTATAAGCAAGATAGGTACTTCATTTTATTTTTGTGGTTGACTTTTTGACTGCTTATTATGGAAATAACATGCATCATACAGCAGCCCGGTCTTGATTCTTTAACAAGTGCCATCCATGATAACCTATGGTAATGGGTAATGTGCTATGTCAAAACAAAATCAATTTGACCGACAGATGAATATTTCATGAGAAAAAAAAAACATGAAATCATGAAAATTGTTTTACAAAAATCAAGGAAGCACAAGTAGACAAGCATTATATTCTTATATGGCAACTACCATCTCAATAAAACTGTCGGATCCAAAGCTTGATTAAATCTAACAAGGATCAGATAACAACCCATGTTGTTGACTCTGGGCTCTCCTGCTGATAATTTATCTTCTGACCATGTTTCTACCACAATAGTTAGGCAAATATAGTAGTTGGTTCAGTAAATTTTCAAAGGTATAACTTTGAAATCCATAGAAGTCCTAATTCCCCTATACTCATATCTCATCACAACCATTATTAAATATAATGGTCTTTTTGGCATGTACTCATCTAAATGTATAATTCAAGTTGACAGACCTCAGAAGTGACTAATTTAAAAGCTCTGTCTCTCTCTTTCCCATTTATGCACCATTTGGCACATCAGACAATGAGCACATTTCGGCACTTGTTTTTTCCGTAGCAGTTAAGGTTTTACAGGCTAAGATTGCTAGTCCAAGGTCCAAAACTGAAAATCTCAGTAACTTCAAAAATAGTTATCAGGATAGACAGGCAACCCTGTCTTTATACTTCATTTCTTACAAACCCCTCTGTGGAGATCTGTTTCTAGCCTTTCTAGCCATGAAAGATCCAACCCTCTTTAATGTTGTATTCTTTTTCAGAACACATGTTAAGAAACTAAATCTGTCATTGCTGGAACAAAGTTCAACTACATTTTGGTCAGAGGACTTTTGTCACCATCATTGCGGTGGTGGTGCTGCGGTAGCGTTGTCGCCTCACAGTAAGACGTTGTCCTGTTCGATTCTCAGCTAGAGCATCTTCTGTGTGGAGACATGCGTGAATGGGCATACCTTTGTTGAAGGTTGTGCATCAGGGCCAGCAACTCTGCACATAAAAATCTACGGCTAATCATTAGCAGACCGGAGTTCCACTGTGGCAACCCCTAACCAGGAAAAGCCGAAAGACACAACATTGGAAACTTAGATAATTGGATGTACAGCCAGAAATTCTCCACACTATCTATTTTGTACTGCCCTCTTGCAGGCTGGAGGGACCTTTTGAATATGAGTTGTTGCTTAGGCTTCTAATGGTCTATAGGCTGATTGCTAAGTATTTGCTTTTAAACCTATGACACTATGAACACCATTTCAAAGAGCTTTAGATATCTAGTAACATATGATTCACTGTCCAATATATTATTTTTGTTACATTTTCCTTTTTCTAGTTTCATACCACCATTTTTTTTTTCATTTGTATCATTTTTGAATTTGCTGTTGGTTTAAAAAATGTTATATTAATATGTTTTATACCAGTGGACCACCCTTCAGACTGCTCATTTTTACAACTTAATAATTGACTAAAATTGTAAAATAATGAAAGACCAAAGAAAGAAATTAGAAAGTAAAACAAGGCATTGCCATATTTTATGAAAAGTCTTATTTTAACAATGCTTCTGTAAGAAATTCTCATTTTCAGAGCTGTAGCAGCAATTATAACCCAGCAAGCTTCATTATGCTGATCAGGATAACTACAATATTCACTCAAAGAAGAATTTGCTTTTAACTATTTTTAATCAATACAGTTTACTGAGATGTTGGAAATCTTTACCAAAATTCAAAAAGGAATAGAAGGGCATCCAACATAAGTTATACAGTAACATTTTAGGATGTATCGAACAAAACCAGAAAGTAACAGCAACCAGGAAAAGAAGCGGTTCTCCACTTAGGGCAGCGAAGCACAGCACTAATAAAATGAAACAAAAAAACTGATGAAGCAGTCAGTGTGAACTGTGAAAGCGCTTACATTAAATGTTTTTTGTGGAACTGTATGCCTTCTTATTGCCGTGGCCTGGTTCGATTTGTTTTTTGTTTCATTTTAGGATGTATGTTATTGACAACACAGTGTGTGCAGTTGATCATGAATAGAGAAGCCTCCCAGATAACGTACCTAAGAAAACTTTACAGTGCAGAAAATACTGAAATGCTTAAGTTACACAGTGGGAACATTTTCAATCATATTTTCACACTGATAAAAGTGCCTTGAAATTGATCAGGGTAGCAATTTTCCTTTTATTCGATGACAACTGGGGTGGAGCTAACCAGAAATGCATAAAGATTGTCTTACAAAAGCACTTCAATCATCAAGTGTAAAGTGCCAAAAACTCACACTTTAGTGAATGATGCAAATCTAGTCTATAGTTTAACTGTCAAAGTTAAGTTGTCAGTCAACTACAAATTACATGTGGCATGACAATCCAGGAAGAAATTATGAATATTGCAAATGTTTTACTGTCCCAAGTCCTAGAAAAGAAACTGTTCTGGTTCACTATCCTGGTTACAAAATGTCTGTATGACACAACTGAGATTAAAGTGGAAAGTGGCCATTAAAAAAGTAAAAACAAATACTGAAACTTTGATAGTCAATATGTAGAGTATGGATTCATTTTTTAACCAGCATCACTCAGAATTGCTGTTACTACATGCTAAGATGGAATGTTCCGAAAATCACTGGTGGTAGTGAAATGTATGATATTCAGAGGTATCTGGAAGAGTGAATAGCTCCTTTCTAGCACACTTTTACACCTGTTCTACCACAAGTATTGAGACCTGTCAATAATGTACAACTGCCAATAGAATGAGCTTGTAGAGTCTTGCAACTAACCAAACCAGGTGATAACTCATCACTATATACTGGATTACATGACCAAAAAACTTTAATGCTTAGGATAGTGCATGAAGGACAAACATTTACTATTGTTGGACACTTAGAGACCATGTTTCATGCACCCTCCACTTTCAGAAAGTTGACAGCATTCTCAGATGTGCATAAATTGGGCTTTGGAAATAATATTAGGATGTGTATGTGTTACCCAGTGGATGTGGCAATAAAATGTGTTTAGACAGATAAGATCCATATCAGTAAACAAGGCACTATGACTACATGAAAGAAGGAAATCACACTTGACACTTAAATAGGAAAATACACAGAAATGCCCTCTTAAAGTATGTATGCCATGAGGTGTTAATGTGACACTGTCTGCTATGCAGGGTTTGATTCCCTCAACTTCTATTTGCCTGACCTATTATTCTGAACAGGTATCTTAATAAAGCAGTGTACTGGGGCAAATGGAAAATCGGGATAGGTTTCTCAATGGGTTCCCAGAGTGCATGAGGCAGTCAGAACAGCTCAAAAGAAAACACACTCACCTTTACTGCTAGAAGGTCAGAATGTTGTGGGTTCTATTCCTACACTACATAGTGGGATTATTTTTCCAGTAATGTCAATATCGGCCCAATTTGCCTGACATGGTATTTGCAAAGGTAGAACTAAAAAATCCCATGACAGTTATCGGAAAGAGTAGTGGTTTCTTTATTTAAACAATCAAGTTAGCATCAGACAAAACTTAAAAACATGATGTCTACTTCCACTAAAAGTCTTTTTCAACATCCCTTCATCCTTTTCTCATATTTATAAAAATGTACGATATCAAACAAAAACATTGTGATACATTATATTCCTTATCCTACCCACCCTTTCATTCATAACCAAATTTCTGCTTTCATCTTACTTTATACTTCATAACAAGTTTTTTTATTACACAAAACTTCATTGGATCTTGCCAACCAAATACGCCAAATACATGCAAACAATTCTTTATCCTTTGTACTTCACTTATCATTTTCATCTCCTTAACAAAAAGCATATCAAATCATTTGCATATTGTTTACAATACTCTATTTATCTGAAATACCTGTCCAGAACTGTTTATATTCTTTTACTCTCTAAAACTATATTCTCAAATTGTTTTTCTTTGTTATTTATGTAATAGATCTGCATCCCCCAGAAAATATTAACTTTAAAAGGGTCATCTACTGCTTGCACCCCCCCCCAAGAGGTGCTGATCTGATTGCAACCCAACAAACTATAATCACAAAGAGAAACCCTACTAGACAGCAAAGAAGAGAAGATAAAGACATGCATCCCCCTGAAATATTAATGCATGCTCTCATAAGAATGTTGTATCTCTCTATATAAATAATTTAATGTCACTGTCTAGCACTTGCATTCAACAGTCTATGCTGTTACCTTGTTCCCCCCAAATAGTATAACTCAACCTGAAACCCACTCAGCCACTGTATCACAACTGAAATCCTTTTAATTTTAACTTCTGTTAAGCTCATAGAATTATTCCATCAGTTACCCCATAGTACTTCACTGATTGTTTTCGCAGCAGTGCAGCATAGATTGGCTCTGCCTGCTCCACTCACCATTCAGGCTCACTCCACTTCCCTACCCTGACCCCATTTCCCACCCTCCTCCACTACTTCCACATTTATGTATCCCTAACTCCTCCCACTCCATCTTTCGTCCAATCACAAATCACTTCTCCTACACACACACACACACACACACACACACACACACACACACACACACACACACACACACACACACACACACCTAACATAAAATGACTAACTCCATCTATACAATGTCTTTCAACATGTTTCCTTAGCTTAACACTGTCCATTGCACTCCTTAGTACCCTTAATTACCTTATACAACTCCCTTATGCCTCTTACACCCTACCACTATACTATACCTCTAACTACCAACGTACATCACCCTCCTTCTCCTCTATAACTCATAAACTTTACCCTTCAAACACAATCCTCTTACATAAACACAAAGTACTACCTATCCTACTCTCTTCTAACTTACCATACCCTTCACTCCCTAACAAATATTCTTCCTATCTCTTCTCAAACTCCCCTTCCACATTAGACTATATTACCCTCATACTAGATTGTATCTCCCTCTCTCTTTCTGGCAACATTCACCCCAATCCTGGGCCCACCAACACCCCATCCATCTCCTCTCCCTCTCCATCATCCCCTCGAACCCCCAAGAGCACTTGCATCACAAAAATTAATGCCCAAAGTCTTCATAATAAAATTCCTAACCTACATGCCTGACTTTCCCATAACCATGTAGACATAGTTGCCGTCTCAAAAACTTGGCTTAAACCACACATAAAAGATAATGACATTTTGTCACCTGGCTACCATATGATCTGTAGTGACAGACCCAATAAAAAGGATGCGCTGTAGCCATCATCTACTCTTCGACCTACTAAGTTACCCTATACAATACTCCTAGTCCATAATTTGCCAACTCTGAATTAAGCATAGCCCCTTAAAATTGAACAAACACAAATCCATATGCATAGCTGCTCTTTATATCCCTCCAGGTAATAACATCCCAATACTAGAAGACATTCTGTCCTGGTTCTTCTCTAACATTAAAAATGAAACCCTCATCCTAGGTGATGTAAACATTAACTGGGCCACCCCTACCCAACAATTGACCTCTTTAACTTCACCCAGCTAATAAACTTCCCCACCAGACCAAGCAAAGATGGAACTTCTGGCTCCATCATTGACTGGATCGTAGTGTCTCATCCAAATCTAATCTCAAGTTCAGGAATCCTTCCTGGCCTGCTCAGTGACCATCTACCAGCTTTTGCTGACCAGTACCCTTCCCCCCTTCATAAACAGCATCACTACATACAAACCCAAAACCTGTCCAACTTCAACCCACAAACATTTTCTGACTGCCTAAAACTAACTGACTGGAAACGTTTAAGAACTTTGCCCCTTGACAATGCCATCAACTACTTTAATGAAACTTTTCTGAACCTTCTCAATAACATTGCTTCTCTCAGGACCAAAACAGTTAAAGCTATAAGTTCTCCCTGGCTATCTAAGGAAACCAAACAGATCATGCTCCTACGAGACAAAATGTGGAAACAATACCAAATAAATAAGCAACCTAATACCTTACTAGAATTTAAACAACTCTGCAACTCCATAAAAAAAAACTAATAACCAGAGACTGCAAAATATATTATTCTAAGCTTCAATCTGAACATACTAACAACCATAGATAATTCTGGAATACTATCTCCTCCCTCCTTCATCCCAGCAGCAAAGACAACACATGCCCTAACAATAACTGCACTGATCAAGAAACCGCCTCTCTATTTAACACTGTCTTTGTGGAATGTATAGCCAAAGTTACTGCCAGCTTCCCCACTTCCCCTCCAATATCTTCCCTCCTTCCCATACCTCCCCCACTGATCTCAAAAGACATACCCCTTCCTTCAACTTCAATCATGTTCCCATGCACATAATAAAAAAACTCCTCCTCTGACTGAAACCATGCTCCAATGTGCCAGATAATTTACCTGCATCCACCCGCAAATCATCAGCCAACAGCATGGCCTTCTCTGTCTCCATCATAATAAATAGGTCTATCCAATAATCTTATGTTCCCTTAGCTTGGAGGCAAGCATTCATCATCCAACTCCATAAAGGCAGCAAAAACACTGACACCACTAATTTCCATCCTATTCCAATACTTTACCCACTCCCAAAATTCCTGAAGAAATGTATTCACTCACAACTGATGCCATATCTAACACATAACAATGTCATAACCCCCACAAAATATAGATTCTGTCCTGGCCACAGGACCATCACTGCACTCTTCTCTTTCTTCATGTCCATTAACCATGCTCATGACTCTGGCAAAATTGTTTCAACCCTGTTCCTAGACCTTTCCAAAGCCTTTGACAACATCTCCCATCCTATTTTCCTATCTCAGCTCTCCTCCCTTAGTCTTTCTAGTTCCACCATAGATTTGTTCACCAGCTACCTCTCAAAAACACAACAATCTTTTAAATGCAAACATTCCACCTCATTCTTCCTATACACCCCTACTGGGGTACCACAAGGTTCTGTCCTAGGCCCCTTACTTTTCAATATATTCATCAGCAACTTTTACCACTCCATCTCCAATTCCACACTAATCCAGTATGCTGATGATTTGACAATCTTCTGCTCAGCTGACACCCCTTCCAACTTTCTGCAGATAACCCAGCCAGCTTTTTCAAATACTGAAACCTGAATGCAAAACAACCACCTCGGCCTTAACGCCAATAAAACCAAATTAATGTTTTTTTCTCCATCGAAACACTTCCCCATTGATAAGAACTCCTTCAAGATCATAAGCCAGAATAACACCCCAATTGAAATTTTCCCTCACACCAAACTGCTCGGTGTGATCATTGATGAACATCTAAAATTTGATATCCACATCCAAACTAACATAAAAAAACGCCAAAAATTAGGACTCCTCCACCAGAAAGACACTACATACCTTCTCCCCTCTCTAATGTATGGTGTTCCCTGTTATTGAATCTTCAGCTCAGCCTACAAACTAAATTAGAAGCCTGCTACAATAAAATCTGCAAGTTTGCCACCAACTTTATGAAATTCACCCATTCACTGCATCTCCCTGCATTCACTGCAATGGCTTGAGTTTCCCAACTATCTGAAGCTCCTTAAACTCACCACTGTCCATAAGCTCATATTTAACCCATCCTCCTGTCCCTCTTTCTCCACCTCCTTAACCCCCTCTATTCCTGATTGCTCACTTAGGTCAGAAAATCAGAACCTACTCAAAATCTACAAACCTTTGCACATCCCTGTTAAAATGCCAAGTTTTTGTGATATAAAAAAATGACACCACAACAAATCATTTCAAACCTTTTCCCACCTTTAATGTGACCTATAACCTGTACAATTCAATTGAAAAGCAAACAAATCTGTTAGGGGAAAAATATAAAAAATAAAAAACATACAATATTCTGGTTGCATAAGTGTGTACTCTGTTAAAGGCGAATTCAGCCGAGGTGCTAGAGAAATACGTGTTGTGGACTTGTTTTATTAAAACACTACTGAATTGCACCATGACTGGCTTGGAGTTTGTGGTCTACTAAATTATGTTAAAGTGTTTGACTGTTTGCCATTCTCATCCATTTATGAAAGTCTAATTACATTGAAAAGTAGCTGTAACATTGTTAGATGGATAATGGAATGACTATAGGACAGGAAGCAGTTATTAATTACATTATCTGGTCACCTATCTGTATTAGCAGAAGTTCCATATGGTTTAGTCAAGGGATCTATAATATTTAACTCCATCTTTTCAGCCATGCCAAGATATAGAAATCTGAGGATCCATAAGTATGTGGATGACTATAAGTTGGTATTTGGCATACAAAACAATAAATATTTTGAAGAACTAAATACCTACATGAAATCACTGCATAACTGGGATTCTGCTATCAGTTTATAATTTAGTTTGAACCAGTGTAATATCATGTATTTTAGTTACAAAATACAAAGGAGTCCACTTTACATAGATGAAGTAGAACTCACTGATGTTTACCAGTATAAATATTTGGGCATTACTGTTATTGCTGATATGTAATCTAGAACTCATGCCAGTCAGGTCAGTACAAGGGCCGTTATTTTGATGGTTACCTACTGAAGAATTTAACCACCACAGATACGGATTGCTTGACTACAGTTTACAAAACATATTTAAGACCTATTATAGAACATAACAGCATGTTTTGTATCTACACTAAGAGTCAGGTGAAAACTCTTAGAATCACTTTGGTAAAAGATCTTGTATACAGAGACAGTCGTAAATACCTAAAGCTTTATTCTTAAGGTTATATCTATGTAAGATGAAAATTTATTTTAGTGTATAAAACCTTTCATGATGATATAATGCAAATCTTATTTAATATGGTGATACACAAAAATAATGAAGCACTAAAGCATAATAATAAGCAATTTAAGACTTATTTATTTAAAACTAGGTTAAGTATATTTATTTATAGCAAACTACATCACAGTTTTATGGAATAACATACCTATTGAAATACATCAGTCAGCTACTTTAGATACTTATAAGAAAAATGTTGATGCTGAGGCAGGAGATATTTAATTTGAACCTTACACTATGGAATCAGTGTTCCTTGTTGGAGAGCTGCCCTCCTAGTTAGGAAAGATGTTCTCATTATTTGTCCTTTAAAGACATTACCATTAATATATGGGAGTGCATACTTATCCTAGTTAACAAACCAGTCTTTTTACATGGTTTCTAGGAAAGAGAATATACATTATACTTTGGTAAAACGTAATATGATTGAAGCCTTACAATGTGTACTTAAGTTTAGTAAACTTCACGTTATAATTGAGTAAATAACTGGTGTTTTAATACACTAGAAAAAACAATTTTTGTGTGAAAGTGCTTGTATATTATTAATATTTTGCAATTCTACTTAGTACTTTATTGTAACCAAATTACATTTTGAATCTGGAAATAGCATAGCAAATCTTTATTACATTTTTTGTCTTGATGACTGTTCTGCTGGATTGATGCCTCTTATTAACGTATATAGTTATAGTTCTTGAGCTGATATCGTGTATCAGTAAGAGAGTCAATCCTCATTTCCACAGTTTTGAGTATTACCAGCATTTTGAATGATGACTGGCATTGCCTAGATTATCAGACAGATAATCTAAAATGTTAGTTACTGATTCATGTTTTGCAGAGGTCAAAATGGCCATTTACAATCATACCCTTGATAAATCTCCAGGTCCAGATAGTCGCTCGTGAGTTTTTTTTATAAAACATTCACAGAACAAGTATATACAACATTGTTTCAGTTCTTTATGAAAGCTGAACTCATCTGTTCTTTCTTCAAAAGTTAATGCAAGCCAGAGAACTGATGCTCCTTAAGCTGAGTAAAAAAAGAAAGTATCTTGGAAATTATAGGTCAGTTTTTCTTTAATAAATGAAAGTCAAGTTATTAACAAATATCACAGTGGATTCATTAAATTTAGGAATTGTGGCCTGATCCTGTTATTGTTTGGCTCAGTATGCAAAGATACATACAGAACATAAAAATGTGTAAAATGTGCAATGGCTGTTCCAATTAACTTCTAGAAAGATTTAACACAGCTGAATGGAAACCCATCTGGAAGAGAATATCCTTACTGGGATTCCTAAATAAGGCTCATCAAAAAGTCACAATTTATGCATAACCAGTGATATAAGTGTTCATAAACAATATCTTATCTCTCCAATTTAAAATCACAAGTGATAATTGTCAGGACTGTCCACTTCCCACTTCATGTTTGTCTAAACTGAATTCATTTTCTGTATGCTCCTAAATAAATTACAACCATACCTCTCAACCTCTTAGCCCATGAAATCTGGACAAAGTCTACCATAAAAGGGGACAAAGACCCAAAAATAGGGACACATTTTAGTTATTTCTCTTATAAATGCAAACAGTTGCTAGAATAACAGGTTTTGTGTTAACATGCATTTTATAAAGGATATGAAGTCTAAAAGTGAAATGTATGCCATTATTTAGAGATTTCATTCATTTCATCCCAGTAACTCGCCAGAAAAATACATATTTTATGAAGAACAGATGGAAATTATAAAGCAAAAATCTGGACATTCTGCAAAAATCTGAACACTTAATAGGTATGATTTCAACCTGTTTTATAGACAGCTGTATCAATTGACTCACACATCCTTACAGGGTTTCATTTAATGAACTAGGTTATTCTTTAATGTTAATAAAAAATTATTTTCTTTTTATCACATATACATTTGTGATATTGTAATTGAATTCCACTCTTTTACTCATACAGCTATTATTTAAGATGACAAAGGCTGTTCATTTTAAAGCAAAATAACTTCTCCTAGATTTAAGAGTAACATTTATTCTTGAAATCAAATGAGGTACCTATTTTCAACAAAACTCCACTGATTAAATATTAATGATACCTTTAATAATCATAATCTTCAGAATTCTATCCCCCAACACTTGGTCAAAGAATATTAGACAATTTCAGTCATTAATATCTGATGTTATATAGGATGGTAAGATCACTTGAAAGGGATTAGGCCTATTTAGTATGTTTTCATATAGTATGTAATATGTATGATGGCAATATGTATAGGCTAGAATGCATAATAAACCTGTTTGGTTTCTTTTGGAGTTGGCCCCCTTAACTGAAATAAAGACTCAGTGTTCTACATCCATTCCTTACAGTCTAATACCTGTCTGGTATGCACACCTGAATTGACAGATAGCGAGGGAGAGAGGGGCAGGGGAGGGGAGAAATAAAAAATTAAGAGGTAGCTATCTCTTTTCCCAACTTTGATATAATACTAGCCTGCATATCAATGCTAAAATAACAGGATTTTTGAACTGGGTTATGAATAATATTACTTACATTTGTAAAGTTTAGAACATTAATAGTAATGCCATTTTCCCTGTCTTGCTGTTTTATGAGGTTCAACTGCCATGATGGCAACACTTGTAATTATGTTCATTATTGCAAAGGGTTATTGAAAAAAAAAAAAACAACTGCAATGTAATATGGAGGCTCCATTGGCTGGTTAACATATACTGGTTTATTGATTATAGGGGTGTGGTCCCATAGTTAAATCAACTTTACTATGACACTGTGGTAGATTCATCAGACCCTGTATATGAGCTCATGCTTAAATGCACTATTACATTATTAACTGATATAGCTGACAAGTGGTAGGTGCAAATCTTAATTCAGTGCATGAACCTCTACTTAGTGTGTGATAAGGTCCCATTTGTCAAGCTTGCATATATGTAGCAAAGAGCTGTACATTAGCTTTAAAGTATTAATTTGTATAGGAAATATGCTTGCTGGTGATTCAGACACTTTTCATCCAACAATGCACATATGATTTAGAGTTGTCAATAGGTTTCATCTAAATAGCATGAAATGATTGACTTCATGCAGTGGGCTTTTATATTCACCTTGGATCAAAGCTTTGACATCTTTTGTTATTAGAGAAATATCACTCTGACTATCAGATTGCGAACATTGAGCGATTTAGACAGAATCAATCACTGCTGCATTTCTAACCTAAATGTACAGGCAATAGAAAGTTATAGCTTAGTTCTACTTCACTAGTATTGGACTCCTTTTGACAAAATATGAGGTTGGATGAGCAAAACCTTGACCAGAAAGCCATAGAATTAATACAATATTTTACTTATTTATTTATTATTTTTATTGACATTTGTTTACTGGGAAAGTCCACTGGGCAAGAAAGAGCCCATTTTCAGTGGAGCCCGGGGAGAAAATCTCCAGCACAAATAACAATTTAAATACAATGTTCACAAAGTACCACAACATAAAAAGCAAAAATCCAGAGTATCAATAGGAACAAATTAAAATGAGTAAGATACACCAGAATCAAGGTAGTCAAATGCTACAGATTTTATATCACTAGAAGTTGATTTGAAAATAATATACAAAAGAGTACAAAAAATACAAATTTTCATTGGAAATTCAAATATAAAGTAGTTACAGAAGGAATTATAGTTAGTACCAGGAGGAATTAATTTAAAGCATTTTCAAGTCAATATATGTGCTGAAAAATTAAATTTAGGCAATTTCTTGTGAAGCTACAGAGAAAGAGATGGAGTGGTTACAGAGGCTAGATAGATTAGGAACAATACAAGGTAGTTAGAGAGGCTATATAGCATAGTAGCAATGCTGAGACTGAAAAGGAGAAGAAGTGAAGTGATGGCTACATATGTTTTAGGAAGTGCATTTTTTCTGTATGCAAATATAGAGGAAATGATTATGTACGACAGTTTTGAAGTTAGAGGGATGCTGTTTACTGTGTATAGAGGAGGGGAGGTTATTCCATAATCTGGCAATGATTCAGGAGTATAAGAGTTTTCCTGCAGGTAGGTTTGATTTATGAATTTGGAGTAAGTTTTGGTCTTCTGATCATAGTGGCCTAAGAGGGCAGTAGGGGCAACTAAGGAGTTAAGGGCTGGGCAGTCTTGTGGTTTATGGATAAGTTTATGTAAGGTGGTTAGCTGAATGAGTAATAGGTAATGAGGGAATTCTAGCCATTATAGTTTTCTTAAGGCAATGCAATGATGGGAGGAGTGGTGACTACCTGTAGCAAACTTGGCAGTCTTGTTGTAGCCAGATTCTAGTTTTAGTTTCAGGGAAGACTGCAAGTTAATTAACAATGGTGTACCATAGGTTAAAGATGGTAGTAAGTAGGACAGGACTAAAGCTTGTTTAGTTGGTAAGGAGAGAAATCTGTTATGCCTGTATAGCAGCCCTAGTTTTTGTGTGTTTTATTAATATTTGATAGGATGTGCAGGTTGAATTTTAGGTTTTTGTCTATCATGACTCCTAATAGTTTTGCACTGTCTACTAATTCGATTTTTATAGAGTTTAATGAAAGTATGTTGAAATCTTCTTTGTTGACTGCTTTGTTTCTTTTGGGGGTAAACAGCATAAGTTTAGTTTTTTTGGCGTTTAGAGAAAGAGTTTTTTTGTGGAGCCAGGATTCTACAGTAGAAAATGCTGTTTCAGTCATTTGTTGTAGAGTGTCTGAGTTGGGTGCAGAGCAGACTATGGTTGTGTCATCTGTATACTGGACTAGGGAGGCATTTGGAATAGCTTGGTGAAGATTTTTTTATAAATATGTTAAATAAAAGAGGTCCTAAAATTGAGCCTTGTGGAACATTTGTAGGGTTATGAAGATAGTGGGAAATAGAGTTTTGTCATTTGACAGCATGTTGCCTATCTAAGAGATAGCTTTTTAACCAGTTAAGAGACTGAGAGGATAATCCTATAGAAGAAAGTTGAGAAAGGAGAATGGCATGGAAGATAGTACTGAATGCTTTTTATTGATCCAGAAGGAGAGCTGATACTGTATGGCCTAAGTCACAGGCTTTGTTGATTATATTTAATAAGGAGATCAGGGCAGTAGAGGGACTGTGCCCTGGATGGAATCTGTATTGGGTTAGGGAGAGGATGTTGTCATTTAGAAGGTAATGGATAAGTTGTTTTTGGACACATGTTTCCAGAATTTTGGAGATGGGGGATAGAATAGCAATGGGTCAAACATTTGAGATATCAGAGGATGGGCCACCTTTATGAAGTGGGAGGACAGGATAATAGCTTTTTTCCAAACATAATGGATATAGGATTCCTGGATGGACCCGTTGATAAGGATACTAATTGGGTAGGCTACTGCATCAGCAGTGATCTTAAGGGATTTGGCAGGAATACGGATGGCAGAATTAGAACTGGGTTTTAGATTCAGCAGGAGTTTTTTAATAGAGGATGTGAAGATAGGGGAGAGATTGAATTCTAGTTGGGGGGTTTCTTTATACAGATTTGAGTAGGGATGTTCAGGGTGGAGAGATTATGTAGTGGTGGAGGAGAGGAGGTGGGTTTAGGGAAGTGATTAGTTGGTAGGGGTGAGGAGAGGAGGTAGTAAGATTGGCTATAGTATCAATGAAGTAGGAGTTGAATTTAGAGGTGATAAGGTCAGGTGGCATGTTAGGGTATGGACATTCATTAGATTTAGTGCCGGGGTGTAAGAGATTATTGAAAGAAGACCAGAAAAGTTTAGGATTATTTTTCCTGTTTGTAAGTTCCAGAAATATTGTTGCTTGTCTTTGCAGGTAAGTTTTTTGGCTTGATTTCAAAGCTGTTTATAACAGATAAGGTCAGAAGGTTTTTTGGATTTTAACCAGCATTTCCAGGCTTTCTCCCTATTTTTCATACTTTTTCTGGTATAATTAGATAGCCAGGGTGCATAGTTGGATTTAATTCTTTTGGATCTGGAAGGAGCTAATCTGTGCAGGAAATTTAGAAAGGAAATATTGAAGTAAAGGAGTGCATCATCTAGAGGAAGGGTTTTAAGACAGTTCCAGTTGTAGTTACTTAGGATACTATTGAAGGTATAAGGACAGAATTTTGATAGGTATTGTATGACCTTAATATTGTGGACTTTTGAGACTTTTTTTCTAATGGCAAAGGCTGGGAGGTGGTCACTAATGGAGTTTGCCAAGGTGCTGTAAATGCTGAACATTCTCCTGAGTGTTTGTCATGATTCTCTATTATGGGACATGTTAATACTACTTTTTCATTAGAGCTTACCTACATTAGTGTTAAAATTCACTATGTGTTGTGCCTTACATCAGACTAAAACAGTATTAATTTCTGACATTTATGGTACTAGTAAGAATACAAATTCTTATCTGTACACCAATGCACAGTAGCCCTAACTATTCTTTAAGATAGTTAACCTCTGTCAGACTATATTACTCAATTAACAATGTTCTGTCTTAGCAACCATTTTTATTTTTAAGACTACTTTATAAAAACAATTAAACTCATAGAAGTTGCTTATGCCACTGCTCTTATGGGCCTATTTGAGAGTGAATATATTCTGGTCATGGGTTTTTTTAGAAACTATGTTAAAAATACTTTATTATATTGACAACCTGATTTTGTTTACTAAAGAGGTTCCCATCTTATAAAAGTTTCATTCAGGATCTGCCTTCAGCTTTCAATTGTCTTTCTTTATTTTGTACATGCTGACATGGTTATTTTTTATGGCATTAAAGGCTAATGTTGGATAGAGAGTGTCTCTCTCTCTCTCTCTCTCTATATATATATATATATATATATATATATATATATATATATATATATATATATATATATATATATATATAATATAGTGGTACCTTAAGATATCTCTGTGGCAATAGTTTTCATCTTCCCATTTTATTTCTTCATCTAAGGTAAATTATTATAGCAATAACCCACACCTGGATGTGGGTATTGCTGGATTTACCCATAGTTGGTGTGGTTTGGTCACGAGGGCGAAGCCCGAGTGGCCAAACAAAGCCAACCGTGGGTAAATCCAGCATTACCCACACCCAGAAGTGGTTATTGCTATTATACAATGACATTATTTAAGAAAAAAATAATTACTTTTCTTAAATAATGGCATTGTATAATGCCTCCTTGCTGCCCTTCCACAGCTGTCTGGTATTTTGCGGCAGTTCTGATGTACTGCACATGTGTATGCCTATGCAGTACATCAGAGCTGTGGGCAAAAGCAACAGAGAAAGCAAGATCTCCGTTGCTTTTTACAAACTGTTTTGCTATGTTAAATGGGTTTAACATAGCGAGACAGCTTTAAAAAAGCAACGGAGAATCTCTGTTGCTTTTTTAAAGCTGTCTCGCTATGTTAAACCCATTTAACGTAGCGAGACATTTTTGAAAAAAGCAACAGAGAAAGCAAGATCTCCGTTGCTTTTTACAAACTGTCTCGCTATGTTAAAGGAGTTTAACATAGCAAGACAGCTTAAAACTCCTTTAACATAACGAGACAGTGTGAAGCAACGGAGATCTTGTGTTCTCCGTTGCTGTAAAAAAAGAGTTATAGTAATGGAAAAAGTCTGGGCGACCGGACCTTTTTCCATTACTATAACTCTGATTTACAACATGCACGCTGACCAATCAGTGTGTACATTTTTGAATATTAATGGGGGGGGGTCATTGTATAATACATCTTTTGGAGGGCATGTAATAATAGAAAAGAGTTTCTAACAGAAGCTGATTGCATAACAAAACCATTTTCATCAGAGAGTATATAAATGATAAGCTGTCCTCAGATTTTTGTAAGGTTATTATTAAATTGAGAGGAACTTGATAAATCTCTACACAAATGTTTAATTTGGAATGAAGCAATATGGTGAAAATGCCCATTGATGAGGCAAGATCACACTTATTTTTTTTCAAGTATAATCGTTTTCCTGCTAGACATGTTCTTGTTCTTAAACTCAGTTCAACTTTTTAGAAACCCTCTCTCAGTAAAAAAGTTGTGTGACTATCCAGCTCTGAGATTTAGTATAGAAAGAAATATTAGTGATTTATGTTCTAGTGCATAACCACTTCACTAAACCTGTTGAAATAATCACATTGCTATTGTATAACTACAGGGAAATTACTCCCTGAGACAGTTTCAATATGGTCAGATCATTAAAAGTACTTTTAATGACACCATTGGGAAGAAGTTTTCTTTAAACTCCTTTACATGTGATTAAAAATGTGTGATTTATGCCTTGAGATGTCCATATAGACTAAGTTTTATAGCTACAACTATTAGCAAATTTATGGTACAACTGCAGAAGCATCTCACAACTTAAAAATAGAGTTGAGAGTCCTATTGATACCCATGTTAATTAGAAGCATTCTGGTAAAACACTGGGTCTATTATTTTAAGCAAGTTAATCCTAGTATCAGAATGCATAAGATTTATTGCCTCAAAAGGTACTTCTATCTTAAACCATAGTACTTTGATGTTGAAAGTGTTTGCTGTGATCTATACAGGCAGGGCTTAGTCTGTTTGTGTTCTTAGTTAGGTCTAATGGCGTTTTTATTTTTATTTTTTTATTTTATTTCTTCTGTTAGCAATGATGTCTTGAGTGTTTATATTGAAAACCTTTAGTATATAATTTTCTCCCGAGTGTTTGTCATGATTCTGTATTATGGGGCATGTTAATACTACTTTTCCATTGGAGCATACCTACATTAGTGTTAAACTTCAGTGTTTACCTCATCACATCAAAAATAACTCAAAATTTTCTCTTTCTACAGAACTGAAATGGAGCATGATATCATTAATCAATGGAGATGACTGGAACTTCTCAATAATAAAGCATGCTTAATAGGTATCTGAATTAAATGTGAATTGGCCAGTAAAATATGCATTTCAAATATTGATACAGACCATTACTATGATGGCACACCGATTGTATGTACATAAATCCTGTTTAGTCTAACAGCTTAATCTAGTGTGTGTGTGTGTGTGTGTGTGTGTGTGTGTGTGTGTGTGTGTGTGTGTGTGTGTGTGTGTGTGTGTGTGTGTGTGTGTGTGTGTGTGTGTGTGTGTGCGTGCGTGTGCATGTGTGCATGTATGTGTGCATGGGCATATGCCTGTGATCATTTGTGTGCAACCATGTACCTAATATTATGATTTTGCTATACTAAGTATTGCTGACTGAAACATAACAGAGGAATATATTCACAGAGGGGTTACATCCATTACTTTTTACAAACTACTTCAGTATATGTTATGTATTTATATAATGATCCTACTGTTGACTGCCTTTAAATACTGATAGGTTTATTATGTGAGCTTGACAGATATGTAGAGTTACAAAAGTAGAAAATCCATGAATATGTACATAGCGATACGTTTTATGACTTCTTATATACATAGGAATCCAGCAGGGTTTTCTTTGCCCTGCATAACTACTTTGCTTTATTCATTTTATAATAGGCAGAAACTCATTGTTAAAAGTAAATTGGACTTTCATAGCACATGAATTACAACAATTCCCAATGTGTGTGCTCTGGGACTATGTAAGACTAGAAGAGAAAAATCCATTTTTCAATGACTTAAGTATTCCATTATACAGTAGAATACCAATCTACAGAAACTGATCACATTGCTGTTCCTTTTAAACCCATAGACATATCAATTTTTTCTTGCATGTCTTTTGTCTTTGTGTATTCCAGGATCAGATTTTATTGACTGTCATCTCTTTAAAGGTAGATGCTATGATTTTACATTGCTTACTGTCGTCAATCTGGTTTCTAAATATTTCATATATTATGAATTTATGATCAATAAATAACTTAGGCAAAGGGATGTCTTCAAAGTTATATAAATCTCTCTTTTTTTCTTTAGATATCAGTTTTCTTTCATTTTTTTTATATTTCATAAACCCTTAGTACCATATAAAGCTGCTTAAGCCATTAATTTCTTTTCTTAGAAGCACATGGCAATATTTAAGAAAGCATAACCTTCACTGTAGCTGTGACTCAAAAATAATTGATTGTTATAATTAGATGAAATGTCAGAATTAATTTAAATGTTTGAGAGCAATGGTTATTTTAAAAGAAGGATGTGTGTTGGCATAGTATTAGTTTCCTCTTCATAGATGTTCAACTGATTTTTGCTGTCAGTTTAACAATGAAGCTTGCAAAAACGAAAACACATTTTACTAACATAAAACATCTCCATTACAGCCCTGTAAAGAAGAGGACTATGTTGTTGCATAACACAAAACTATTGTTTTCTAAGCAGGCTGATACAGCAGGAATAACAAACACAGAGGTATGCTGATTATCACTCAATTAAAATGAGTCCTAGTCTAATTCCAGTAGATATTTATACTGTTTCATGGGTTCACAAAGCCACCATAATGCATATTAGGAGTAGAAAAGTTGCAGAAGGAAAGCAGTCTGATATACTGGAGCAATATGTAAGGTTGTCATGCATTGATGAAATTTTCTCTTTCTGAACCTGCAGTAAACTCCACTTTGATTGTGTTAAGTAAGTGGTTATAGAGGTGAAGTCATATTCCTGTAAGGTATGGTGAACGATTTGCTGACTGAAATCAAATGACAGAATTACATAAGAGTCATTTCATGGATTTACTTTGATTAATCAGATCTTATTTAGCCAAGATATCTAAACTGAAACTGAAAACATCCAACCCTATTGCTTTTGCTGGAAGCAAGCCCAGTCCCTCATATCCATCAAAATGGCAGGTTTGCATGCAACACCACCGTTCAGTAGATGTTCTAATTCTAAAGTTACATAATCTTAGAGACACAGGAAATGGTAAAAAAGAAACATAAACCTTAAGAGTCCATTCTTCTCTGAGTCATGTGATTGAAGTACAACATACTGCCTAAGCAGACATTCTGATGTCCTAAGATGTTTCTAAGCCAGTCATGGCAGAACTTGCACATAGTTGAATTAGGCAACCACCTAGGGCACTGTTGTCACTGTTCTGGCAGGAGGTTTTTCCTGTATTTATTCATTTATTTTGCTGAAGTAAAGAAACACAGAGTTTCTTTTCTTTAGAAAATAAGTAAAGAAATACAATGCACAGAGTGGTGTCTTGCGAAGATTCGGAAGCTGTAGCATCCTAGGGAGGAAGTATATCATCATATGTATGTAGCCATTCAGTTTGTTAGCCTCCTGCTCCATCCTGCCTGTGATCAGCTCAATTCATTGTCTTAGCTAGTTCATGGGTCAACAGACGTGAAAGTGGCTCCAATATGAAAAGAAAATGCTGCAGGTGATAGCTCTGGGTAAGTTTCTCTCTCTCTCAGTTTTTTTTTCTAAATATGGTTACTGCCAGCCAGCCAGATATTTTAGATCTTCATTCTGCAGAACTTCCCCAATTACATTCAATATGTTTACCCTGCTTTCCTACTTTCACTTTTTTTTGTCTGGTAAACCACTGATGATTGCGGTCAGTTAAAATGCCAGACATTAGAATTCCCTGCTATTTATTCATTAGAAAGTTCCTGTTGATGCAAAACCTGCTGTTCTTTAACTAAATGAATTACAGAGAAAATATGCTGACCTGTCTGTGGGGTATTTGCTCATCGGTCCTTAATCTGACTTTGCACAACCATTTTGATTTCTATGGTAAAGCAACCATACCTCTCAGCTATGCAGAATTTCATAGTATCTCTATATTTTTGCATCATATTTCAGGTCTGTTCCTCATAATGTTTGTAGGTTTTCTTTTTGGCAATTTGTTGAGGATTGAAGTCACTGAATAATGGCAGACATTAAAGTTTTTGGCTTTATAGCCTTCAGAAAATGCTTGCTTATGCAAAACCTTTTACTCTAGCAGCTATTTTAGTTTATAAGAAGAATGCTTAAAATCTGCTACTGACTTTGCACCTCCACCCAATGTTCTGGCTTTGTTCAGGATTGTTGTGCTGAGACTCAGAGTTATGGAAGCAACTTGGAAAACTTTAATACATGATCATCTTTCTCATAGAAAAAATTGAAATGTGAGTGGCAGGCATAATTTTTATTACTATTGGATGTCTGTAGTATATGCAGAGACTGTGCTGGGAGGAGCTTGTAGCTGTCTGTAGAAAGTAACTGACCCTCTTGTTTTCTCAGCTTTAACTGTCACTTTCTTGCTTTGCAGGATTAACATGATTTGATTGTAGGAACTTGGACTACTATAATGTCTGACATATGTTTCCATGGCGATGACTGAATTACACACAGAAGTGACTGTTTGTGAGTGTGGAGGCTGTCTGTATGAAAGCTAACTAACCCTCTTTTTATTTGCTCAATTTAATCAATCATCTTTCAAATAAATAAATAAATAAAATATAAGGCATAAAGTGCATGACAAAACATCCAGACCTTCAGAGCTGCTGGGTGCCTGGTGTTGCCCCCACACCCCCAAGGCAGTAAAAGTAGATTTTAACTCAGGCTTAGTAGTAGCATGTGCTCTAAACATGACCTAGTCTACAACTGGCCCTGCTCAGAAGTGTGGTCAGTATGTCACTATCTTGTGAAGGGTCTGGTAAGGATATCATTATTTCTTTAATTTTCCATCCAAACCTCAGATGTATACACATGTCACTACATGTGTACCATATACTGTATATATGTATGGCAGCAGCAACTTGAATATATGACTATAATACATTGTACCATCAATTTCACCTGATATAGCACCAGTGGGGTGCCTATATTTTTGGGGCATGGAGGTAGGTAAGTGTTAATATCAAATATGGCTTGTATATTCTTGGAAGTGTTTGTCTTCTTAGTTTACTGTGAACTGCTATGCTGTCAGATTTGGGCATTAAGCCTTAGATACATTTCTTCCTTGAAAACAGAAATGAGTGAATTTCTTTCTCTCTATACTCAAAGACTTTCTTCATACCATCATAAATGCTTCTCTGAGCTTGTCGAACTCCTGCCACCAGACCCCCAGTTTAATGCAGCTATTCCCCCACAGTTATTCAAATGGAGTCTTTGTCAGTCAGAGTGTGAGAATGGATGCAGGAAAATCAATGTTTAAAAGTTAAATTGAATTTCTTTTCTTAATAATGATTTTTGTTCAGACCACCTTTGGATGATAAGGTTGTTTAAAAAACTCAAATATGCACCTCATAGCATCTAGTACCAACATGGCTTGTATGGTATTGCAAGTGATAGAATTAGTTCAGTAAGATTGCACATGCTTTTCTTCTTCCTGAATCTCTTTTTAAATGAACTCCAGCTACTTTTCTCATCCTGAGACATTATTCTATTTTATGGGCATAACAATGACCAATGTCTCACCAAGCTGTAGTCTTGTACTGCAGAGATGTGAACTTCCAGCTATGACATAATTGCAGTATATGTGTCCCTTACTTAACATTTTGCAACCACAACTGCCTAAGGTGCATGCTACATTATATAGTATATACTACTTGGCATTGCATGATTTTAGTTTTTATTTCTTGGGCATATTTTTTTAATAACATTATGTTTTACAACACATTGTGATCTACTTTTTTTGGAATCAGTAATCTGCAAAAAGTCACATTATAATATTAAATTAGCAAAATTATGTGCATTTAAACAAGCCCAGAATGAACAGAAGAATGCTTGTTAAGCAGCATGATTTAAAGTAACAGACATTGTCCACATGTTGGTGAAAGCACACAGTCCTGACTACTTCTACTCTACACAGTAAAAGCTTATACTCTGTTTATCCTCTATAAGAAAGAATTATACAACACAGTTGTATTGGCAGGCATGCCGAATAGGCTATTGTGCATCTGTGCCAAGCATTATACTAAAGGTAAAAATAAGAAAGGGCTCCAAACTGTTGAAAGCTAAATTTATGTGGTTGTTTCAATTATGAGATCCAGTTTTAAACAGGATCTCATGTGCTTGCAGGATGAGTACAGAACCAACTGTTGGGAACTAACAACATTTTGTTGCTCATGTACCCTGATAAGGGAATATAGTCACATTCTACCTGCAGCGATAGGTGGTCCTAATGTAAGTGGAGGAGAAAGATGACCTATAGGGTTTAATCAATGTTACTTGAAAAATCACTGTTTAAAAATGTATTGTTAAATGACAAAATGATGCAGAAATGCTAGAAACATGGACAGCATGGATAAAATGGTGATTTCCCTTATTATACTTACAAAGCCTAATCTGAGATATCATAGAAAAAGCTGCCATATGGAAATGTGCACATAACCCTGGAGATTCCTTACAATAAAGAGCTAACAAAGCAGTGAAGATGGAATGTTGTGAATGCATACACTCTAAGCAAAGACTAAGAAGGAGGGAGCTATTGTTTGCATATATATCATTGTATGGTTACAAGCAGAGGAGAAGAACAGGAGGTGGAGAACTGGAAGTAATAATACATCTCTGAAGTATACTGTTAGAGTGTCATATGTACCTCTGCAGAATACAGCAAAGAGGCTTAAAAAGGACTGCACTGGATGGGACATAAGAAAATGAAGGGGGTCTTGAATAGGAGTTAGCAGCAGTATAATATTCAACAAATGTGTTACTTTACCCCTTGTATTTTTTTCTGCATAGCCATGTCTTCATATGGCTTTAACTTTAAATACTAGTTATTGCTGTCTTTGTAATGCATCTTTATCCTTATGCTTTACTTATTGCTTTCTTATCTAGTTTTCAAAGCAATGGAGAACAAAAATGATTAACTTTGCATTACAACATTGATTTTCCTTTAATTACTTGGCTTGTTGTTCTTTTTTTCAGTTTCTTCATTTTACCGAATAAGTAAAGAGCGCATCATATTCTTTAAATAAGACATGTAACTATTTAAAATGTGGTATATAAGAAAGCAACACAATAATCACATTTGATTTTTGAAAATAAATGTAAAGTACTGTAGAAGTGACAAGCTATTAAGATTATTATTAAGTGCTGTAGCTATCTAGCACATTATAAAGCAAGTTATGGTACTGAGTCTGCCATAAGAAATAAGGATTTCAAGAGGTTATGAAATTCAAGACATTTAGGTTAATTCATACACTCAGTTCATAGGTTCATAAGTAGCTACTAGGCTATTGGCCCTAAGGCCTATATAAGCCTAGCCAAAAAGGCACCCTGGCTTTCGCCACCCAAGAAAATTATTTTCTTGTGCCACTATCGAGCAGAGCCGCAGCAGTGATCCCAGGGGTGAATTTCTTATTTCCCATCCAATCATTAAGATTTTTCTTGAAGAGTGCTAATGAGGAGCTTTGTTTGATATAGATAGGTAGCTTGTTCCAGAGTATGGGAATTCTGTGGGACAGGACTCTATCCCGCCAGCATGTTCTGTTTATTGTGGTGTCAAGGTTTAGGTCCCTAGAGAGTGTAGCTCAGAGGGATTAGGATTTCTTTAAGTGGAGCATGTCTAACAGCTCTGGGTTTGACATAGCTTTGTATGTTAGGCATAGATCGCCTCTGAGTAGGCGATATGCGACGGAGTAAAGCTGGAGATTTTTGAGACGGTCTCCATAGGGCATCTATTTGAGCCTGGTAATCCTCTTTGTGAGGTATTTCTGCAGTCTTTCCAGTTGTTGTAGATGTCTTGTGAGGTACATACCAAAAGGGGCATTGTACTCTATAATGGGTCTAATGAGTGATGAGTAGAGGGAAACAATGACCTCTTTTTTCCTGGATGAGTTGTACATACAGTGTCAGTAATGAGGCATTTTTTTTATTTCTCTGTACATGCACAATAAAGGGATGGTCACCATACATCTCAGTTGTACAGATTTCAGCAGAATGTTCAGAATTTTACTTCATATTTTTGGTCTGTTTCTCATATAACTGTGATTTTATAGCAAATCAGTGGCAAACTATTAAGGATTCAATTTAGAATATAATGATGGACATTTGAGTTTCAGGCTTTATACCCATCAGAAAATTCACGCTAGTTCAAAACCGGTTATTCTATCAACTTTCTAAGTTTGTAAGAATGATATTAAAAAAAGTGTCCCTCTTTTTGGGCCTTGGTCCCGCCCGTCCCATTATTTATGTCTTTGTTCACATTTCTTGCTCTATCGGGTTGAGAGGTATGGTGGTCACTGTGAAGTATATTTCTTTATTGCCTTTGGAGTTTTCTATACAGAAAGATGCCCTCATTCTTACACATACACATATGCATGCATATATATTGCAGCAATACAATTACATTTATGCTGGGTTGCAGGTATCCCAGATAAAATGCTAGTCTTGTAAATTTTAACTTGCATACATTGTTGTAGTTCTGTAAGCTATCATTAATGAACCTACTGGCTCAGAAATCTAAAGTTAGGAACCAAGATGTGATTTTTAATCTAGTAAGATTCTTTTGAGATTGTCAATCACACTCTGAAGTAAGCACTGAGCAATGCAGAATGAAAACTTATGAATGCTGCTTGCTCAACCATTACTAAGATCGCTATTCTCATTGCAAATGTTGTTCTTCACCGTACTGATTGTAAACATTGTTTCACATTTTACGTAATCATATCAGTTATTTTGTTCATACGTTTTTGTGATAATCACTCTAGTAAGTGTACTTCTTTCTATGTAAATGTTTAATGTGATACTCAGATTGTTTTCTTGGACATTATAATTTCTACCCTGTATGCTCAGATTACACTGCAAAGGATCTGATACCCCCTCTGCTTACTTTATTACCAAAATATAATAAATAAATAAAAAGTAAATAAATACATATATGAATCAACAGATAGTAGGCAGGAGAAGTTTAATTTTCAAAACATCTCCTAAAAATAAGTTTAAGTTTCTGTGGCATAATTTTTCTCAAGTTGATCCTGAGGAGGCTATAGCATGATGTACCTGTAGCACTGAGGATTATATGTCCAGAGAAGAAAGTGTTGCATAACTGGAGGCTTTTAAGCAGCAGTACCTCAGTTACTTTACTTTCATGCCAGATTCATGAAGCAAAACTTAGATAATAACCAATAGCATTTTTATTGCACTACGACTTCTGATTGCTATAAAGATTTCTAAAGACCTCCTAAAGGTGTCATTCAGTGTGACTCTGGTTGAAATTTTGAATTTGTTTTTTTTTTTTAATTGCCCTAATCAGTAAGAACAATATTCCTTGTTGTTCTGAGCCACCAAATGAGGCAACTCTGAGTCTAGGTACATGATTTCATAGTATTTACAATTTTTTTATTAATTTAGCTGATTTCAGGTAGATAGACTAGTCCAGTGACAGTGACCCTTTTCAGCAATGAATCAGGTACAACAGATATAACATGACATAGATAAACATTATTGAATACCTAAAAATGAATTATTAAATATATAGCAATATATAGTTATATTAAGTTTAAACAAATCTATAGCAGTGCAGCTACGTATATACACATCTTTTAGATGAGAAGCGTATGCACATATAATTGCTTGGAAAAATTCATAATATATGCAAAGCCATTAGTTAAGAAGAATACAGGCATACAATTACTGGAAATAAATGATACAATGCACAGTATAAACAACGCAAATTCAAAAGCAGTGACAGTTATTGGGAAGATATCACAATGTATATAGCAAAGTGAATATAAAAGCACTGATAATAGAAGTTATGTGTTGCCAAATAACATTTTATTAGCAAACATTTGAGTTATGGGCTACATCAGCAAATAGGACTGAACATATCTAGTTAAAGTCATTTGCGCAACATCATTTAAACCTCACACTTGCATAAATGTAGGGCAGAATTGAGCTCAGGCTATCTAGGATTTATGTGGTACATCACTGAATACATTTGAACATATTTGCTTAATATGATTGACCAGAATGGACCATCTATTATCCTTGCACTTGACAATACATACGTATGAGAGTAAACATATTAACTCAGCTTGCCCCTCTGCATCAGACTATGGCTAGTGGTTAACAAGTATGACCCAAGTGTTTTGCTCTAGTATTACAATATGTATACATCTGTTCATATTTACACCTTACTAGGTATCAAGTTTTTACTTTTTGTTTTCTTTTATTTTATATTTGAGTATCTGAGGACTGATTATCTCTGTAGAGCTGCAGCATTGCGACAGCTAGCGGTTGCCAGTCAACAGCAGTACCAGTCTGACCAACTAACCACTGGCACTAAAGTAATTGTACTGGTAAAGTTACTGAGGTGTACAATGACTTCTTTTCTAAATTTGGAGTAAATGTCTTCTATTGTCAATTCAGGTAGAAAATCATTCCATTTAGCTGGAGTAACCTTACTAATGTTTTCTACCAAAATAAGTGGAAGAAAACTAAATGATAGAAAGTATTTGTCTATCTGATATCATAGTGCATTGGCAGTTCATTTTGATTTTTGTTTATTTTTAATGTAAAAAAGGTGTATTTTACAAATAATTTTAGATATGAACATTGTGATATGAAGAAGAGCAGCTTAAGCTATAACAGGAAACCAGCTGTTTTTGAACAGATCTGTAGTGGTATTCACTCTGGGGGAATGTGGAAACAGTTACAGATACTCATAATTTTCATTTGAAGTAAGTGTATGTTATGAACATAATTACTAGGGGGCCATATACTCCAAGTGAGAAAGCAGTGCAATAATGACAACAGCCCTCTTTCTTCTGCTTAGGTGATTGGATATAACATAAGAGGACCTAGGTTGGGCATTGACTTTATTAGTCATTATATCAGTATGGTGTTTGAATAAGAGGTCTGGATCCATGTTAAGGCCTAGGTGTCTGCATTGTATGTCATGCACTATATTTATTATTACAGGGGGTGGTACTCTTTGTTAAACATCAAAGTTTGCCCAAAGCATAGAGGTAGACTTGGAGGCACTGAGAGAAAGTTTAATTGCTAGTAACTAGAGACAGAACTTTGTAAAATCTTTTCTGAAGTTTATTTTGACTGAGTCCTAATAAAGGACATACTCTATTCACAATAACACCATCTAAGTGTAATGTTATAGCTGATGTTTTCATTGAAGCATTTATGTAATTTATAAAAAAAGATCGGAGGGGTGGGTATAAAATGAAGATCTTTGCCACTCCTGAATAGAAGGTTGACTTGATTACGATTTGGTTTGTTAAGTGAACCTTGAATGATCATTAATTAAATGCTTTATGAAACATTGTATGGTATTAATGATCAAGTTGTGTGCTTCTTGATTAATTAGGAGGCTTTGGTATTTCTACTTTCAAAGGCAAGCATCAGCTGTGATAAGACCACTTTTAAGCCATCCTTTGACAAATGATGAGAATATTTGGTCTGTTACTGTGTAAATGACCATTACAGTATCATGGTCTGACCTAAAACCATGCAGAGTATATAGAAAGATAATATATTTGTTAATGTGGTCACATAATTGCTGGCTAATAAGTTTCTTAAAGAACTGGTAATCAGGCAGAGTATAGATATCAGTATAGTCTGTATACTGTATACTGTAGACAACTTAGTGAGGGTTTTTTGGGGATGGTTATAATGAAACAGTGTTTAAACTGAGGGGGGGTAATTCCTCTTCTAAAGGGGAGATTGAAATGTGAATAAGTGGTTCTGCTATAAATGAGGCTGGCATTCTTTAAAAAAATAGGATCAATGCTGTACAGGCTCAGATTTGTTTTCCTGATGTTTCTTTTTTATTTTACTACAAATTGCTCGATAATAGTTGAGAGGGTTTATGGATTCTGACATGGATTAGGAGCTAGAGTGGGATATAGTGAGATTATTAGCACTCTGAATATTTGATATTTTGAAAGTGGAGTTGATGGGATTAGTAGAGTTAGAGTTTAGAAGGTCTGAAAGTAGATAGGGGCCATTAAAGCTATTGCAGCCAAAACAGTATGACGTAACTGTAGAGCTACTGCAGATCGACAGTAGTGCATCTGATTTTTAGAAAATGAATGAAAACATACACATTTTCATAAAAAAGAGAGCAATTATAAGAAAATTGTAAACAAATATATATTTTATATTAATAGTGTAAGCTTTTAAAACAATATGGGGGTGAACAAAGACAAGAAGATTGTTTATTATTTGGTGATTTGGAGTGTCTAACCATAGATCCTATTTGAGTGGAAGAAATATCACCAGATATGACAAAATGCATTTCAGTTTTAAACAAGATAAGACTAGCATGTTAAATACATAAATTAAAAGTTGAAGTTTATGAATATATGTTAAAGTGGCATTTCTGAAACAATGTTGCAGTTACAACAGCATCTCTCAACCTAGTACTGAAGAGGCTGAGGAAAAATGTAACATACATTGAGTCAAGTTAAATGAAATAGGGAAAGGTTAGTTCCAGGTTTTAGAGGGATAATGCCCTGACAACTTAGGCATGAATAGTGGCTTGGGTGTTAAATGAGCAAGATAAGGGTTAGGGATTAGTGTGAAGCAAACAATGTCACTTTGATTATCCCAGAGGATGAAAATGGTGGGTTCTGGTATTGCAGCTAAGTTATGGTAGCTGAGATAAGTTGGGCATGCTAAGTTACTCTGAGATAGGTGAGTCATGGAACCTGTGGATGGAATGGCGATGTAGTCCTTACTGAAGCAGCACATAGTGTGCTAGCCAGAATCAGTGCATGGAGAGAAGCATGCAACATGAAAGGGCTGGTATTTCAATGCATGCTTCAATTGCTATATGAATAGTAGAATGGGCTTACAATAGAAAAACAATCCTTATGGCTTCCTTAATGATAGTCTCCCCATGAGTGGCTCAGATCCTTTATAGGGAAAGCATGGTCCAGTCAAATTATGGGGAGCATTGATGTCTAATAGGCACTGGGAAATAGTTAAGAATTATCTTAGAGAAAGAAAATTGGTGAGATAAAACCAAGGATTGATTTTTGTGTGGTGGGGCCTGTATGAATGGACACAAAGTAAGTGACTTCACATTAACTGGATTAGTATTCTTTTAACATTGATAGGAGTGACCTTTTGGAATGAATCTAAAGCAGTAAGAAAATTTGCTCCAGTCTTTACAAATTTCTATGGCAAAAGATGCTTCGCCATTCATATTTTTTGGTTTTGTAATATGACATTATTGACCGAATGATTGTCTGAACTCACATGGGAGGAGGGGTCTACAGCTAATAATTTTAATTAAAGTATGCTATTTAGAAATCAATATGAATTTATGTATGAGTGATAGCTGAACAGGACTGAGATTATTATTAAACTCCAACCACATTAAGTCCCCTGGTAGTTGGCAGTGATGGATGTTACTGTGATGCTCAGCACTGAATCTGGAAGTTTCATTAAAAGTTTATTCAAGCTCATTTGGTAGAGAAGAGGAAGCCCTTCTTTGTAGATGAAATGTGCAGATGAAGACAGGGAAATGGAAGGACATGGTTGCAGTCAATTTCTTTTTATTTGACAGGGATGGTCTTTCCTTGTATAACATGTCTAGATTTACATTACATTTACTGATTTCATTCTTTATGTATTCATCAAGTTTCACATTTTTTTCCAAGAATGCAGCCAGGGACCTTTGTAAAGAATCCTTCAGCCACTGCAGAGTCTCATGAAATTAGACTGAATTTGTAGTTACTTTGATCTGAGGAAAGGGTATAGCTGTGACTTGTAGTGGAAGGGATATCAAATGTAATTCTTTTGATAGAAGATAGCACTATCCTTTAAGTATTCAGATGAAGAATCATATGCTGCATCTAATTTTGAAGGAGATTGAAACAATTTTGTAATTTACTCTTGACAGCTGAACGGCAGGGGTTAGCAAGATGAATAGTGCAGTCACCCATATAATGTATGCAGTACCTGCAGATTGCCTATTGAGGTCAGTGTGCTACCCTGGTAAACAAACAAAATAAATAGAGATCCACAGAATGAACCATATTTTTCACACAAGTCATATATAAGAGCAGATCTAATACTGAAACTTAAGGAATACCTATGCATGCATTAAATGAGAAGCTAAATTGCTTCATTTGTCATACTGTTTGCATTTGTTAGAAAAATGAAAACAATTTTGGCAGGTAAATGAGAAACCAGCTTTGCACAGATTCATAGAACCACAGACTGTTAGTAGACGGGGGGCCTTTCTAAGCCTAGCCAAGTTTTCATTAAACAATAATGATGTCCTGTATCCAAATAGGACATTGAGGGCCAGGCATTTATAAACTACCTCTGTCTATAAGAGATGTGGGTGCCAGGTCCAGTGTAAATTTCCTATTCCCCATCCACCTGTCTAAGTTGCACTTAAACTGGGTACTAGACAATCTCAGCTTCATATATATATATATATATATATATATATATATATATATATACGTATATTCTATAGGAGGGACAGTCTCTGGGACACATATCTTGTCTCTCCAGCATGTTCTGTTTAAGTAATAAACTTCAGGTCCCTATACCTTGTATTTCTGGTACTGTTTGACTTACAAATATGCAGGATATTCTTAAGTGTGGAGTTTGCAAATGCCTTATAAGCCTGGCATAGATCACCCCTCAGCAATCAACAGAAGACTGCGGAAAGGGAAAGGGCTTTAAGGTGCTCTGCATGAGGCAGGTTTGTTATGCCTTGCATTCGTTTTTTAAGGAACCTTCGGGGTAAGTCTAGTTGATACAAATGCCTGGTCAGCTGCATACCAATGGGAGCACTGTACTCTTTGATTGGTCTGATAAGGGCTTTTAGTACTACTAAATACATACACAAGGTTATAAAGAAATTCCATCATCAGTCTATAATGACACACTATGTCTAATGCATTAAAGTAAATCAAGAAATATGGTAAATACATAGTTACCAGAGTCTAAAGGACAGATAAACAATCCTCCTGGCCAGAAGTGTAGTTTCTTTCCTATAATGGGGCCAAGCACAATGCTCAGAATGTGAGACCAAACTATAGCTTGTTATACAGTCAAACAATACCTTTTGCATATACTTTTCAATGATCATGAAGACAAGGAGAAAGGGCTACGTACTGCTAGTTATTTCTTGCTCGTTAGTGATCACCCTTGCGAAATTCTACATGAGTACAAGGTTTCACCATGCTTCAATCACCCATCTCTTTGTGTTTCTGTTTATGAGAGGCGTCTTTAGCAGCATGTTAATAGAACTTGGGTCATGAGTTATCATGGTGCATCTGAGCCAGGAAGCTTAGGGACTTTGAGTTGATTTGCATTTTTATGTTAAAGGTATCTTCCTGTAACTGCTGATGGAAGCAACAGTACTGAGAAAACTGTACTGAAACTTGTCATTTTTTTGGACAATTAAATAATGTAGAAATTGGTCAACAACACTTTTATCATGTAGCCATGCAAATGGCGACAGAGTATGAGTACAAAGCTGAATGACTGATAGCCATACCTCTCAGTGCTTTTAATGTTTGATTATAGTTTCTTTTCATAATAAAATAGTTTCCTTAGAAGCACTCAGATTTTTCCTTATTCATAGGAAATTGTGAGTTTGTATGGAAAATCTTATATCTATCTTTGAAGCAGAAATTCTGTAGATGTTTGCTGGTAGACAGCTTCGATCTGATGGCAGCAGAGATCCATGAGTAGTGATTGGATCTTACACTTTTTTCTAGAGACTAGAATAAGCACTGACAAGATTCACAATGTTCAGTAAAAGGTGCTACACAACAAAGCACTGTGTTCATCTAATAGTCTGATCAGGCAGGATGAGAACTATGCAACCTTATTGTTAAATGAAAACTCGTTGCAGTACACAGGATTATTTTTGTAGACAAAAGCATGTTAAGAAGTCAGCTCCCTAAATAAATCTGGTTGCTAGTGTTAAACACATAGTTTGTAAATTAGGGAGATCTGCTAGAGGTTCCAAAATTGACTGTTGGAGTAATTTTTGAAAACAACTTTATATCAACATCTCAGTTTTTTTGAATAAAAGTTAAGGCTTGTCAAAAAATGTATTAGGCTGCTGCTTAGATAGATTTCCACAATATTTTTTCACACAACTATTGTATAAGAATATATGGGTCTATGTCAGAAGCTAGAGTTTTCAGAAACTTGAAATTCATGTTGTCGAGACGACATGATCGATTTTCAAAAACTCAAAAAAGCAACAAAAACGTACCTTTTTTCCTAATTTTTTTTGCAGGGGGTCAAGCTGCCATGAACCTGTATTTTAAATATACCAATTCTAAGATCACAATACAGTAGAGAAAAGGGTAAATTCCTTAATCCTCACTGTACTGCAATCTCCATTCAAAAGCTTCAAATTTTGGGAAATTCGATCATATGGTCTCCAGCATATCAATTTCAAGTTTCTGAAAACTTGAGCTTCTGATAGAGACCCATAGATATAATAACTATTAGTGAATGCTCACAAGAAAAGATGCTACATTGACTGTTTTTGTGCCTGGTAGCAGCTTTTTGAGCAAGATCATGCTACAGTGGGGTGTAGGAATTTAGCCTTTCTCCACTATAATGCAGTCTTAGAGTTGCGATGTATAATAAGCAGGGTCTGTTGCGGACACAACCTCCACATGGGGGGGGGGTGCAGGGGGGGCAGCTTGTACCCCTATAAAACACTATTTTGGAGAGGGTTTGTATTTGGTTTGTTCAATCCTTTTAGATCAGTGTTTTTTTGATGCAATCATTTGTATGTATTTATATATGTATGTGTGTATGTGTGTGTGTGTGTATGTGTGAGTGTGTGTGTGTGTGTGTGTGTGTGTGTGTGTGTGTGTGTGTGTGTATATATATATATATATATATATATATATATATATATATATATATATATATATATATATATACACACACACACACACACACACACACACACACACACACTGCAAAAAAAAAAAAAAAAATATATATATATATATATATATATATATATATATAGTCATTAAGTTGAATAAGTTAGTCTTTTCAAATTGACATTTTATTTTTATTTGAAAATAGCACAAAGGAATTAACAGCTTGAAAAATCAAACCTATCAATCAAACAAAGATTAAAACAGAGGGTACTAAGAATTCAAAAGTTATTGAAGAAACAGTTGAGAAAAACATTCTGGGATTTTTTTTTAACTTGATGCAAGGGTACCATCCTCAAAACAGATCCAACTTTCATGCTCATAAACATGAAGCAGCTCTTCAACATATTTTGGACCATGCTCACATAATCTGAAGATAATGTCATAATATTTCACAGGCCCTTTTATGTAGTGTTTATTTCTAGTTTAAGTATAACCTAAATATGACAAGGGTAGAATATTGCTTGCCATCCCACAACATCTGTCTATTATTGGATCTTAAAGCCATAATGGGGACATCTCTGCTGCTTTCAGAGTACCAGCTAGAAATTTAGAGTATCTGAGACCCCTGTGTCTGTTACCTTTCCCATTTACTGTGAGCTACTTTCTGAACAAGGTTCTGTCCTCCTCAGCCCTTTTGCATCATCATTCTAACCTCCGGATCCATGCTTATAAAGATTTGACTCTGTCCATCTGTAAAGACATCTTGTTTCTCTCAATCCCCTCCAAACAACCTCTAACAAGACCTTTGAAATTTTCCCAGTACTTAACTATGTCATTGCTCTTGCATCTATCTTCCTCCCAATAATCTTGGATGAGTTTACTTATAGCTGATCTGTGTTGCAGTGAGTGCAACAACAAAATGTCAGATCTCCTGGCCCTAGAGATTTAGTCTGATTTAAAGGCTAGGATTTTAAACCTCAGAAAGTTCAGGGTCCAACAAGGCAGACATATTATGAAACACAGCTTTAACTGCCTTTAGAATGTGACAGCTCATCAACACATAATCCAGTCAGGAAAGAGTATCCAATTGGTGGCCTATACAAGTATAATAACTCTCTTGAGGATGTAAAGCTCACAGTATATCCACTAAGTATAAGTCCTTCAAGAAATGTCTAAAATACTTAACAGTTTTTGTCTTCTTAAGATTCTTCTGTTATAGTCTGTCCAAGACAGGGGCCAAAGGTACATTGGAGAGTATCTCGTTCACCACAGTGTTAGCCAACTCTCTAGAACTAGGTGTGCCAATAGGAAATGGTTCATTATATGAGGGTCAGCTTCAACAAGGAACAACCCAAGATATTGAAACCCCTTGCAGTTCTAATCTTTACTACAATCCATATTCCTCCCAGCCCTTTCAAATAGCGTATTATTGCCCAAATCAGTCTTTTACACACCAAAATATAAACACCTTTGTCAGCTGATGTGCAGGAGTTATAAATACCCCCCCCCCCATATCATGTGAAACAGCAACTGTTAAAAACAGCAAAATCATGGTAATGGGTCACCTGGGAGCCATGATAATAAACATGGTTAGACCCATACCCTATTACATTTGTATAACATCCACACAACTAAATAAAGCTACTGACTCCAAAAGGCATTATAATTGCTTCCATTAGCTAAAAGGCATGCAAATAATAAACCCATTTGACAGCTAAAACTTGTTGCATTAACAAAAATTAACAGTTGCAGGCATGTATAGAAAACCTGCTTTCTCATCCAGAAACTTTCCCTCTGCAATGACCATCTTTGAAAGCACCATTATGAGTACTAAAAGGTAAGCCAGTTAAGTATAGACATCAGTGCAATACCTTTAGGCTAGCAAGCTCCTATTTGTTTAATTTGTTACAGCATGCAACACTACAAATCGATCCTGATGATTTTTCCATCTGGTCCAGGTCTGTTGAGGTAGCAAAACCACCTTTTTCTCCTTCCTCATCCTCTAGATTAGCCAATGGGGTGTATCTGCTAACTGCAGTAATCACTGGAGAGAAAGACACCTTTACTTAACTTCTTGGATACCCAACCCTATAGTAATCAGACTTGAAGGCAGATATTTACCAGGGGAATTAGGAAAGATCTGAATAATTATTCAGACTCCTTCTATTTCTGGTCTGTTGCCATAGCCTAAAGTCCTCCCTTATTCCACTCACAAGAACCAAGAAACAAACTGGAACAATGTTAACCCAGAAAAAAGCCCTCAAGCAATCAAATGCACACAAAAGTCCTGGGAACATATATCAAGCAGAAGCTTGTTGTACCAAATAATTCTTTGAAAAATGTTCTCCTTGAGCAAAAGATGTTCTCCTTAAGCAAGTCTTGTAGAATAAAAACACAGCTTTATTATGAAAATGCAGTAGGTAAGCGCTTTCATGGGACTACTTCCCACTTCATCAGACCATTACAATAGCAGTACTATCCACTTATTTATAAGACAAGTTAAATTGGTAATACCAATTAAATAGTAATTACTCATTCATTTTAAAGGGATATTCATCTCTACTTGAATCACTTGCATTGTTTCTATTCAAACATTACTAATATAAAAAACAAATATACAAGTATATAAAAATATAAAATACATACATAAAAATAATAAAATGAATCCTTTAACTCTTTCCCATGTCATACTTCAATTTCATCCTAAATATGCACCATTCTGTTATGAACTTCATAACTTTGATTTCACATACATGGTTAATACTACTACTAACATAATTCCTATTCATACTGGGTGTCATTAACGTACAGACCTGTTCTTTAGAAGTGGCTTTAATGGTATCCTGTCATTTAGTCCCTTACCTCTGTTGCCTCCCTTATTCCACTCCATCAGAGGATGCTGCAAGGCTGCGGCAATAAAGGCTTATATCTCCCTAGGCACACCAAAGGGCATAGAATGTCCACCTTAGTTGACTACTAAAGTGGCAGGAAAAATGCAGCTGATGGTATTACCCATCTTTTTAAGTTTCTTTATGTTGGGAGCCACGGCCTTGGCCTTCCTTTTTTTAAAAAAGCATTATTATAGTCAGAAGAGCTGCGGTCAAGTGCTCCTGCCATAGAAAATTTATTACCCAACTCCTTGCACTTCCGTATATCCATCCTCATTAACAGAACCATTAAGGAAGGAACCATTCCAGATATTTGGAAAATCTCCCATATTATTCCCCTTCATAAAGGTGGCAATTCAAATGATTACTCTAACTACAGGCCAATAGCTCTATTATCTCCTTTAGCTAAAATAATGGAAAAATGCATTCACCGACAACTACTACATCATTTATCTCAATATAACATTATAGCAAACTGCCAACATGGCTTTAGGCCATCACACAGTACCACAACTGCCCTACTATCTTTTATAGATACCATCAATAGAAACCGCAATAACAATAACCTCTCATCTGCTCTCTTTATTGACCTCTCAAAAGCTTTTGACATGGTCAACCATGCCCGTCTCATCAACATTCTAGAATCCCTTTCCTTCGACTGTCAGACTATTAAATGGTTCAGGTCCTACCTTAGCAATAGGCAACAAGCAGTTCTCTGGCAAAACAACATATCATCCCTTCATCCAGTTACCCTCGGAGTCCCTCAAGGCTCTATTCTAGGACCACTTCTCTTTTCACTATTTATCATCGACCTCCATATAGCAATCCCTCAAGCCACCTGCATACAATACGCAGATGATTCTACGCTAGTATGCGCAGCAAACTCCCCTTCAGAACTACATTCTTTAACCCAGAATGTATTTAACATAGTAGAAACATGGTTTACAAATAGATGCCTCCTTCTCAATACTAAAAAACTAAGCTCCTTCTCTTTACACCCACCAACAAATCCTCACCCATAGATTTCTCATTTTTTTCCAGTAATGGCACTATTATACTTCCTGACACAACCACTAAACTGTTAGGAATAACTATTGACAATAACCTTACTTTTGACAGCCATATAAATAACACTATCAAAACTGTCAACAGAAAAATAGGCTCCTTATATAGGATCAAACCTTTCCTAACTCCTATAGCTAGAACCACAATTGCTCACTCCCACTTAATCTCAACGCTTTTGTATGCCTCACCCATATATACTAACCTAAAGAAAAATAATCTTACCAAACTGACAAATTCCTATAATAACATTGCCAGATTTGCCACTGGCAATCCCTTTAGAACCCACCACTGTCTGAATCTAAGGCAACTAGGCTGGCTTGAACTTCAAAACTAAGTGATAGTATCCCAACTCACCATTGCCCACAAGATCTTCTACCAACCCAACAGCACTCCTATACTTTCCAAGCTCATCCTCCCTTATAAAAATCTGAATTCTTTGCGCTCTTCTAAGAAACTGCTTGCTTGCATATGCAAGTCTGACAATCTGGCTGGAGACTCTCTTTTTTCTAACACAGTGGGAAAAAACTGGAACCTCCTGCCCAATGAACTAACATTACTTTCTTCCTTGCCTCTCTTTAAACACAACCCCAAAACACACTAATTATGCCCCTGCAGCAACTCTGACTAATCATTTGCTTTTTACTAATTATAGCTCCTTTTACTTCTTATTCCTCCTATTCTTACTTAAATTACTAACACTCGTAATGGATTGTTACATGCTAATTACTTAAATTACTAACACTCGTAATGGATTGTTACATGCTAATTACTTAAATTACTAACACTCGTAATGGATTGTTACATGCTAATTACTTAAATTACTAACACTGTAATGGATTGTTACATGCTAATTACTTAAATTACTAACACTGTAATGGATTGTTACATGCTAATTACTTAAATTACTAACACTCGTAATGGATTGTTACATGCTAATTACTTAAATTACTAACACTCGTAATGGATTGTTACATGCTAATTCCTTGTAAGATAGACTAACTGATGCTCCTAAATTAATATGCTGATAAACTCTCTCTAGTATAAATATTAAACTTATTAGAGTAATTTCCTACTCTATATTATTATTACTTGTTGTACAGTATACTTTTTTATTTCTAGGTAGTATTTCTTGTTGTACTTTTATTATAATCCTTTCTGTTAATTTTTAATTTTTAAGTTCTATAATTGCCGGAGCTTTTCTCCCCGGGCCTCTACTGAAAATGGAAATATATCCAGTTAGACTAGCCCGGTTAACAAATGTATAATAAATAAATAAAATAAATAAATAAATAAATATATATAGCTCTGCTTCAGTAGATCAAACTCTTACTTACCACTTGGTTGAGACAAAACCACCGACGACTTCAGAAGACTGACACCAGGAACACCAACTTTTCACGTGAGGTAAGTAACTGCTTGGCCATCCTGTTGAAATTTGCCCCTTACCCCCAGTGGTAGTGCGATCTAGGAGTTGGTATATTTAGTTAGGGGAAATGTGGGGGGGTGAATCCCCCCACATTGGTGAGTTTAGTTTTGTTTTGTTTCGTTTAGTTTTTTGGGGGGATGGCTAAGTGGTTACTTACCTCGTGTGAAAAGTCAGTGTTCCGGGTGTCAGTCTTTTTAAACTGTCGATGTTTTTTTCTCGGCAAACACCATGACATTTGACTCCCTTTATTAATATTATCTAATCATTAACTTTATACACATGAAAACAAATAGTAAACTTCACAATTCCATTCCCCCATTACTCACTGCTCTCTCCTATTTTCAACCAGCCACACAATCCTTTAGCAGCTGCTGCATCCTTATTATTATAAAAAAAAAAAAAAAAAACACCATATAATCCAATCTGAAGCCTTCCATTGCAGCACACACCGTCCAAGGCCTACCTGCCACTGAAGAACCTACACTGTTGTACAGATGTGGGTTAGCTTCACCAGCTCACCAACTCATGCCTAAATGTGATACCACTTCCTCTGCTCCCAAATATATACGCTAAGTCCCTCCCTAACCTACCTCACTTCCCCTTAACTTCTCAAACTACTTAACCCCTTATTGTCCAAAGTCCCAGTCCCTGCTACCTGACTTAACCACACCAAAACACACCAAAACTCCCTCCTTCCCTCTTAAAATACACCCGCCCATTCACCAAAGACAGTCCTGGACAAATTGGTTTGTCCCAAACCTCATTTGTGCAAATCTTTTTCATTCATCATGATTGGGAAATAATCAGTTTCACATAAGTTGTATTGGTAGTGGTTTTAAAATGTAGGCAAGCTACTTTAGTCTTTTGAGTAGAGATAGATACTGTAGAGATGTTTTCCCATTTTAGATAAGAGGGGAAATTGCTGCAGACCCAACAATTACTCTTTTTACAAAAACTTTTTATTGCATTAGGGTTTGGCACTTCCTTCTTGTTCTAATAGCATAACGGCATTATAAGTAGCACAGTTCTATAAATGCACAGCTTTTAAGAACCAGAAGTGACACCTGTCCCATGCTCAAGTTTTATGGAGAATAATCACTGCATAACTGCTGACGATCAGGCACAAGTGCATGAGCAACAGTCACTTAGGTAAATGTGTTTGACATTAATTATGTATGCAACTGTTTTAATGATTACCATTAGCGCTTTCAGAGGTTAATCAGCACTTCATCTACAATGATGTCCTATGCTTATACAGAGCTTGCTCCCAAGGTAGCCACCTCATTTTACTCTTCCAGTTATGGTTCTGCCAATAATACTAGGTTTTGTTTCCACTCATTTCATCAAAATATATATAAAAACTGCAAGAAAAGCTTAAGCAAGCTAGAGTTTTCATTGTGCGTTACCTTAAACCTCCTGTAATGGAGGCCCATGGGGTATATGCAAACGACACCTTAAAGATATCAAGTTTTTCAGCTAAGTGGCCACTGAATATCCATGACTTTGTTACTTTTTTAATTCCTTATGGTTGCATTCAAGCCAATAAAGCCAGACTTCACTAGTTGTGGGCATGCATGTTTCAGCCTTTTTATTGACCTCATCAGGACAGCATAAATGGATACCTTGGCTATACTTCAGAAACACAGGGTTTTTAAACCAGGCTGATGCTGATAAATATTAAGGTGTCTGTACATAAGTGAATAGTTTGGCTATAAAACATGGATGTAAATAGTCACTTTTATTTTTATAGGCTGAAGTGTATCAATAACTTATGTGGTCAGCACACATCTACATTTCCTTTATCAAATTAAGTTACATTAAGTATCTTGCTTTATCACCTAGGCTTAAACTTATAGCTTTAACGTTAACTTCAAGAGATGCAGGATGTTAATATATTTAATATTTTACTTGCTTTGTGTAGTTTGGATAAATACATTCATCGTGGATGCAAACTATCAGGGCATCATTAGGGCGATACACATGAAAATGGTTATAAACCATGAAGACTATTGTCTGCAGATTGACAGATAACCACAGGAGAAGAGGGGGAGAAACAGAGTTCTACCTAACCAGCTAGGATGTTGTTTTGTTAAAATTCTCTAACACCAGTACCAGTGTTAGAGACCAGCAAAACTGAAGGTAGTTCATTGGGTTTATCCACGCATACAGAATGCAATGTAATGGTGTTGCTTGGAATTAATCATTACTTTTGTTTAAATGATCAATAATTACTCTAGAAACTGGATCTAAGAAATGTACATAGTATGTACATTTCTGAACATATGCAGATAAATACTCTGTGCTCTTTCCTTCTGGTTAAAATGGAAATAGCACAATGTAAAATATTCAATGAGCTAATGGTTGCATTACTTGTGACTTTTGTGCCAGATAATATGACTGTACACAGAAACTCAGGAACACAATGACATATTCATTTACATACTCATGTATTTCTTTTTGTTAACTGCTGTAATCCTTAGAGAGCAGGACTGCACCTTTTCAGTGGGGTCCTGAGGAGAAAAGCTAAGATAAAGCTACCTAGAAAATAGTTTTCGTCCAAAGGTTGAACACAGTGGAAAAATGCAGTTGAAATTCAGTTGTGGGTGATTTATAAAACAAAGATCCTAGCTCCTAATATATTTTATGTAGTACGGCTTTGCTATTTACAACATTTGTGGTCATATATGAAATGAGCTTAAATTTCCATCAGCATATATTAAAAAGTGTCCTTTTAAACTGTTTGTAAAACACATTTAGTTGTGGAATTTGTAGCTCTTTAGTTGTAATGGGGAATGTCCAGACAGCTACATGCATTCCATCCGGTACATCAATATAAATGAAATGTTCACAGCTTATTGCAAATTATGATTGTCATAGTATGTTCTGAAATCACTGCTTTGAATAAAATCCATAGGTTTCTAAATTTTCTTTTAAAGAAAGACCTAAATTAAGTAACGGTACTTAAACATGAGAGATAAGAAATGCTACATAGAGGCAAATTTGAACAAAAAACATTCTTTTTTTATCTAGTCATTTTAAATTAACATGAATCAGTGCCCGCCAGATGAAGAAGCACACTATTTAGTTTGCAGTTTTCCAAAAAAAAAAAAAAAAAAAAAAGCAAAGGTTATTTTGGACAGTCTCTTTTTGATCTATTTTCTCTCTCTCTCTCTCTCTCTCTCTATAAATATATATATATATATATATATATATATATATATATATATATATATATATATATACTATCATTGTATGCACTGATGTCCTTATCTTTACTTTGAAACCAATAGGACTGATGATTTTTTAAACAAGTGTTTTCTACAAGCTTCTCTGAGGACTGTATTCATGGTACACAAACCTATCTTTAATGAACCTAAAATGTTAAAGTTTACCTGAGCATGACCTCATGAAAAATCTTATCAGTTCTTTTTTAACCTATTCCTCCTTCCATCTCTTATTGCTAATACTCTAGAGCACTTATTATAAGATATCTTCCATGATCACACATTGACTTTTGCAGCATCCAAACTGTGGAAAACAAAAGATTTCCTTATTATTACACAATGCCTTGATAAAATCAAGAAACGGAGAAAAGTGTTTCTTATGAATTTCTTTTAGCCAGAAGAAATTGTCTTGTTGCATATTTTGATTTCAACTCTAGTATGTTAAATGAAGTAAAGGATCTGGATTAAAGCCAAAAGTAGGAACGTCTCAGTTTCCCTAGGCTACTAAGACATAGTTCTTAATGCCAAGAGGTTAGCAATAAAAGCATAGCTATTGGGGTCATAGAGCTCCTTGTAGAATGAACCAGTGTCAGTTTTAGTTAACTTTAAAATGTCAGGCAAAGTGCATAATGAAGTGAATGTGGTGTGATGTGTTTTAGGGATCGTCACATACTACCCATAGTTCTCTAAATAAAATAAAAATCGGATGTTTTTGTGATATTAATGTGCTGTAGTAATATATATATATACTGCATACCTGTCAGGTCAATGAAAGTGTACCTATTTTCAAATGTGTTTTTATAATTCACAAAGTTCTGATATAATTGTAAGATGTTTTTCCTACATCAAAATTATACATTCTGCTCTATTGTTAAATGGTTCAAATAACACTTTTCAGCCAAACAGAAAAAAAAGTTAATTTCTGCCTTTACCACATGGAGGAATAGACTTGATGGTATGTTACATTATACAATAGCTTGCATTATTTCTGTTTCATCAGATGAGCACTGTTATGTATAACACTACTTATCCATTAAAGCAGGAAAATCCTTAAATGCCCATCTAGTTTTCCTGCTTGATCAGTTAATACAAAGCTATCTGATGACCTGGCATTCATGTAGGAGATGAGCAATGCACAGGGCTAAATAGCAAAGGTATCAGCCATGTGTAACGTGTGGTCACTAGATCAGTGCTGATTACATGAAAGTGCAATGACTGAACTTCTATGATGTGTGCTGTATGGAAATGAGCTCATGCAGGCATGTAAATGATAAACCCCATGCAAACAAGTAACACGGAATAGGTAAATGCATGATGTTAATAACGTGGATTGATTCAGGGATGTATATAACGATGAAGCCAAGCACCCATGCTATCCAGTTTGAGTTCCTTGCTTTACAGACTACATTACCGGATTCATGTTGTGTGATACCTCAACAGCATGTGTTGCTAGCCACTGCTGAAGATAGTGTTGAGAATGTTGTGAGTTATGGCTGCCAATGTCAATGAAGACAACGCAGACAGCAACTCACATCCCAACACATGCTAAATGAGCAGATAATCAATAGCATCAGTCAAAAGAGATGTACTATTAAACTTAGTGAGAACATGTTGCTTGTGAGCAGGATTGAGTGAATATGCATGGTAATGTTGAATTACTGTGGACAAAAAGTTACATCTGGCATTGACTCTCTGCTATAACATCCTTTCAGTGAACTACAGGGTCAAATTGCATATATGGCAGACATTTCCCTCATGATTATTTAACCATTTCCTCAACATTAAGCTACAACATGTGGAGTTACACATATAGCCTCCAAGGAAACCAGAGCAAAAAGCCAAAACCCTCTCTGGATTTTGAAAAGATGTATACTTATCTAAAGTTCTGGGTGCAAGTAACTGCACCCATATTGCTATTAAGATTTACCTGGTTCATGGGGACAGTGATACTTCAATAATAACTACTTCCTGAACTGACAAGTTCTCTGTAATCCCCAGGGTATTATCTTAAGGTGTCCCTACACCACCCAGGCAGCTCATATGATCTGCTTCTTTGGCATTTATCCAGACTAGATCAATGGTCCCTGTTTGAAGACATTCCACAGGGTCAGCTGTTTGGTGGTTACAGATGTTTAACAGGCAAAATAGCCTATGAATACAGAGACCATGTATGCTGGGAGCATGGCACATATAATGTTTTGTCTGCATTGAAGTCAATACTGGATATGTCCTTGAACCATTAATGATAAGCTCCATTCACAACCTACAGCCAATGGCAGAAATATCATGCAATGCAGTCCATGCTGAAACAAAAAGCATTGTGGAAAGATTCTTTGGATTTCTGAAGGGTAGATTTCACTATCTGGACACCTCTGGCAGGCACTATCCTATTGTCCTAAGATATACAGCAAAATATTTGTACAAAGTGCTGTTACACAACATGGTCTTGTGAAAACAGACAGTAGAGTCTGATAATAGAATATGGGACATTGTTGAAGGTTCTGGTCAGTGACACAACAAATGGCCCATATCAGCATGGCTACTGTGCATGCTCTAGGTGACAGGGCAAGAGGAGCTACAGATAGGGCAAACAGGAGTTCCAGAAAAAAGCAACTGAGGCCTACAGCTGACATAGTGACATATGTAATAAAATGCAGTACCTGAATGGTGGCACCATCTTGCCCAAAATTAAGGGCCATGACATCGACAACTCAGCATAATATGAAGCATGCTTTAACATTCAAGCTGTGCACGGTAGTGGGAGGTCTGGCCATATTACGTATCAACAAATCATACTGGATATGTCCATGAAGAGTATAGTTATCATTAGTTGCAAAGGTAGGGGGACACAGTGACAAGTGAATGGAACTCTAATATGTGATAGGGTCATGGGGGGTGAATGTTGCATCCTCATAGTCTGAGTAATTGTTTGGTGCCTGCAATCCGATCCTCAAGTGATGAGGTGCCACTACATTGCATTTGCCAGCATTCCTGTGGTGTCTAGCTATGCTGCTATTGGAACCATCTCATTCCAGAGATGGGGTTGCACTATGGGACTTTCCAGTGCCATGCAAAGAAGATGTTCCATGAAGAGAGCTAATGGATATCTCCTCCCAAAAAATAAGTGTTCCAGGCAATACACATGCATATAACACCACTGTAGCATCTGCAGCTGTTTGCGTCTTCCTATGAAGAAAATCCATGCATATATATCTCATCTTCTGACACATCCGTGATCATTGACCCAACAGGCAGCAGAAATAGATTGGATAGCAGTCATAATATGTTTCCTGGAAGCAGCCATGGAGGCAACATTAGCCACTAGAGAACCCAGTAGCCCTGTCATATCATTTTGCCAATACTCTAGGTCATGGTGCAATTGGCATATGTCTTCATGCAGGACAAACAGTGCACTTACCATCCCTACAGTGGTGTGTTTAACAACAATATTTTGTGCATCACTGACATGTATGTCTGCTGTTTAATTTCAAGTGCCATACTTATCTCAGGCATAGTATGGGAGTCATGGCAGCATCAGACATCCAGAATCCTCATCAAAAGTGAGTATGTCTACATCAGAGGTGGTGTGCAAATCAAAGACTGCATTTGGTCGGGAGACAGAACAAGTTCATATATTGTTATTTACAGATGGTATGGCAGGCACCACCTAGGCTGTGCACTTAGTAGTGACATCCACAGTTACCTCTGAGCCTATAGATATGGGTGATCCCTCCCCTCAGATTATCACTGCAGTGCCACAGTGTCATCAGACAAGTGCCACATGCAAGTTGCATCATTGTTAGCAACAATAGCCCTGCTGATGAGAGCTATTTGTTTTTTCACTGATCTGGGCCTTCATCAGTGAAATCTGTGAATGTAAGAAAAATATGAAATTAATGTGAGCTCACAGAAATATGACTCTGCTGTCACCCTGTGGCATGTATAATATGGCACATGGAAAACACTGCTATGCAATACTTTTGAAAACAATCCTTTTTCATCACAATATTGCATTTGGAGCATGGAAGTGTAGAAGACAGAGGTTTGTTCCCAGCAGTCATATCTTCACTACTTCATGTGTGCTTATGTGTCACACCATAACATTATAACTATATTATCAGTATATAGTGCTTAACCTACTCATATATCAGTATGAGGAGCTTGGCCAGCATTTTCATCAATGCCACTGCTTAGCATGAGTAGTCAGCCCTGCTCAGAAACTGCCACGAAAAACTCCTCTCCATAGGTGCTTCAGAGTCGATGATCCACAACCTCTAGTATTCTAGTACTTCTTGAAATGCAGAACCATAGACTTTACATTGAAGGTAATATCTGTAACCCTCCTTCACACATGTTGCAGGGGCCAGTTATGGCCACACACAGTATTCACATCCTACACCATGTCTTTACAGATCTGTTCCCTCACATGCTAGTACCTTCTATCAGTCGAAACAAGCCATGCATGTGTGGGACCTCCAGTAGTATATCTTTCTCCTGGATTGTAAGCATTTGTAGGTGTGCCTTCCTTGAGCAGCCATACCTCAGCCTGTACACCTGCAAGAAAAACATGACATTTATTGGGTGCCTTTGCTCTTCTACATTATCTATACACTATTGCCCTTAGGCTCTCCCACTGTATTCACCTAGAAGTCATTTTTAGTTTCCATTTTGAACTGCTCATATTCTTTGGCCACTATGAATGAACAAATATGTTGCATGACTCTGTGGCTGGCCATAACTTATGTGTATGTGTGTGTATCAATGCACGTTTGTGTGCTCATCTAACTAATACTACGATTCTGTTACAGCATATTAAGTAGTTGTACCTTAAATATTTCTATGTAGGCTTATGTTATAATTATACTGACATTTATTATCTATATTTTATATACTGTAGTGCTGAATGTAGGCATACACAGACTGGTATAACATGACAATAGCTGAGAGCATGTCTTTGCACTGGTATTACACACATTCCAGTGTTGCTCTGAGTTTACTCTCTGAGGCTAATAAACTACTTCTATGTTTTCATTCATTAATGTGGCATGGTGAATGATTTTTATGAAGCATAATTTTATTTTTAGTTTAATATTTTAAAGTATAATGTTATTTTTTCTTTAATAGGTTTATCATTTTAAAATGGTTATATAAAAGATAGAAGTGAGTATGAGACTAAATTACTAACATTTAGCTATTTCATTCCAGGTGGTAACATGAGAATTAGCCACAGAATCATAAAGCATTATTACTGCATTAGGACTGGACCTTGCCAACACAAAATGCCTTAAAAATATCTCAAGCTTGCCTTGAAAACATATTAGAATTAATTCAAAGAACCCTGTATACATTGTGTTGACATCCTGTAACATTACTTATATTTTCTGGCCAAGGATTAGGAGAATAAAGAGGCAAAGCACCCTACTTTTCTAGTGGAGAAGGTTCCCCATTCCCAACTACATTATGCATACGGGGATAGTCCTATCGAAATATAAAGGCTCTGCTAACTAGGACTATGACAGAAGAAGAATGGGGGATGATGATGTTGTTACAGCTAATGGTGAAAAATATATATATTGTGACTACAGCAAAATAGTTATGCATATCCAATGGATTGTTTTTTTTTGTTTGTTTTTCTTTGTCCCTTTAACTGATTTAGTTAAGACAAAAAACATATAACAAATGCAAGAAACAAGCCAGTCATTCAAACACCCTCAACTTCATTAACAGCTAAAAAAAAAAAACAACATAAAATATTTCTCTAGTTCCATTACATAAATGCTAGTGCGTAACTGAAGCCTGCAATTATGAATCCTCCAAAAATGAATTCCATCTCACAGAGTCTCCTATATAGAAGGCAACAGAGTAACCTTCCATCTCTTCTACTAGGCAAAAGTTAAACTACTGCACCACTGTCCTAGGGGCAGATGGTCTCTGTCATAGAACTCATATACTCTCTTCTACAAAATCCCTTCTCTCCTTCATTTCTGAACCACATCTCTGCTTCCCCTAATTCCACAAAATATACATTATAACAAGAGGAGCTTTCAGACCATCTCCATTACTCTCTCCATTGCTAACTTAATGCCACATTCATGTTCTCCACATCTATTCTATCTTCCTTCCCATATATTAATTTCCATACCCTGCATTAGCTTCCACACTCAACTGCTCACAGACTATTTCCATGCTCCATCTAACTTCAATTCCTCCCACCCATGAGCACTCAGTGTCTGAAACCATACTGCTAGGAAAAGTAATTCCACCAATCTCTTCTACTCCTCAAAGATTATTCTTCTTGACTCCAAAACAAAACATTAATGTATCTTCTGGCACATCCCCTTATATTTCACACCAAATCTTTTCCATCCATCTACAGACTACACCTTTTTCCATTTTTTCACATAGGGTCAGAGTGCCATGTCAATAGTGACAATCATCTAAAGCCATGGTTTACATAGCCAGCTTGCTAGCCATGTCACAGTATTTCTTTCACACCAAACACAAGCATACCAATTTAGAGTGTGCACAAAGCCTATTGCATGCCTTTTGTTATGTAGGAGGCAATCAGACCACCTGGAGGAAACCCATGGGAACACAGGAAGGACAGAAGACACCCCAGCCAAGAATTAAATCACAGAACTCAGCACTGAGATTGATTCACCTAGTTATGATAACTCTTTTGATTTTCCACTCCAGAAATTGACCAAGAGGCTGTTGAGAGTAGGGTTACTGCGTTTCCCTCTTTGGCCAGGACAGTCCCTATCTGGGCAGTTATGTTCTGCAAAATAAATAAATAAATAAATAAAATAAAATGGAAAATGTCCTGATATTTTAGGACAAAAACATTTCCTAAGTGTTCTAATAGTTGTATAAAACAATTATTTTGTATCTGAAACACCTAACTGTTCTATGGCACAGCATAAACAACTCAAATGTTGCAAGAATAATATTTTATTTTGGTGAAAAAGTGAAGTTCTGTCCTTTGCACTGGCCATGGGTATGGTTTGTCCTGCAAAACTTCATATTTTTACAAAAAAATATTCTCCATCTCCATCCAAAAACATCTCGCTACAGTACCAGCAGTATGTTCAATACATTGCCTAATGTTAACATTCCTCATCATCAAACCAAAGCCCTATTTCCTTCTATCCATATGAAGGTCCATTCCATATAATAGTTGCTCACATTATGAAAGCCAAAATGTGTCCCCTGCCTCCTAGAAATCTAATACATTTCCCTGATGTCCCCACCTTCTTTATATAAACTGCCACCACGTGCAAAGCAACTCTTCACAATCCTTTACCTTTCCTGACCCCCGTGCAAACTTCTGCCCTTCTAATAAACTTCACATTTCACATTGTTCTAAGAACTCTAATTTCTTTCTATGTCCCTGACTCAATTCTGTTCAGATTTTCTAATCCATGCTGTATTGTTGCCCTTTGACACTTCTCCCAGCTTATCCACTTCAGAGAACCATTGTCCACACCCCTTAATTTTTGAGCAATGTTAACATCTGCAGCATATATTTTAAAGTTTGGCGTACTATACCTCTCAGCCTATTCCTCATTATCATTTGCACTTTACTAATCCTCCCCTCCACTACCGTCTACATCCAACAAACCCATCAAAAATTGTTGGCAATATCATCATCTGCACCACTAATGTTCTACACCTAAATACCTTACTCTTCCTGACCATTTGTACAACACCTCTGTTTACCATTTCATGCAAGTCTGCCCAGTTCATGTCCAAAACCTCCTCTGCTCTGAACTGAATCCATATCCCCAAATAGATATTACAATCTTTAGAACATGACAAATCCAGTCCCCTTCTCCTTACTCTTTTCTGAGAGCCATTGAAATCTGCAGATAAAAATACAAACTTGTCTCTTTCCAAAACCTCTGAAAGATCTCCATCCCCCTCATTACCAACCTGTGCATGTCATCTTAGGGAAATAGTAGTCATTAGCAAACAAATGAATACCTTTATGACTGTCTACCTTATTATATAAACCAAAAGCATTCACAGTAGTTGTGCTAGCAATTCCATAGATAAAAGTGAGAAAGAGATTATGGGCACCTTGTTGTGTCTCCCTCCTAGTTTTCCCCGATTCTGAATTATTTCCACTAACTATAACAGGTAAATAAGATGTGCTATACATTACCTGAATTCTTTTTATTAACACCCCTTTCCAGTTCACCTGTTCAATGACCTAAATATCTACTTTAACATCAAAACTGATTAAGCACACCCCCACATACCACCTAAGAAACTTGAACTACTCAGGCCATAAAACAGAAATCCCACAATCCAAGCTACATATCTCTGCATTCTCAATTCTTGGGCTAAAACTGTGGGAGTTCTTCCCACCTGAAATGAAAGACTCATCTTCTTATTGCAAGTGTTGTTCTCTACTAAAATCACATTTCATTAGACAAGCAGAGTATACTTGTTATCCCTAAGGTCACATCACATAAGTCTAACTGTTCTCCTCTATAATTCAAACAGTAACATCCTTTAATCCTTTTTACATCTCTAATTTACTCTATTCTAATTTCTCATATTTTTTGAAACCTTTGTGCATAGTAAAAATTAATACATTGGATTTACACTGCACTCTATGCAATGCCATTGTGCTGTTTTACTGTCATTTATGTGTTACTGTACTATTTTATATTTTGCATGTCTGTTCATTTTTTGACCAAGGATAAGACTGAAATTGGTCAGAATTTATCAATGCTCAGGGGGCGTGGCCAAGGATGAACACAGGATAGCAGCAGATTTCTTCAGCTCCACCAATTTCATTACACTGACAGGAATTAATTACTTAAAAAATTATTTTTTGAAGTAATTTTCTTTCCAAATATGTTTGTTTTATATAGTTCTTGAACTATATCTAAAAAAGAAAGGAAATCTTAACAATATTCCTGTCAGAAATCACTTTGGAAATTTTCCTGTCAGTTTATCCGTCTGAAATGAGTTCCAGTAAGACAAATTCTCAAGACTCCAGCATCAAGAAAGAACTTCAGTCTCTGATAATTATAATCCAGCAACTTACTGCTAAGATGGATAAAATGGATACTAAAATAGACACCTTCATAGAAAAAACTACAAAACAAATAGACTTGTTACATATAGACCTGCAACAACAGAAGATCCAGATGACAGGCATAGAAGAAGCTGTGACTGACATGGAAAATAGAATACAAGAAGAGGAAATCAACATTGAGTTTCTGCTAAAACAAAATACACATTTACAAACAACGCTGGATGACCTGGAAAATAGATCTAGGCGCAATAACATTAGGATTTTTGGACTGCCAGAAAATATTGAAGGTAACAATATTACTTCTTTTTTAACAACATGGCTCCCAAAACTTTAGACTTACCAGAAGCATTCTCTTTTGGTATCGAAAGAGCACATAGATCTATAGCTAATACTAACTCTAGCAAAAACTATCCTAGATCAGTTATAGTTAGATTTTTATCATCTTTTGATAAAGAGATGGTTCTTAAATCTGCTTGGGCTAAAGCTCCTGTTAAGATTAATGAGACAACTGTGCGTTTTGACAATGACTATTCTTCCATGGTAATAGCTAAAAGAAAAGTTTTTCTGCCACTAATAAGGGAGCTTAAAAAAAGCACAGTTTAAAACATACCTTCTGTTTCCTGCTAAGCTTAAAATCTTCCTTCCTGATGGTCCTAAAATTTTCGATGACTTAGACTCTGCTTTACTGTTTATCAAAAAAATAAGATTTTGGATAAAATAGAAGAAATGGAATGGGCTAGTCCTTCATTAAAGAGACTGGCAACTGAAACTTTGTGGAAGACTTCAGAGAAGAAGAAGAGACTAAAAAACAAATGATTTGTTCTAGGTTTTTTTTCTCTCATCATTTTATTTCATTATTAATCTTTTAAATATAGTTCCTGCATTTCCAAGAAGCAACAAATATTTTGAAAAAGATTTAATCAAAGTTATTCTCTGTGTGCAAAGAAATGTTTTGTTTCATAACTAGTCAAAATATCTGGAGATTTAATGGCAAGTTGTGATTCAACTTGTTTCTCTTTCTGAAAAGGAGAAGTAAGGTTAGTAATTTGATACATTTTTTTCTTTATCGTTTTATTTTTTCTTCTCCTTTTCTTCTTTTCTTTGTTTAAACAATGACATTCTATTTAGATTATGTAGTGGGTGAAGGGTGGGGGAAGGCAGGGAGAGAAGAGTAATGAAAATATGATTAATAGAATAATAACATATTTATTCCTTGTAAAAAGTTTATATGTTCTTCAAATGCTATTTCTAATTATACTTTCTTGATTACACTGCTTATGCTTGTTTGTAAATAATGTGTCATGCTTTAACTAATAATAATTAGAACTAAATAATAGTAAATAATATGTTTTATTTTAACTCTATTAATATAAACAGTAAGTAATATTTCATTGTATATACTTCTTATAGCTTTCTCTTACATTTTTTTTTATTTCTGCCTTACACCCTTTTACTTTCTACTCTCTTTTTCTTTTCTTTATTAATATATAGAAATGCTTTTGATCATATAGACACAGTAAATAATAAGATTTGCATAAAATTGAGTTGGGACAAAAATATTGAGTTTTATTACTTATTAATAATTTTGGGCTTAATTTCACTTACATAGAGGCTGTAATAACCTGTAAAATACATTTGTTTAGATGCATTTACACTGCTAAATGAATGTTTGTCACTAGTTTTTAATAAGTTTCCCGCCAAAATGTTAAGAGAGACAATCTGGGATGTGGGCTGTCTCATGCACAGTGTCCATGAGCTACTTCAAAAGCTTCAACTCTCAGAATTCTCACAGAGAAGCTGAAAGCAGCTAGTCTCACCTTTGACCTAGATATCACACTGACACATCACAGATTCAGCAATGACACTCTACCAGGAAATATAAATGATACAAATGCGACTATGTGAAGGAAAATGATCTATTTAACATCTAAATGTGAGTCATTTTATATAATTACTTAAATATCTATGTTATAATTCATAAAATATGTCAGTTATAATGAGTTTAAATGATACAGTTTCTTGTAGTAAGTAAATGTCTTATTTTAGAAGGCATAGAAAATGAAACATTTATTCAAGTGTTTTTGAAAATCTACTTAACAGCAGTTTAATAATCTGTCTTAAAAACTTATGTTCCAAACATATACATTACTATAACTCATTTAGTTCATCTGATTGGCAAACATAAATAATTTTATAACTCTATACTGGAAGAAATTGTCATGTGATATATTTTAAAGCAGTAGTATAGCATGGTTGTAAAATCTGGTTACTAAAATGTGTTTGCTGTGCATTATTTTGTATAAAGCAGACAGATTTATTGTAGGGACAGCAAGTAAGATAGTGCTCAGTAAGGACATAACTCAGTGAGATCAGATATATATATATGTGTGTGTGTGTGTGTGTGTGTGTGTGTGTGTGTGTGTGTGTGTGTGTGTGTGTGTGTGTGTGTGTGTGTGTGTGTGTGTGTGTGTGTGTGTGTATACATGTATATATATATATATATATATATGTATATGTATATGTGTGTATGTGTGTGTGTATGTATGTATATATATATATATATATATATATATATATATGTGTGTGTGTGTGTGTGTGTGTGTGTGTGTGTGTGTGTGTGTGTGTGTGTGTGTGTGTGTGTGTGTGTATGTGTATATATATATATATATATATATATATATATATGTGTGTGTGTGTGTGTGTGTGTGTGTGTGTGTGTGTGTGTGTGTGTGTATGTATATATATATATATATATATATATATATATATATGTGTGTGTGTGTGTGTGTGTGTGTGTGTGTGTGTGTGTGTATGTATATATATATATAAGTGTTTCTGAGAATCTGCATAACTATGCAGTATGATTTATAACAATTTCTATGAATATAATACTTTATTCTATTGACAATAATGAGTTTGAGTAAATGCTCATATACAAGCAATTCAAGGTTTTTTTTGATAGCTGTTAATTGCATTTACATGAGAGAAAATAGATGCATTGTAGATATGTAATGTCTGAATCATATTAGCCAAAGTTTTTGATTTAAATGAATGTTAGAACCTATTTTTCTCTCCTCTTGATTTCTAACATCAAGATTATTTGAATGCTATTTGAATACAAGTGTTTTATATTACATGGATGTATATAGTAGTATGAACAGTTTTTAAAAAAAAAAAAAAAGGTTTATTTTAGTTTATATGATGCTGTTTTACCAAATGTGTAGTCTTGTCTTGCTAGATAATTGAACTGAAAACTGTTAACCTCAGTTAAATATAACTAGTATTAAATTGATAAGGTGGTAGCTGAGGTACTGCTGCTTAGGGTAGGGGTTAACTTGAGTGGTAAATACTACTCTAAGTTGGAGTTTATAACTCCAGGCTGGATGCAAGGTTTAATCCTTACATTATTTTCACTTGTTCATTGTTATTTGTATATAGTTTTGACATCCACAATATATTTTGTACATTCATTGTCACTACAAACAAAATTGAATCCTATACGAAATCCCATAAGAGATTCAATAAATACAGCTATATTTAAAGATACACCTAAAGGAGGAGATGTAACATTACTTATCTTGTTATTTGTTATTTTGATCATAAGATTCTTAAGTTTTAAAAATGCCAAATTACATCTTTAAAAGGAATTTCTCTAAACATTAATGGATTGAATAATCCATGTAAAAGGGCAAGCCTAATAAGATACATTAATTTACATAAGGCCAACTTAGTCTTCCTGCAAGAAACCCATCTCTTGAAAAAAGATATTGATAAACTAGCCACAAACAAATATACAGTATTGGTTAGTTCAGAGCACACTCAGAAAAAGAGGAGTGGCTATTTTATGGAATAAAAGTATGCCCATTCCTAAAACCATTAAGTCTTATCAGGATGACAAAGGAATGTTTTGTATGGTTACAATACAAATTAATGGGAAGACTTACACTTTAATTAATGTATATTGGATACCTGGAATTGGTATTAATACAGTGAAACATCATCTTGATAAGATCATATCATTCTCTATAGGAGATATTATTTTAGCTGGTGACTTTAATTGTATACTACATGAAAGTGATACTACCACTATAGGAAAAGAAGAATTACATCTAATGCAAAACATTTAAATGATTTTGCTAATTCTTATCATTTGAATGATATTAATAATCAGATAGATTCAAAGTCATTACCATACACCTTTTTTCCTAACAGATACAAAACTTATTCAAAAATAGATAGGGTCTTTATTTCTAACCAGATGGTAACAGATTTAATTAATTCCAAAATCATTTCATGTCCTATATCTGATCATAATTCAATTGTTTTTGAATTCATGATAAAAAATACTCATAATGTTCAGATCAAAAGGATACCAGCTTACTTAACTCAACTAAAAGACTATAAAGAATATATACTTTCAGAAGTAAAATATTTTTTAGACATATACTCCTGAAGTCTCCATTGTTTATGTTTGGGATGCCTTAAAATCATTTCTATATGGACAAAGTATCAGATGGTATAACAATAAAAGGAAATCTTGGGATAAGGAATTGTTAGATATTCAAAGTAAATTAGACTCTTATAAACATAATAATAAAGAAAATATTATGGACAAGAAAGTTATTGAAGAAATAAACAAACTAAATGAGAAATACAAAGAAATTTTAACTCATAAAGTTAAAATAACTTTAGAGAAATACAAGTTTTTGTCTTATTCAATAAGCCCCAAATACTTACATAGACTTAAAAATAAAACAAAAGGTTGAATAAACAAAACCATATCAAAGAAATCTTTTCTCTAAGGAAAAAGAAGAATGTTTCTAGTATACCAGAAATACTAGACGAATTTAGAAATCACTTTCACAAAATTAACCATAATAACATTAACATGGAACCTAAAGATAAAATAAAGGAGTTTATAACCACAAACATGAATAAAAGCTTAATAAACAACAGATTAAACTATTGGACAAGAGTATTTCATATACAGAAGTTATTACACAAATAAATAAGCTTAAATCAAACAAAGCACCGGGTAATGATGGTATTATACCAGAGATATATAAAATCCTTTCTAAAAGTACATATTCATTAATACATAAGGTTTTTATTTTGGCCCAATCTGAGTTAATAACCCCCCCATCTTGGCAATATACATTTATTTCGCCAATTTTGAAACTTAATAAAGATCCAACTAGATGTTCTTCATATCGGCCCATCTCATTACTTAATGTTGATTATAAAATGTTTATGAGTATCTTTGCTGATAGATTGAAGACAATCATTCCCGGCATTATAGATATAGATCAGACAGGCTTCATTGTAAATAGAAATACTTTTGATAATATAAGAAGAACTTTAACATTAATAGATTTTGCAAATAGGAAAAAGAAAGATTTAACACTTATTAATCTTGATATAAGTTTAACATTTGATTCAGTAAGTTGGGACTATCTGTTTACCTTAATGAAGTGCACAAACTTCTCAGATGCATTTGTAAATCTAATTGAGCATTTATACAAAGGAACGTTGGCTTATATTAAGGTAGGAACATATGTTTCACAAAAAATACCCATTCTTAAAGGTACAAAACAAGGATGTCCACTTTCTCCACTATTATTCACTTTAGTAATGGAACCTTGGGCTAATTTGATCAGAAACAGTACTGACATAGAGGGTTTTGAAATAGATGAAAATACAACATCCAAAATTCAACTTTTTGCAGATGATGTTCTAATTACATCAGCAGGATCTAATTCTTCTATGCAGTCTCTATTTGATAAAATGATGAATTTTAAAAGTATTTCTGGTTTAATATTCAATGAAGAAAAACTAAAATACTACCTATATATACACGAAAAATATTCTCATTAGTGATTTTACTAAATATGTACCCAATTCAGGTCAGATAACTTATTTAGGTATAATACTATCTAAAGATATTAAATCTATTATATATAATAATTATAATACCTGTTTTCTTAATATACAAAATCTTTTTAATACCTGGAATAATATGTTTTTACTATGGAGGAGAGACTTACAATTATTAAAATGATAATATTCCCCAAGATTTTATACTTAATACAATCAATAATAATTCCACCTACAAAAATAATTATCAAGAAACTGAATACACTAATGTTAAATTTCCTATGGGCACCTAATAGACCTAGGATTGTATTAAAGAAACATACTAATAGCTGGTCTCAAGGGGTATTTCTTTTCCAGACTTTAATTTATATACTATCTCTTCTATTGTAAAAGTTATTACTTTATTAATAGATCAGTCATATGTCACAAAATGGAAAGATTATTGGGAGCTAATTAGTATGCACTTCATGAAAATCTCCTTAACACATAAAAATATGATTGTAAATAACTCCATGTTATGGTTACTAAAGGAATTTTGTACTTCACCTATTACACCTAAACATATGGTTTGTTACCCATTAAATATTATTATTAGTTATCGTAACTTTATATTCATGCACCCTAAGTATAGGGAATGGAATTTTATTGTATTCCTATAATGTATACTCAGGGTATGCTTTTGTCATCTACTTCTGAAGGAACTCATTTAACTATAGATAATGATCTAAAGTACTGGTATCAGTTGATATCTGATAATAAAGTTAAAAATCTAGATTTCTTAAAACAAGAATTTGATCTAAGAGAAACTTGCTGGTTAGAGGTTCAGACCTTTAGACAACATCTCATTAATAAAATAGATCTAATGTCTATAACAGTTAAAGAATCTATTCCAACACTGATTGATTACTTGATATTACATTTACAACATAAAGTTTCTGATAAAGGTAAACTTTCATACATACATAAAATTATCAGACAAGAAACTTTTTACAGTGTAGATTCATACTGGAATTATTTCACTTCTATTAATGGGGACCCACCAAATCAACAAGATAAACAAACAATATATATTGGAATCTGCTTATAGAACTACGTCTTCCATTGTCTGGAGACTTTATACATGGAAATTTTTACATAGATCTTTTTATACACCTTTGATGATGAATAAAATAAATAATAAAGATAATCTATGTAATAGATGTAATGTAGAAATTAATGCTGACTGGGCTCATATGTTTTATGACTGTATAAAATTGAAAGAATACTGGAAGTCAATTAATGAATTTTTGCAGGCTCTTTTTACAGATAATTTCATTATTTCTAAATCTCTTATATTATTCAACACACCTGTACCTCAAAGTGTTAAAAAGGTTAAGCTTCCCTTGTTATGGTCTATTCTAGCAGTGGCTAGGAAAATAATAACCAGAAATTGGATTTCAGATACACCTCCTTCATTCAATGAATTTAAAAATGTTATGAATATAGTGTGCCATATGGAAATAAACACAGTTAGGACAAGAACAAATAGAAACACATCGTATTATATTGTATGGGATAATTTACAAAATTTGTTAAAAAAATTTTAATTTCAATAACATGGTATTTTAGTTTAATTAATTGATCTGATTGTAGTGGATGTCTTTGTAAATACTTTAGTTGTTTTGTTGAATATTATAATAATACCTATTTTTAATTACTTGTATAACATTGTTATGATATTTCTCTTATATGTTAAAACAATAAACCTGTTTTGAAAAAAAAAAAGAATTTATCAATGCTCTACCACAGTACAAAAATTAAAATAAATTAAATAAATAAAACATACTCCCACTCCAATGTTTTGAATACCTTCTTTATTAGCATTGACAAATGCACGGTTTCCCCCATTGCTTTCTCCCAGCCAAAGCAATCAAATTTAGGAAAAACACCAGTTATTGGTAAAAAATTAACAAAATTATCTGACTTTCTCCAATGATCCTTGGAAGCTTTCCCTCACTTCTTGCTCCTATTACAGACAGTCCCCGGGTAAGGACGAGATCCATTTTTTAGTCTGTCCTTAAGTCAAATTTGTATGCAAGTCGAAATAAGTTATACTTTAAGTTCTTTCTTATTAAATATAACTTAGTCAAATGTTTGCCTCAGTCTAGCATTTATTTTACTTTGCTTTGCATATAAAATACTTTAGAAACACTTCCAAATTAAAAAAAAATTCGTAAACATAATACTGTATAATGTAGTAATAATGAAAACAATACTGTAAGTACAGTGTAATGACAGTACATAACTATGTTCATACACTACAGTACAGCAGAACATTCTATACAAGAAAAAAAAAAAAATATATATATATATATATATATATATATATATATATATGTATATATGTGTGTGTGTGTGTGTGTGTGTGTGTGTGTGTGTTTGTGCGTGTGTGTATTAAACTTACATCTTTTTAAGCTTTACTTCAGATTTATGTGCTACAGGCATTACCCATGAATGCTTTCCATGCTTTCCTGAATTTTCAGGCCTCTGCCAGACCTCCTACTGTCACATAGATCTTATTGAGCTGCAATGTCATTTGCCCATTCTGCTGCACAATGCAGTAACTACTTCAATACTGTACTGGACAAGAAAGCAGTCTTGACCAATCAGATTGCCAACACAGCAATCTACTAACCAATCGGATCTCTTGTTGTCCGTGAAAGTGGAAGTAAATGCCCTAACAAGAGTAGGAGCAACTTCATGAACAGGAAAAACAGTGAAAAGGAAAGTACAACATAATTCTTCATTTTCAAAGTAAGATTCTAGCAACTTTAAGGATTTTTATTTATTTTCAGGTTATTTTCAACATTGCTCCAGTCCATTCTTATCTATGGGTTGTCCTTAAGTCGGATGCCTGTAACCCATGGACTGCCTGTACTTCTGCAAATGATATTGCATAAGTGAAGCAAAAAGAAGCATAATTTTCATCATTGACCACCTTTTTCTTGTTTCCTACATGGGATCAGGGCATCATGTCAACTGTTGTGATCGCTCTCAATTCAACACCACTCTCCTACCTTCTTCTACAGTTTTGCCTGACTGTCACAGGTCTTTACTAACACAATCCATCCAACTCTTTGCTGAACACCCTGTTTCTTCTTGCCTTCTTGCCTTCTTCCTGTCTGTTTATACCAAAGAAATAAAACCAGAATTTGCATTGTCCTCTGGATTCCTCTTTTTGTGTATCAGTACTACAATTAGTTGCCTCTTTGATTGAAATTGGAGCCTGGTCATTAACCAGTTTCTGATTAATAACTTTTGCCAACTCATCAGCTAATTACAAACTGAACATTTTTTTAATAATCATTTATAAAAACCATCTGAGCCCTCAGGTTTTTCCCTTTCATATACTTAATTGAATCTAGAACTTTCTCAGATCCAATAAATCTGTGCAACCCAAATATTTCCTTGTGTTTGAGAAAATCCCCTTTTCATTCTTCAAATACCTCGCCATGTAATTGCACCTCTCATAAAAAAAATTGTATAACCTTCTGAAAACCTTCTGAATATTTGAAGCACTAATACTCTCTGCACCTGCAAATTGTGTATCCCACAATACACATGCTTTATTTCTCTTCTCCTTTAAAACTCAAATCAGTAATTTGGCATCTTATTCATCTCTTTCCCACCACACTGTCCCTTCCTCTTTGATTTCATCTCTGTCTAGGGCTATTCTAATGCCTACTAATCATCCCTCAGTTTCTTGCTGCTATCATCGTCACTACTCACTATGCCATTCTGAAGTTTCCCATGTACATCTTTTCACCACACACCTCCATTCCTCACTGATCAAACCCTTCTTATAATTGCATCCCAAACAAACCTTCATCAACATATGCACCTCCTCTTCCCTTACCCCTTAGTAAACCTTATCCTGAGCCTCCAAAAACTTATTTTCTGCAATTTCCCTGCCAGTGTAGCCTTCCACGTTTATGTTTAAAACACAACTATGCCCACTCATCCCTAACAAGTTTAGCATGTATGCTTTCATTTTTTATAGAGGTATTACTGCTTTCTACATTCTGAGTAGCAACTGCCAATTCCTCATATTTCTTTCTCCAGTAGTCTTTCATGGAACCCTCCAGATGTCCACACAGATAGACCCATGTGGGCTTTTGGTGAACCCAACTGTGCTGCTTGTGCACACACTCCAGGCCACTAGTCCTTTCAGCCTGTGAAAGCCAGTACAATCACTATAGTGGCCATACAAACGCTCCACCACAAGCACACTTCCCACTTATATACCCTTGCAACTTAGGTAGGCAACACCATACCTGTCTCTCATTCCCTAATTTACCAACCATTCCACTTAACCTCCATCTATAAAACACTCTAACCCTTCACACTCCCTCTGGCATATTTTTAATATATCCCTACCTCTATCATTACTCAGTGCCATATGACAGACCATCTCCTCCCTCAAGCCATCCAGTGCTCTGTCTGCTCCCACATTGTGAACATGATCAACTAAACTTTCCTGAATCTTCATCTTAAAATTAGTCAAGATAAGATGTCTCCATTTACAGCAATGTGAGGTGAAATGTATAGACAAGTCATTTTAGGTACACTAATGAAACCTGGGGAAAAAATGTGATAAAAGCACTCATTATGCACATGTCACACCCCTTCCTAAGAAGGACGTGCGTAGAAATCATTACAACAGCAGAACAAAACTTTCAGCCCCTGAATAAGCTGTTCCATAGTTTCGCACCGATCTTCAAGAAATTTAAACATCACTCTGCTACGCTAAGAGCAACAGCTTCCAAACACATTACAATGTGCATGTTTCAAACAAAAATGATATCATATTGTGTTTACTTGCATATAATACATCATCCGAAAATCTCTTGTGATAGTAAAAAATGAATGTTGCCTAGCTCACAATAGGAAAACATGTAAAAGCCCATCTATATGACATGAATAGAGTGACTAAAGATCCAGATGTTAATATCCTCCCTTTAGTAAAATTATAATGATAGGGAAATGTTCCCTCCAATGTGATCTCCAAACAGCTTTCCTCAAGTTGAGAATGGTGCATGCAAATCTAGGCTGATATATTTGCTCAGACTTAACAACAACACCATGAGATTTTGCACTTCCATTCATGTCTCAGTAGGTATATTTAATATAATATGATTTTTTTATGGATTAGCCATTTAAAAGGTGTACAATAAGCATGTAATGTAACACAAAGTCTATAAGAAGGTTTATGTTTAAAAGTAATCCAGTTTGATATATCAAATATAAATTAAAATCATAATGGTAAATGTATATCACACCAGTACGTAAAACCCTCAAAAATACACAGTAGGTGACATTGTTTATTGATTCTCAATAAACACATGGTCTACTGAGTCTAGAGCATGGCAAGTCTAAACAAACATTGACAGTTACAGAGATATAATTTCTTAAATGGCATGTGCCATTTTTACATGCACATTATTTTATAAAGATATATTTTATTTACATCTGTACTGTATATGCTGAAGCTGTAAGGTATTCTGCAAAACAAAAAGTCAGTATTGTGGTTTTAAAATTTCATTTTATCTTATCTGTTTATTTTGTTTTTATGTCTGCTCCATCAGAATGATGATAAAGATGGCATTACATAGGATTTTACCTAGCACAGCAAAGCATGAGAGTTGCATAAAATAATGTTACTTCTTCAGAACTGATGTAATTTACAGTGGATATAAAAAGTTTACACACCCCTATTAAAATGCCATGTTTTTGTGATATAAAAACATGAGACTACAATAAATCATTTCAAAACTTTTCCCACCTTTAATGTGACCTATAACCTCTACAATTCAATTGAAAAACAAACAAATCTGTTAGGGGAAAAAATATAAAAAATAAAAAAAGTACAATATGTTGGTTGCATAAGTGGGAACACCCTTAAACTAATATGTTGTTGTGTGTGCACACCCTTAAACTAATATTTTGTTGAAACACCTTTTGATTTAATTACAACATTCAGTCTTTTTGGGTAGGAGTCTATCAGCATGGAGCATCTTGACTTGGCAATATTTGCCCACTCTTCCTTGCAAAAGCGTTCCAAATCTGTCAGATTGTGAGGGCATTTTTTTTTGTGCACAGCTTTCTTCAGGTCAACCCACAGATTTTCTACTGGATTTAGGTCTGAGCTCTGGCTTGGCCATTACAAATCTTTAATTTTCTTCTGGTGTAGCCATTCTTTTGTTGATTAGGATGTATGTTTGGGGTCATTGTTGTACTGAATGGTGAAATTCCTCTTCATCTTCAGCTTTTTAGCAGATGCCTGAAGGTTTTGGGCTGAAAGTGACTGGTGTTTGGAACTGTTCATAATTCCCTTCACCTTGACTAAAGCTCCAGTTTCAGCTGAAGAAAACCAACCCCAAAGTATGATACTGCCACAACCATGCTTCACCGTGGGGATGGTGTTATTTTGGTAATGCGAAGTGTTGTTTTTGTGCCAAACATACCTTTTGGAATTGTGGCCAAAAAGTTCACCCTTGGTCTCATCAGACCATAACACATTTTCCCACATCCTTTTGGGAGACTTGATGTATTGTTTTGCAAATTTTAGCCAGGCCTGGGTGTTTTTCTGTGTAAGAAAAGGCTTCTGTCTTGCAACCCTACCCCATAGTCCAGACATATGGATAATACGGGAGATTGCTGTCACATGTAGTACACAACCAATACTTGCCAGAAATTCCTGAACCTCCTTCAGTGTTGCTGTAGGTCTCTTGGGAGCCTCCCTGACCAGTTTTCATCTTGTCTTTTCATCAATTTTGGAGGGATGTCCAGTACTTTGCAACGTCACTGTTGTCCCATATTTTCTCCTCGTTTTGATGACTGTCTTCACTGCGTTCCATGGCATATCTAATGCTGTGGAAATGCTTTTGTACCCTTCTCCTGACTGATACCTTTCAACAATGAGATCCCTTTGATGCATTGTGAGCTCTTTGTGAACCATGGCTTTTGCTGTAGCAGGCAACTGAGTAAATGTCAGAAAAATCCTACTAGGGACAGCTGAACTTTATTTGGGGTTAATCAGAGTCGTTTTAATTGATGGTAGGTGTGTACCCAAGAAGACTGAATGATGTAATTAAATCAAAAGGTGCTTCAACAAAGTATTAGTTTAAGGGTGTGCACACACAACAAAAGTATTAGTTTAAGGGTGTGCACACTTATGCAACCAGCATATTGTGCATTTTTTTATTTTTTATATTTTTTCACCTAACAGATTTGTTTGTTTTTCAATTGAATTGTACAGGTTATAGGTCACATTAAAGGTGGGAAATGTTTTGAAATGTTTTATTTTGGTATCATTTTTTTTATATCACAAAAACCTGACATTTTAGCAGGGGTGTGTAAACTTTTTATATCCTCTGTATTTGTGTTGTGTTTCCAGTACTACAACAGCTTCTACAGTCTGTATCAATTTAAAGAACTTTAGTTTCATTGTCTAGTTGTTAATGTGTCTTTGGAGGGAGTATGTGTCTTCTGTGGAGCCTGGCTGCAGTTATCAAAGAAACACAGTGACTTGTGTACTGCTGTAAAATGTCAGGGTCTAGTACAAAAGACATACTCCCGGATTCATTAAACTCAGTGCAGGAATAGTGCTATTCCTGCACGCAGCAGATCATGGCCATGTAGAACAGCAGTGCGCCTTGCATATTAATGAAGGCATGCTGCTGTATTCTCTACAAAGACATGAGCCATGTATGAATGCTGTACAGCAATTTTAAAGCAACTAACAATGTCCACGGAAAAAATACAGAAGCACAGCCCCCCCGCAACATAGCTCTCAACTGGCCAGATGTTCACAGAATGTCCAGAGTTTTCCCTTAAATTGTTGGCCTTTCCCTCATAAAATTTCCTCTCATCTAGCAAATCATTGTGATGATCTAAGGACTGAAGTCACTAAATAGTGACATACATTTGGGTTGCATAACTTATATCCTTCAAAAAATGTCCGCTAACATGAATTGATTTATTCTAACAACTTTCTAAGTTTATAAAAGTAATGTTACATGTTCTTTTTTTTTCCATCCTCAATAAAATTTAAGTGTAGCTGAGTGGGTGTGCGCGTTGTGCAGCTATGCATAGCAAAGCTTAAACATTCAAATGAGCTAAATACAACTATACAGTCAATCTAGTCAAAGTGAAATAGTGTAGTGGTAAGAACTTCTGCTTAACATGCAGTCAATCACAGTTCGAGCCGCAATGCAAGCATTCATTTTTATTTGTGAAATCAGCACTTAAAGTATATTTTCCTACAAACAGGTAGTGAATATTGCATATTTGTTAACCAGGGTAGTGTAGCAGGTCTAAACATGAGGTGTCAGTGTAGTACAGATGTGAAACCCCCACGTAAACACAAGTGTCCCATACAGTATAGCCACAAAAGAATGTAATGAAAGTACATAAAATGATAACAATAATAATGATAATAATAATAATTATTATTATTATTAATAACAATAATAATAATACTGATAATAATAATAATGATAGTCCATAAAATGAAAGCTGAACAACGCTAAATTGTGCTCAGCTGTGCTTAGCTGGAGTAGCCATTGCTTAAATTTCTATGCTTAGCAATAATTAGCATAGCTAAGTGAATTTGCACACTGGTAAGCACTGCTTAGCATCTACCCCTTTAAGCAATTAATGGAATTGGTTACTGGTTTAGTAATCGCATCTGCTAATAAGGTAAAATCAAACCAAGTGATGGAAAGACTAGAAATGGATGGTGCCGAGACAAGCAATTTGGGAGAAACCGAATGCAGGAAGTGCAAGGTCGGTATGGTAGCGTCATCTCCTGAACAGTACGCGGTTGACGTACTACACACACCGGACCGAGGGTATCTGAGAGAGCTAAGAGACACTGACGGTGTCCTTGATTCCAACTGTAACATTCCTATCAACACCATTGATTTACCCGACAAAGAAAAAAACAGCAATCGAATGGGATTGGATTTATTCCATCACGACGACGGCCAACTGTTTAACGAACACCCGCTTAATGCAACTGAGCAGGATTTTACATTCGACTTCAGTGTATGTAGAGCGCGACGTGAAAAACAGCTAACAGGAGCTAGACCGAAGGATACTCTTTTGGTAAAGACCTACGGGCACGGGAAATCCAAGGCCACGTTGGCTCCTAAAGTTACCACTACCAAAACTGTTTTTCATTACTCACCGAGTTTGGGTAGAGAGAAAACATTTGTAAATCAAGGAAAAGCGGATCATAAACTGAAAACGAGCACTTGTAAGAACAATGATTGTATTTTCATAGAAGGTAACGAGGATGGACTGATCGAACATTTTTTAGAGGACAGTATTGATTTCTTTGATGCTGATGTAGATAATATGCATAAAAATAAGTATTTGTATACTGAGCGGTTACATGTGTCTTTGAGGGATTTAATATATGATTTTGGCCGAAAACTTGTGGCTCATAAGAATACCAAGGTAGATTGTAGTTACCTGACTAGATGTCTTAAACAAAAGATAGTACCCAAGGGGTTGAGATTTTTTAAATTACCCCTGGGTATAGAATATGGGCTTGATACTATTAAAGAATTTAATCACTTATTTTATGACTTTGGTTATGCTTACATCAAACTTTTGATCAAATGTTATGATGAAAAACTCATTAAATTGACTAAAGAGGTGGAAAGTATGAACTACACTATAATTAATCATGTAGATTTCGAACATTGGAAAGAGTTATATAAGAAACAATATACTGTGGCGGATAATAAGATAACAGGAATTGTGGAGAGAAAAAACAGGAAAATTTCACGTGACATAGAACTATATAAGAACAACAGAGCATATGTGTGGCCTTCTGACAGGACCTCAAACACTAATCGGAACTATCACCGCAGTATGAGAAAACCTTCTAAAGGTAGTATTAGGGAAGAAAATTTTCAGGGGGGGAGGTTTTTTCCAGCACGAAATCCCCAGAAGTATTGACCAGGGAATTGGTCAAACATACAAGTCAACTATTAGGAACATCTTCACCTCTCGATGTTAAATTGTCTAATGGTACAGTTACATTGCCATCACACTATGAGTGTACTTTGAATAGAGATAGTAATCGGGCTAGTACTTATATTGACACAAAGGGAACAGCCAGTAGGGAATACAATACTGATAATCAACGTCCCAACGTAATTGTGTATGAAGGGTTTAAAGTATATAACTACACAGACACAGGGATAGACTATGACTTTGTTAAATTACTGAGTAAGGGGATGAAATTTATTCCCATGACAGGGATGAGCTTAGTTGATAACATCAAGGAGGTTAAGATGTACTGTAGAAGGCTTAACCTAGCAGTTCAATTTGATAAAAACATAGATACCAACACTAATAAGGAAGGGAATATTGTTGGTATAGCAGGTACTGACCTCAGGAAGAAAAGTACTTATATTCCTGTGAGTAATCCATCCATACAAAATTATGAAAAAGTGGTGTGTAATGACATCTCTTGGATACACAAAAACATTAAGAAGGACAGGATCAAATACGATGATAATTTAACACCATTAGAGAGGGATTGTATGAAGAAATTTATATGTAACAAAGACATTAGAATCATGAAGCCCAACAAGGGAGGTGGGGCTGTTGTTTTTTATACCAACGAATATAACGAGGCAATACATAATCTTCTGCACGAGTCAGGAAATTATGAAAGTATATCTTTGAACCAAATAAATATTGGACATAAAAGGATTGACTTGTGTATAGAGGAATATTTGATAGACAACAGGATATCTAATGACACATACATGTTTTTGAAGACTGATCACCCTATTCTGGCCAAAATGGTTGGGATACCCAAGATACATAAATCCCTAGAGAACCCCCCGTTCCGGCCAATAGTATCCGGATCTAGATCAAAAACCTTCAAGATTGGCCAGTTGATTGACCGATGGCTTAAAAACATTTATGATTCTGTTCCTCACATCATGAAAGATTCGTGGAGATTCTTGGGGGATTTGACTAGGGACAAATGGCAGCCGAACATTATATACCTCACTATAGATATCAAAGATTTATTCTCTAGTATCCCTAAAGATGAGGGTTTGGAGCTTTTTGCCAGTAGTCTACGAAAATACTCAGGTTTCTCCTGGGATAAAATTAATCTGATTTGTGACATGATGGGGTTGGTATTGGATTACAATTTCCTGGCCTTTCAAGGAGAATACTTCAAGCAGACAAGGGGAGTGGCCATGGGAGCAGCTTGCGCTCCCATGTATGCAAACCTGGTCATGCTTGAATGGGAGTCGAAGTATGTTTTCACTAGTGAATTTTATTCGGACATTTCCCATTACGTCAGATATTTGGATGACATCTTCATATTATGGAACGCATCAGTGGATAGATTAGATGAATTTATGAAATTTCTTAATTCTACCACAGAATTCCTGAAATTTACTCATAGCCACAGTTGTAGTGGGATTCCTTATTTAGACATATTAATCAGCCACAATGAAGACGGCTTTATTTCTAAAGTTTTTAGAAAGTCTACTTTTTCTAACGACTATATTCACTTCACCAGTAATCACCCACCTCATGTTTTCAAGAACATTTTGAAAGGCCAAAGCATTAGAGTAGCTAGGATGTCATCCACAATGGCCCTTATGAAGACAGAACTTGATAATATTAAAAAACTTTTCTTGGATCTTGGTTATCCTGAAAAGATGGTTACCGACGTGACCAACTATGTACAGGACCAGTGGGGACTTAAATACACTCCCATTTTGGGTAATTATTTTTTGGAGAAAGGGAAAGAGAAGGGGAACACCTTTAGTGGGAGAGTATGTGCCTTGACGTATACACCATATACACATTTAATCACAGACATCCTTCGCAGACATTGGGATTTGGTGGCTACCTTGGATCTTGAAGGGATCTTAGGCAAATCTCCCAAACACGTATACAAGACAGCCCCCAATGTTAAACACCTGCTGGAGCGGACAGGTGCAACTAGGTATAAAGACTTAAGTGAGGGCCACAAAGGGACAACTAAATGTGGGAGGTGCAAACAATGTAGGTTCATCAACCAGAACATAGGTTTTAGGTTGGATGACATTAATTGCACCCATATCACAAGTTTGACTGGGAATTGTGACTCTAAGGGGGTAGTATACGTGGCCCTATGTAAACGATGTAATGCACATTACATAGGGAAAACGGAAAGGCAGTTAAAGAAGCGGATGTACGAACATCAGTATAGGATTCAAAAATGTGATACTAAAAATGCCTTATATAGGCACATTTCCGAGAAAGGTACGGACCACATTTTTCATTTTAGTATTATTGATCAGGTCCATGTTACTCCCTATGGAGGAAATTGGAAAATGGAATTAGCCCTCAAAGAAAGTAGATGGCAGATATTAACCGATTCAACTCGGAAACCTGGTTTGAATGACTTCATTAGCATCAAACCATTTTTAGCACTGTCATGACACATGTTTTTTGATCAAGGTTGGTAGTTTGTACAGTATTTTTTATGTCACATGCTTATCTTTATGGCACACACATATCCTATGGTTGACATTCCATGCAATATACAGTATGGTAGAACATCTAGTAGCCCAGTTTGATGATGAGTATTCTCTATTTTATATAGTTTGTATCAATTACATGATTTTTATTAATATTCATATTTATACCTATATGTATATACTTGTTCATGGTTTATCAAGTCTTACTTCGTGGTTTTTTATCGCTTTTCTTTGTTTTTTATATGTTTTTTATATTATTTTTAGCTTACACTTAATGCTGGAGCACAACAATATACTTGAATTAATTTATTATGTATTATATTTATGTATTTTATATATATGTTGATGTACTGGTATTTATTAGTATTTCTTATGTGTATGTTGGATTTTTTTATAGACTTTAATGTCACACGAACAACTGATTGTGACATACAGGCTTGTATATCAGTTGGTACGTCTTTAAAAATTCCAAAATATTTTTGGCGCTTTTTTATCTAATCATTCTATTATTCAATTTAGATAAGTATAAAATGGTATGAACTTGCCTAACATATTGTTCTGAGGAAGACTGTGACATACAGTTGAAAGCGCTTAACTTGTGTTTTACATCGTGTGGATTTATTCATTAAAAATTTTTTGCTGCATCCTGGTGTACGAGCAGTGTGGTCTATTGCACATCCATCCGGGTTGTGTTATCCCCTTTAAGCAATGCTTATTTTTGCTAAGCGGGTTTGCCTGTTGTTTAGCTTAGCTCAGCATATTCAAAACCATCCAATCACGGCAAAGGGTGGGAAATCAGCCCTAGTTAAACCTTGCAGGTGGGAATACAGCTCATAACCAGTTGTAATTCCCCACTCCAGACACTTTGGCTGGTGTTGGTGAAGGTGTGCTCTTTCGGGTGCAGTGCTGGGGCATTTAGGAGTCCAGGGTCATGTTTGGACTCCTAGTAGAAAACCATGATGGTAGACTGCTGCAGGACCAGTAACAGGGCTCCCAATACAAAGCGGAGGCCTTGGACCATCTCACACGTGACCTCACCAGTGCCACTCACATCCCTCGGACTGGTGAGCAGGTCCGGCACCACTTTGCCAACTTGAAGCGTAGGAAGAGGGAGCCCTTGGATAGGTGGGTCCAAGATGCATGGGCAGGGAATATCTCAGCTGTGTGTAAGTATCAGTATCAATAAGTGTTTTCCAAAGTCCAGCCTGTGTATGTGATGGATAGGTATGCATAAATGTTTCTCCTGTACAGCTGCAGATGAGAGGGCCGTGAACCTGGATGCCCATGCCAGCAGGCTGCTAAGGCTGCATCGTGAGGCTGGTGAGTACAAATCTAGCTTGTAGTATTCACTGCAAATATATAGAAAGGAGTAGAATGTCACCTATCAGTATTTAAAAATGGGTAAGGTTTGTACTGAATAAATGAGACATTAGCAGGGTAATAGTGATTTACAGGGTATATATCAACAAAAGTGTCAGTACCTGTCTGTAAAAGTCAAAACCCCAGACTGGTCGTGTTTACTTTGGTGTGTGGTGGTATGAACTGAAATGTGTACAGTTTCTACACAGCAACTTTAGCTCTGAAAGCATTACATAATCAAGGCTCATCTGACAAAGATTGTGGAGTTGTAAAACAGGAGATTAACTATATGAAATGTTCCATGCACCAAGATCTGATACCTGAAGAGTAATGTTGTGTTAAAAAGTGTTATCCAGACTGTGCTATGTCAAAGTATGAATACATGAATACATAGTATAAGAAGTATCTGCCATGCAGGAATGTCAGAATCACAAGGTCAGATTATACAAACAAGGGAGTATTAGGCAGAAAACAGTCAAATGAGAGATTACAGTTTCCCGATAGCTCATTCTGATGAAACGCAAACATTGTTCTATTTTATGCACAAACAGGCAAGGTTCAAATCCAGGGAGTGGTAGTAAGCTGTATGCATATTTTCACTTAGGAATATGTGAATATGTCTAGAAACAGACAGGTAGTGTTAACAGAAATTTCCTCCACAGGTCTGCCAGGTAGAAAAAGGTATAAATTATCTGTAAGAAGGCTGTAATTATACACTCTATACAACACCCACCGCCCAACTCCAAGCCTGCAAATGACAGCAAGATAAGTACATACACCAAGTAGTCTCCTCCAAGAAATGTACCTCAAGTGACAGTCTGTCACAGCTAGTGGTTACTACCGCCCACACTCAGGGTGACCAATATAAATCATGGTAGAGTATGGCAGTAGCACACACACACACACACACACACACACACGCACACACGCACACACGCACACACGCACACACAAACACGCACGCACACGCACACACACGCGCACACATGCACACACACACACACACACACACACACACACACACACACACACACACACACACACACACTATGAGTGCACATATGTAACCCTGACAATGTGAATATGGGTAGAAACAGTCAGTTAGTGTTAACAGAAGTTTCATCCACATGTCTGCCAGGTAAGAAAAGGTATAAATTAGCTGTAAGAAGGCTGTAATTATACACTGTGTACAACACCCACTGTCCAACCCCAATGCTGCAAATGGCAGCAAAATAAATACACACAAGTAGTCTCCTCCAAGAATTGTCCCTGGAGTGTCACTCTGTCACAGCTAGTGGTCACTGCTGCCCACACTCAGGGTGACCAATATAAATCATGGTAGAGCATGACAGTAGCACACACATGCAGTATGAGTGCACATATGTAACCATGACAATGTGAATATGGGTAGAAACAGTCAGGTAGTGTTAACAGAAATTGCCTTCACAGGTCTGCCAAGTAAGAAAAGGTAGAAAGTAGCTGTAAGAAGGCTGTAATTATACACTGTGTACAAACATACCACTACCCAACCCAAGGCCATAGGGTGATGTAAAGTGAGGAAATACCTGTAGAGTATGATTAGAGCAGTGATCATTAAAGTTGTGAGCAATTGAAGCTTATACAGTTGTTAACTGACATCTCTCTCTCTCCCCCAGCCTATCTGTACCAGTAATCTAAACACATAAATCAATGGGTAAGTTTTTCACCAAACCTACTGTTGGGACATGTATCCTATTGTTCTACAAATACTGAAATGTTTGACTATTAATGTTCTCTGTGCAAATATTATCATTGGTGGCCTGTTGCTATCAATGTAACCTGCATGCCGTTATAATGCCCACTGTAGTTCCATATATGCATGTGTTCTGTTTGCTATGCAACTGTTCCAAATCTGTTGCTTTGGGTTAATGGGATTACCTATGCATGCTGTTATAACTTATCCTGGAATATGTTTTTTATAACTAACCAACATATGCTATAAAACTGCAACACCAAAGCATATTTGGGAAGGCCGATCCCAGCAGATACGCCTGTACCACCTCAACTGGCCATGGCACCGGAGCCCCAGCACATCTGGGACCCAACCCAAGACCTTCTCGTCTTTTGGTCCTGCATCACCTTTGGGTGGAACCACCTCAGGGGGTGGGGCCCATCCACTCTGAGAGGGGACGTGGACAGGATACTGTCACCTGTCGTCAGGTCCAGGGATTGGTGCATAGCGAGCTTTCGAAAGGAGTTTGGAGATCTGCTACGCCAGCTTGAGGGCCATGTGGTGCATCTTGAGGGTCAGCCTGCCCCTCCTGCTCAGCCCCCAGCACAGCCATCTTTGGGACTGTGAAGGTGCAGTGGTGACTGCTCATGGGAGGGGACCTCAGTCCCACTGTATCCATTTGGGGGCTTGTAGGCATCCGATTCCCAACCACCCTCCCCGTCCAAGGTATTTACCACCCACATGTATCATATACCGCCTCTGTCTGCTGTCTTGTCTGTCTTCCTACCCAACCTACCTTCCCAAATATACCTACTATCTTTCCCCAACATCCCACTCTCACTTTATAAAAAGAAAAGGGCAATCTGTTCCCACAAAAAATGCCACCCCATACATAGCTGTCCATTTCGAACACCTGTCCACTGGACACATGAAATCTGGTCTAACTGGCTTAACAACACATTACTGTTGTCCTCACCACTCTCAGGAGTTTGAGTGTCCAAATTCATGAGAAATTCTGTACAAATGCACAGCTGTTGCCGTAGAAGAAATAGATAGCGATAGACCTTCCCTACACCTGTCCTGCACATCCCTAGATATCTTTCGTACTGTTTTTCCCTCTGCATGCCCCCTTTTTTGCCACTTACATATCATCCCTTTTTTCTTTTCTTTTAAAGAAATTAGCATCGGGGTAAGCGGGAGTAGGAAGTAGTAAGTGGGAATAATCATGTTTATGCAGTGCTAAGCGAAGATAAAAAAGATTAAGCACTTCTATGGCTAACTGTGTGTCAGCATAGTTCAATGTAACTTACCATCACTTACTGCCATGCAAAACCTACGCAAGCCTGCTTACAACTGCTTAAAAGTGCCTTTAAAACTCTGTATCCAGCAGCCCTCGTTCTGCCCAGCAAAAAAATAACCAACCTTTGCAAGCTTGAACCCAGGACCCAACACACCATAGCTACAGCAATTTACCACAAAGCCGTAGAAATGTCTGATGGGTTTTCAAACATATCATTCACTAGATTCATTCAACAGTAGGAAAAAGATTCTGTAGAATTAGTCAAGTTTTGTATATATATATATATATATTTACATGTATGGAGATTTATATATATATTTTAAAATAAATACATAATATATGAAGAGATATACATATAAAATATATACATATATGATATATATATATATATATATAAAAGTAAATACATATATATATATATATATATATATATATATATATATATATATATATACATATATATATATATATATATATATATATATATGGGTCTACCTGAAAACGCTGACAGTGTACAACGCCGACGATGAGAACACCGACACAGGAAGATCGACAACGGAGAAGACCGACAGTTAAGAATCCCGACGCTGAGAACACCGACATGTTAAGGTAAGTGTGCGATAGGGACAGATGTTAGGGTCAGGGTGTGGGTAAGGTAAGTTTGTGATAGTGACAGATGTTAGGATAGGGTGCGGGTCAGGTAAGTGTGCGATAGTGACGGACCTTAGGGTTAGGGTTTGGGTTAAGGTTAGTGTGTAGATAGTTGTGTATGTAAGGTTTAGTGTAGGTTTGTAAGGTTTTTGGTGTGCTTGTGTTGTGTGTGTTTTTTTCGGGAAAGATATTTGTTTTATTGATTGTCGGGATCTTGGTTTGTCGGGCATGTGAAGTTTCATGTTTTTGAACTTTCTATTTTTGTCAGATTTTTCGTGTTGGTTATTTCGTTGTCGGTGTTTTGGCGTGTTGGTGTTACCAGGTAGACCCATATATATATATATATATATATATATATATAGATGTGTGTGTGTGTGTGTGTGTGTGTGTGCGTGTGTTGGAGTCGTAACTCAGATCCATACTCCGAGCATCTTATTGCAACAAATCTGTCCAAAGGCTGTCAAATTTGGGGTCAATGGGCCCAAACTAGGGACCTCTTTAAATATTGCCCTCATCCCTCTCTCTCCAGCAGCAATTGTTCTGCCTTGCAACAAAATAATCAGTACTATTAAGTCTTGAACCCAGGGACCGGTAAACTATAGTCAAAGTAATGTACCACTACACCATTTGAGCTCAAGAAAATAGTGATGATTTTTCAAACATATCAGTTAGTAGAGTCATTTAACAGTAGGAAAAGGATTCTGTAGAATCAGTCAGGTTTTCTATATATACATGTATATATGTATGGAGATGCATATTGTGGACAAATCTATGCATACTATATATATATATATATATATATATATATATATGCATACACACACACAAACACACACACACACACACAGAGAGAGAGAGAGAGATACATCTAAACATATCTACACATATGCTTACACACACACACACACACACACACACGCACACACACACACACACACACACACACACACACACACACACACACACACACACACACACACACACACACACACATATATATATATATATATATATAGATAGAGAGAGAGAGAGGGAGAGAAAGGTAAATAAATGCATACATATATATATATCTATATATATCTAAATATATATATATATATGTGTGTGTGTGTGTGTGTGTGTGTGTGTGTGTGTGTGTGTGTGTGTGTGTGCATAAATATACATACATATATAACAGCTAAAAAGATATGCAATCTGAGGGTCATGCTGCAAAATACTAGAAGTCTAAATCTCAAAACACACTCACTCAAAACACTCCTTAAAATGGAGAACATTGACATTTGTGCTGTAATAGAGACCTGGTTAAAGGCAGCAGAAAGCCCCCCCTGCACTACCAGCCTATAACTCATTCCAAACCTTTTGGCCCTGAAGTTGAACTGAAGCTCCAAAGGTGTTGGCATTTCCATATTCAGAAAAGATGCGCTCACCTCCAGACTGGTAGCCCAACATAATGCATCACAGATACTCCAGGTGTTGCTAACATTGGGTAAGACAGTGATTCAGGTCATTGCCTGCTATAAGTCCACAACCATGTCCCAAAACTCATACTCATTCCTAATCATCCTGGAGAATATTGGTGTCCAACCTAGCATTGTCATACTGGTTGACTTAACTACCCAACCATTACCTGGGAAAGCTACTCATGTACCAATGCACTTGCCCAACGTTTCCTGGAATTCATTAATTCCAAATGCCTGGACTAGCTTGCTCCTACACCCACTACAGGTAGCAACATCATTGTATATCAAACACAATACATGACTGAAATGAACTGAAGAGAAACAGAAATTACACCAGCAATACCAGCAGCAACTTCTTTTTTAATACAGCAACAGTGATCTGGCATCTCGGCAATTTGCCTTCAAGGATCACAATAATACAATTTCAACTGCCTTGAATATCCAAATACAAGTGGTTACTTGACACAATCCAATTAGTTAATTAATTATTAATTAATGCAATTTTAAATACACTTTTTCATTTAAAAGTATATTATACATAATATATATATCAAATTCATATAAAGAATTATATATAAAAAATACAAAACTGCATATACATAAATCCATACAAAATCCATACAAAACACCATATGAAAAACCTCCTACCATAAATACATTTTATTAAACTGTCATGACCCTGAAAATATTTTAAATACCAACTTCTTGATTTAAACCATGAGGCCGTAGAGTCTGAATTTTAAATATCATTCTAGTTTCTAACTCCAAAAACTTACCAACATAAACACCCCCTCTAGGCAAAAAAGGTTTTGCAAGAACTGAAAAAATTAAACCACTATCTAAACCCCCATGCATTTCATGAAAATGGTTGGCTATAGGACTCAATTCATTTTTATTTCTTATATCTCTAAGATGCTCCAAAACTCAAATATTCACCATCTGTTTTGTCTGGCCTGTATACCATTTAATGTCAGAACATGAGCATCCCAAAATATAAACCAACCCTGTCAATCTACAGTTAAAATAATTTCTATAATGAAACAATTTCCTATTAATTAAAGTTCCTGATAAGTTTTAAACCTATTGCAAATACTGCAATGAATACAGGGGAAGGTGCCCACAGGTAAATCCATGTTAGACCCCACCATAAGATTATAATTCAATAATTCCTTCAAATTATTTCCTTTGCTAAATGAAAATGTGACTTGTTTGTGGAATAAGTGACCAATACTTTCATCCTCAGAAATAATGTACCAATTTTTTTAATAATCCTAACCACTATATCAGAAAAAGGAGAAAACTTTGTGACATAAAATAACTTTCGGTCCACATCTCTATTAACAAGAGAACTATTTTCTCCAACATTTCCATATTTTCTAGCCAACATGCCTTGTGATTTTTGTCTAACATCCTCTAATATTGCCTGTTTACAACTTAATAATCTTTTCTCATCATAACCTCTCTCTTTTAATATCCTGTCTACATTATCCAATTCCACCATTTTCTGACTCATATCACCAGTATGGTCAACAATTCTTTTGAATTCAGCACTAGGCAAAGAGTTCAAAAAAATGTTCCAGATGCATGCTTGTAGCATGTAGGAACATATTTACTGAGGTTAGTTTCCTAAATGGCTTAAAGCCAATAGCTTCACCATCCCCATGCAATGTCACATCCAAACAATTAATAGTTTCTCTACTAAATTCATAAGATAAGTCAAACCATGTTCATTGCAGTTAAGGGTTTCAAAAAAATCCCAAAAATCACAAATATCTCCTTTACAAATAAAGATAAGGTCATCGATAAAGTTCTTATAAAGCACCACCTTATCCATATAAAAGGAGATGGGATATATAAATTTACTTTCAAAATATCCCATATATATAATAGCATATGAGGGCACATAAGAAGCCCCTATAGCTGTACTCTTCAAGTGCAAGAAATGTTTTTTCTCAAAGGAAAAATTAATTTTGGGTTAAACAGAATTCCAATAGGTTAACTAAAAAAGCTGTTCTTGGGCCTTCACCTAACATGTCCAAAATAGCCTCAATTCCCCATCTCAATCTAATATTTGTATATAGTGATTTGACATCAACAGTAATCCAACAATAATCACCTTGCCATTTAATTTTTGCTTGCTCATTTAATAAATCTTGTGTATTTGAAATATGTGCAGAAACTTTACATAGATCTTTTTAATGAAAATCAAGAAAACTGCCTACATTGCTTAAATAAGAGACCACCCGTGATATAATAGGCCTCCCGTGGCGCTTCTCTAAATGTTTATGTACCTTTGGCAAGGCATACATAATAGGGGTAACTGTTTTTTTAACATGTAATTTTTTCACATCTTTATAGTCAAAAAAACCCAAATGTTCTCCCCATTCCAGCAATCCCAACGGTTCCTCATTTTAATTCATAACTAGGTTCCTAGATAAAAGCTTATATTCATCTTCACAACCTAATATATCAGCTATCATTTCACAGTACAACTGTTTATCCAAAATCACCCAATTACCACCTTTATCTGCACATTTAAAGATAAATTCCATTTTTAACTCTTTTAAATTTTTTAGAGTCAACCACTCATTCTTTGTTAAATTGTATGATTTTTTTCTGTTTCAGGAACATACCAAATGCAATGGAAATTTCCTTATACACAATTTTTTGAAACAATGTAATGGCAGGCACATTTATCATAGGCACAAATTTACTCGCAATTGGCAAATTAGGTAACTGTAATTTACCATACCCAGTGGCATAAAGTAAACTATTACTGTCATCAACATTTTCAAACTCCAAAGTTTCAGATTCATGATCATAAATAGAGACATTCATTAAATCATCATCACATACAATGGTGTCTTCACATTCATCATTATTTCCCATGTTGTTTGCAACTTCACTACATCCATTTTTTCTCAAAATAAACACTTAATAACAGTTTTCTACAAAACACCTTTAACTCAAAATATAAATCAACAAAGAAGGTATAAATTTAGGTACAAATTTACTACCTTTAAGTATTACAGCTTCCATATCATCAGGGAGGCTGAGCTTAGATAAATGAATAACATGCTTTACTTGTACATTGTACTCATAACCAGAAACAACGTGTCCATTATTTAAAGCGGTTTCTTCTCTTCCTGCCTCCTCTCCCACGATGTGTCTGATTTGACTGAAAAGTCCGATTTTCATTAGAGGTTACAGCCTGGTTCACATCTTCAGCTTCCAAAGCCAAAGATACAGCAAAAGAAACAAATTTAGTTCCATCCTGCTCCACAGAAGGTGCCGATACACTACGGCACTTCTGACCGTTATTTCTCACCTTTGACCTGCTTTATGATAACTCCCGATGCCATGAGAAGAAAATACCAGTCTCATACTCCTTCATATCATGTAAAGTTTATTTCTTTTGCGTTGAATAATTTCAGTCTCTAATTTAGAGACCCTTTCACTTATTGAAGACATCTGCACACCATAAGAGGACTCCTCCACCACGTCATCCTGTAAGTGCAGAATCTCCCCCTTTAGTTTATCATGCGCCCTCAAGTTGCATTTTAATAGAATCCATAGCCAGGTCAGGGTGTACTGTAATAAAGCCTGTTTCCACTCCTCAGCCAAATCACTCTCTTCCTCTGTAAAAATCATGGCCGGCAACTGATCAATGCGTAACCCACTTGGGGTTAAGTTTAAACTCACATACTTCTCGAGGAGGTGGGTATCCAAAAACAAAGCAATCAACTTAGACATAAGTCTTTCTAATTGCAAAAAGTACCCCTCAGAGTCACAACTGTTATTTACATGCCATGGATTCATCTTTGCAAATTTTTTCTCTTGTTCGTTTACCATATCAGCAAAATTAAGTAACCCAGGCATATCAGAGAGCCCAGGACCCCCAGCTGCTTGCGGCATGCTGATTCTGGTACTGGTGTTAAAAATTATATACCAAACACCAAACACAACTGAACTGAAGAAAAACACAAATCACACCAGCAATACCAGAAGCAACTTCTTTTTTAATACAGCAACAGTGATCTGACACCTTGACTATTCGCCTTCAAGGATCACAATAATACAATTTCAGCTGCCTTAAATATCCAAATACAAGCAGCCACTTGACACGATCCAGTTAGTTAATTAATTATTAATTAATGTAATTTTAAATAAACTTTTTCATTTAATAGTATATTATACATAATATATATATATATATATATATATATATATATATATATATATATATATATATATATATATATCTATATATATATATATATATATATATATATATATATATCAAATTCATATAAAGAATTATATATAAAAATACAAAACTTCATATACATAAATCCACACAAAATCCATACAAAAACACCATATGAAAAACATCCTACCATAAATACATTTTATTAAACTGTCATGACCCTGAACATATTTTAAATACCAACTTCTTGATTTAAACCACAAGGCCTTAGAGTCTGAAATTTAAATATCATTCTAGTTTCTAACTCCAGTAACTTACCAACATAATCACCCCCTCTAGGCAAAAAAGGTTTTGCAAGAACTGAGAAAATTAAACCACTATCTAAACCTCCATGCATTTCATGAAAATGGTTGGCTATAGGACTCAATTCATTTTTATATTTTATATCTCTAAGATGCTCCAAAACTCGAATTTTCACCATCCATTTTGTCTGGCCAATATAACATTTAATATCAGAGCATGAGCATCCCAAAATATAAACTACCCCTGTCGATCTACAGTTAAAATAATATCTATAATCAAACAATTTCCTATTAATTAAAGTTCCTAAGTTTTTAACCCTATTGCAAATACTGCAATGACCACAGGGGAAGGTGCCCACAGGTAAATTCATGTTAGACCCCACCATAAGATTATAATTCAATAATTCCTTCAAATTATTTCCTTTGCTAAATGAAAATATGACTTGTTTGTGGAATAAGTGACCAATACTTTCATCCTCAGAAATAATGTACCAACATTTTTTAATAATCCTAAACAGTATATCAGAAAAAGGAGAACACTTTGTGACATAACATAACTTTCTGTCCACATCTCTATTAACAAGAGAACTATTTTCTCCAAAATGTCATTATTTTCTAGCCAACGAGCCTTGTGATTTGTGGCAACATCATTGACCTGGTCATTACTAACATGGGTGAGTGTTACGGTACACCAATATCCAACCCCTCCCTTGTTAGATCTCACCACAAAGTAATCACCTTGGAAATCCACATCCCTCCCACCCCCCACCCCTGCAAAGGTAACCAGCATGAAAAGCTTTTCCAAAGCTAACTTTGGCCTCCTAAAAACAGAGGTGGCTAACCTCATGGCAGCCATGCAAATGGAGACTAGTTGCATGACTGCCAGATCAAACAGCAATGCACTATGAACACGTACACAAATGCATGGATTCCACCATACCCAATAGAACCAAGACACTCTCCTTCAAAAAAAGGAAGCCAATCTGGTGGTCCCCTGCTATAAAGAAACTCTACAACTGAAAGAGATAACTGATACAGAATAAGGTGAAGTATCTGGACTGGAAAACCCTCCTTATCAGTCTCAACAAAAAGTTGAGATCCCTCATCAAATACTCTAAAGCTAGCTGTGAAAACAGACTTGCAGCACATAGTAAAGACAACCACAAGACCTCCTATAGTTATGTAAAGAATGTCCATGGCAATACCAAGATTTGCTCTAAGCTACTGCACAAAGGTACCTCCTATACTGAGCCAACAGATATTGCCAAATATACTCTCCGACAGATTCAGTGCCAACTTAACCCGCCCCAAAAAAAACAGTTACAATACCAGTAAACTACTAGGCAACCAGTATTACTGCTGCACAGGTTAAAACACCACTGTCCAAAGCCAAGAATACAGCTTCTATGGGACATGACAATATCCCTGGCTGTGTTCTACATGAACTACAGAGTGAACTGGCACCTCACCGGTGTGCCCTGTTCAATCACATTCTCACCTCAGGCTTTGTCTCTACCAAATTGTGCATGGCTACAGTCACCCCTCCCAACAAAGGAGGAGCGACTACATACCCTGGGAACTATCGCCACATTAGCCTGACAAGTCTGTTATGTAAAGCTATGGAATGCATCACCATGGACCTTTGGTTTTTTGAAGGGTAGATCATGCCTGCTCAATCAACCAGGTTGATTTCTTTGAGTCAGTCACCCAAGCTGTGGGTGAAGGCAAGGTGGTTCATACACCCTACCTTGATCTAGCCAAAGCCTTTGATAACATTCCTCACTCAGGAATCATGCAAAAACTCACTAAGTTAGGCATCAACCCCTACATCACTAGGTGGGTTGCAAACTGCCTCAAAGATAGAACTCACAGTGTGCAAGTAGCTGACTCCAAGTCAGACTGCTGACCAGTCACAAGTAGAGTCCCACAGGCTTCAGTCCTGGGTCCTCTCCTGTTTGGTATCTACTTCTCTGAACTCCATGACACAGGTTCACAGACAATTGCAAGTTAGGAGTTATTATTAACTACCCAAGTGATGCTGGCATCCTACAGAAAGGCCTCACTGAGCCATGGTCTTAAGGTCAATGTCAAAAATGTGTTGTCATCCCCTTTGGAAAAAAACCCTGTTCTCATGAATTACCACATTGATGGTAGTCCCCTGAACACAGAAGGCATTATAAGAGATCTGGCAACATAGGTTGACAGCAACCTCTCTTTGGACCACCACATTGCCACTGTAGTCAGAAAGTCCTTCTGTGTGGGACATCTCATTACTAACACTTTTGCATATGGGAAGGAAGAAGTCATTGTCCCGCTGTACTCTTCTTGACAGAGTGACACAGTTAGTTTCAGCATACATATTCTGATAGATGTGAGTGTATGTCATTTACTGACAAAAATCATCATATCATCACAGTGATTTACCAGAGAAATGAAAATAATCTGTAAAACAGACCAAAAATATGAGCAAAAAACCTGGACATCCGGAAACAAGTCAAGCAGTTGAGAGGTATACTCAGAACCCCTTACTGCAATGAATCTGGACCAAGGCTGACAAAGTGGTGGGTGGAAGCCATGAAAATTGAGATTTATCTGAAATACTGGCATAGATAAGCTGACACAGTTGCTGCAGTAACACCCTCCTATCTGCTCTAACATATATTTAGTGAAATACCCCAAGTAATTGAAATAGAAAATCTGCTATGGTTAATTACACATGTATTTGCAAATATATCAGGCACTACAGGGATGTAACAGCACTGAAAACAGACACCAGTGTGAAAGTGCATACCCACAACCAATATCACCACATTCACAGTCACATACTGGTAAGTTAAGTGAACAGTAGAGTATACGGACTGTGTGAACAAATAAATCATTGTTTGCCACTCACACACTAGCCCTACATATACTGGCCAAACTCTCAGTGTTGTCTGAATCCTGACCATGGTACAGGACATGTCTCAGTCTGCCCCTACAAATGCATACAGTCAATAGACCAGCAATAACTGGAGCAGAATGCACAGTCAAATAAAAAAGGAGCCATAACACTTACACCTACCCCCCTACATACACAGCCCAAATACCATGTACAAATGACATGTATACACAATCCTGACAGTCTACCATACCAAAATTATGATAAATAGACCAATAATTCAGAAAGTGAAGCAGGATCTACAAGGAGATACACCATAGACAACGTTTAATTTAGCGCTTTCGTCGGTAGTACGCCAATGACTTAATCAGACACCTGACAGTCTGTTAACAATGGCCAAACATACACAGACCTCCCAAATGTACAATTCACCTCAGAATGTACAGGCTCAGGATTCATATCTATGGCCACTTCCCTGACATGTCTGTGCGTTTACTACATCACTGAGATGGTAGCAGGAATAAAGGCAAGAAATAATGATACTAAATATGTTTAAGCCTCATAGTGCATGACATCTGGACAAATCCTGACATCATTTGGGGACAGAGACAGAAACACAGGGGTAGATTGGACATATTGCTGCCATAAACCGAGACAGTTGCTGATGTTACCGGGTTTGTTGTAACATATCCTTTTTGAGGAATATGAAGTCAGTAATACCAATCGATATGAATATTTACTGATTGCATTCCCCAGAGTCCCCAACTGATTTTTCAAGGACAACAACTGTGTGGGGAACAGACAAAACATAACAGGTAAACAGTGTGGCCAGTCTGTGGACAGCATGCCAGTGGAGAGGTATGTCAGAGACATATCACTGTCAGATGTGCAGTCACTTACTAAATACATGTCCACATAACCCCTGTCAATTTAGCAACCCAGCATGTGTATAACAGCACTGATGACATAGAATCTGTTCACATTTCTGGGGATATGTCCCCCATATTGTTGGTCTGTCTCCAAATGTCCTGTCCTGTGAAGTATTCCCACCTACTGTCTGTGAATCTGTAGCCCACCACCTCTGTAATGTCCCCTCACACAGGCAAGGAAACACATGAAGGATGTCCCATATGTTGGAACTAACAGCAGTGTCCAGGTCCACAGCACAGTACTATGTGGGCACCTATATAGTTGTATGGCCTTAGCAATACGTGACATCTGCACATCTGTACAGAGGACAGACAGAAAGTAGTTAGCAAAACAGGTCATGCATTTGGATGAATGTTTTGAAGGATAGAAGTCTGAAACTGAAATGTATGCCATTGCTACATAACAGTAACATAGGACATAACATAACATAACTCAATGATATGGCCAAAAAACAGTTAATATAATAATATCATATTAATATCCAAAAGGATATACAATAAAACATACAGCTGAAACACCAAGAGCAAGATAGTGTAGTACTCAGAGTCACAGCTGTGCATTCAGGGGTGCACGGTTCAAGTACTACAATATGCAATCTTCTTTTACATGGAAAAGCACTGTTAAAAGTACTAATTTAATAATACAATATGTGTTAAATTATTTTTGTCAACCAGTGCACTGTACCTGGTGTAACATGCAAGTGTGAGTGCATATAACATGTGATAGTACCCATGTATAAAAAAAGAAAAAGAAAACACATGATACTACACATGTATACCCAAGTGTCCCATACAGTATAGTCATACCCCTTGCTACTTTAATGACAGCACATAGAAGCATGTTATGTACAGGAAATTAAATATACTTATTAAATTATATCATTACTCTGCTATTTTATAAGACTGGAATGTGAGCAATGGTTACCAGAGCTGAGCTATGCTTAGCAGGTTTAATCATTGCTTAAATGTGAATGCTAAGCAGATTTGCATACTGGTAAGAGTCGCTAAGCGAAGTCTACACAGTACCGTGTAAATGTGTATTCATTTAACCTTGTAATAGCATTGCTTACCATTGCACAAACCCACATAAACCCTCTTAAAGCCACTCAAAACTGCCTTAATCACTTTGTATCCAAAAGCCCTTGTCCTGCCTTGCAACAAAATAAACAGTCCTTGCAGATCTTGAACCAAGGACCCTGCACCCCATAGTCACAGTAATTCACCACTAAGCAATCTGAGCTGTAGAGTTTTTGGATGTTTTTTCAAACATACCATGCATTACAGCCAGTTTGCAATAGGGAAGAGACACTGTGTAATGAGGAAGGATTTGTATCTACAAATATATATATGAAAAGAAACATATACATATAGAGAGAGCTAGATAGATATGTATGGAGATACATATATGTTTATAACAATATATAGATATATTACCTTGTGTGTGTGTGTGTGTGTGTGTGTGTGTGTGTGTGTGTGTGTGTGTGTGTGTGTGTGTGTGTATGTCTATATATATATATATATATATATATATATATATATATATATATATATATATATACATACATATATATTAACTTACCCGCAATAGAAGACCTGGCCACTAGGTGGCACCCTTATCCCAGCCTGTACCTCCTGCATACCCTCTAATTTCTTGTTTCATTACCTTAACATTTCTGAAGTCCCAGACCTCCTCTTAATCCTCTCTCCTCACCCTTTACTACAACTGTCTACAACTACATATTCCATCATAGACTCCTTACTTATCTCTGCTCTTACCCACTCCTGACTTACCTAATTTAGCTTCAGTATCCAGCTTTGCTGATTGTTTCTTCTCCAGCTGCTTCACTACCTGTCTCATCCCACTCTGTTCACCCTGCAGGCTCACTCCGTTCCCCATACCCTACCCTTAATTCCCACCCACCCCAGGGGTCTTACTCTTATACTACTTAACCTCACCCTTTCCCCCTTCCATCACTCTCAGGGAACCTTACCATTGGCTGTCACACTCCTATTCATCCTTCTCTAACCATTCCCTATCTCTCCAACCACACCCTCCAATTTTCTCCCTATCTGTTAGATTTTATGAATATAAATCTGAAATTAATTATGTTGTAAATATGCTGAAAGAAAAGGCTTGCTTAAATGCAGAAACAAAGTTTAAGTAATATGTGATCAGCAGTCATACTAAATGACCATGGCTTGGAAAAGGAATCTGCTGAATGGACATTTTTCCCTTACAGACTCAAAACAGGATGTATGCAAGAGCAAAAATACAAAATCTGCTTTTAAAGAATGGACATTTTTCCCTTACAGACTCAAAACAGGATGTATGCAAGAACAAAAATGCAAAATCTGCTTTTAAAGAACAATGACATGTTATTCTGCATGGAAAAACAGGATAACAGATGTTTTATACAAAGATCCAAATAAAATACAGGATACTCACACTGTCAGAAAAGCTGATCTCTGACAATGTGTTTTCTCAAAAATATGTTTTTCTGCATAAAAAACAGGATATGCTTATCAGCATTGACATAAGAACATATGTTTCTATACACAGATTCAAATAGAATACAGACAATGTGTTTCCTCAAAATATGTTTTTCTACATGGACATCAGGACACTGTTACAGGATATTCACACTGTCAGAAAAGCTGGTCTCTTACAAGACATTGTTAAACAAGGAAGCTTAGTATTGTTTCTACAGGACTAAAACTGTATATAAAGAGCTGTATAAATCCAGCTATGTGAGAGAGGTTTGGTAGGGACACAAGTCCCAAGGTAAATGTTATATCTCTCACATCATCTGTACTATATGAGAAGTAAAGTTGGAACAGTACTTTTAAGCTGCAACATTTGTCCAGTTTTATTTATTATAAAAGTTATTGGTTACTGCTCTTAAAGACAAGTGCTGCAAAGTATATTCTCTCATCAGTGTATATTCTGCAAGTTTCTGTATGCAACAGACTGTGAATGCAATTATAACCAGACTTTGATTCCAGCCAGCAAGACTGAGTGTCATAAGAACACTGCAAATCCATCCCACAGCAAGAAGCAGCAAGCAGTAAGCAAGTAAGATCAAAATATTTTTCACTATCCACACCTACTTTACTCCCATACCTACAACAAGACACCAAACTACTAATCCGTCTAAATGTAAAAACTATCTGTCCCAACACACTTACACATACAGCTGTTACTTTTACTACTTATTCTACCACCTTTAATTTTAGCCTACATACTTACCTCCTAAGAACACTCATTATATCCACACCTTCATAACCCCAATAAGCTAACTACCTCTTCTACCCTACCAATACTCTCTAACCATGTAAACATAACATCTACACCCAGCTATCTACTGGAAAAATTTCATAGAATACTCCACATTAGGTATTACACTATCAATCCCAAAAAATCTCCACATCTATACAGCAGATTCCCAAATCCAACCTTTCTAATACAACTCCTCTCATTAAAAGATGGAGACATTCACCCAAATCCAGGCCCAACAACAATTCCTACCACACAACTCCATAATCCCAATCAATCTGACATTCATTCCCTTACTCAACCAACAAACCCACTCTTCATAGCCCACCTCAATATACGTAGCATTAATAACAAAGTCTCACAACTCCATGCTCTCTTGTAAGTCTACTCCTTTGACATTCTTTGTTTAACAGAAACCTGGTTAAAGCCTGTAACTAAAGACAATGAAATAACCCCACCTGGATATAATATATTTAGACTTGACCGTGTAGTAAAGAAGGGCGGGGGAACAGCTATCCTAGCTATTCTATTTAAATCAGTGTTACAGATCACCAAATATGACTTTAAACCACCTGCTTCTACTGCTGAAATTCTTATTTCCAAACTTCAACTCACCCCTTTCAAATCCATCTATATTATCTGTATCTATCTACCCCCTGACAGTAACAATGCCACCATAGAAGATATCCTCTGCTGGATATCTCAAAACGTGCCCCAAGAAACCATAATCCTAGGCAATTTTAACATTGATTGGAATTGCTGTAGCAGCAGCCACCCTACCACTCACATTAACCTATTTGGTTTTACTTAAACCATTACCTCTCCTACCAGGATAAACAAGCCTAATAAGAAAGAAAGTACCCTGGGTTGGATTCTCATAAATAACTATCCCCATATATATGAATCTGGAACCCTCCCTGATAATGTAAGTGACCACTCACTTACCGACATCATCAGGCATGAGACCAATGTTTCCATTCCAACCACTTTCAGGAATATTAGGTCCAAGAAAAATTTTAACCCTGATCTCTTTCAAAGCGAACTAAGAGCATACAACTAGTCTCCCTTAAAACACCTCCCATTGGAGAAAGCTGTTAAATACTTTAATTCCACATTCCTAGCCATTCTAGATGACCATGCACCAAATCGCTCTATTAGAATTAGAGCTAAATCTGCCCCATGGCTTTCAAAAGAAACCAAACAAAAAATCCACCTCAGAAATAAATACTGGGCCAAATGGCAAATGACTAAAAACCCTGTAGACTGACACCCCATCCTTCTAAAGTCTCACTAGTAACCTCCTTGATTAAATTATCCGGGTATCCCATGGAGGTAAATAATTCCGAGATATACTTAATCTCAAAATGAGTATCGAGGGATATTAAATATGTTATTGAGAACAACTGGAAAATGTCATGATTAAATCTTAACATTTTCCAGTTGTTCTCAATAACATATATTAATCTCAAAAATTAAGTCACTCCTCTCAGATGTCATTCTGGCTGCTCTGACCATCTGACCCTTAACAATACTTTTTTTTCTGTTTCCACAGGTGGTCACTATTATATGGGGATAGGAGTTGCTAAAGGTGCTTTTCCTATGGATCCTAGATTTCAAATTTCCATTAATTTTGTCTAGCCTCACATCTAAATAATCAATCCCTTGCTGGTCAAATTTAAAGGTAAACTTTAAAAGGTTTGTAGTTTGACCAAGGAACTCAACAAAATTCATAATGGCGTCCACTGGACCTTCCCAAACAATAAAAATTCCATCCAAAAAACACCTATAAAATCTAATATTCTTCCAATTGACTGACTTAAAAATTTTAAATCCCATTGCAAAAGCACCAAATTAGCTTATATGGGGGCACATGCTGCCCCCATGGCAACTCCCCTTATCTGCTTGAGTGTCTCCCCCTCAGAGTATATAAAATTGTTTTCTAATACAATTCTCATAAATTCCACCAACAAATCAATTTCTAAGTTAAGTACTGAGCGCTTACTGTCTAAAAGTGACCAGAAAAACTCCAAACCTTCTTCCACAGGTATACATGAAAATAAATCAACTACATGAATGGCAAGGAAGTACACATTTCCCTGGTGTATTTCCATGGTCAACCCCTGCAAAAAGTCCCAGGAGTCTTTAAGAATGTGTGTAAAACCACTAACAATATGTTTAAGTGCATGGTCCAAAAACATTGCTATGGGGTAGGTCTTGTAACCTTCACCTGCCACTATGGGCCTATATGGTGGATTTGTTGTACTTTTGTGTATCTTGGGAATGCCAAAAAAAGAAGCCAACCTAGGCTTCTTGTTAATCAATACATTCCCAAGTACATGATCCAACCTGTTTTCCAAAACAAACTCCTCTATTGCTAAATCAATTTTCCTATACGCAATATTAATTTCGTTCATTGAGACCAGTATGTACACATTAATGTCACTTAAAATGTCCATAATTTTACTAGAATAATCCATAACATTGACCAAGACCATGCCACCCCCCTTATCTGGTTTCATAATACGTACTTCTCTATCCAACATTAACTCATCCAGAATCTGTTATTTCTCTTTTGTCAAATTTAATTTAACTTGTAACCTCTCTGAAATGTTTTACTAGTAGTTAAGTTGTAAATGTCAGCTGTACAAGCCACTTCAAAGACTTGTAAGGCCGGGTGAAGGGGGGGATTAAATGTACTAGCCTTCCTAAATTGAGTGGTGTCTCTTTCATTGTTTTGGTCAAACATTAATGCAAAATTCAGCTTTCTTACAAACATTTTTAGCTCAATGAGTGTGTCACAATTGCCAAATTATACAGATGGCACAAACTTAAAGCCCTTTTCGAAAAGCTGGAAATGTTCCAATGTAATTTCAATACCACTCAGGTTAAAAAATTTAAAACCATTGTATGTATAAGTAACCAAGTCTGTATCCACAACTATGCCTTCCCTCTCTTTTTACCTTTTACCTGACCCTTCCCCTTCATCTTGCCTCCTGAAAAATCCTGTGCATTTACCTTGTCATCCTCTCCCTCACAATTAGGTGAAGGTTCAACAGGATTCGGCACCACCTCCAAGTTTAAAGGGTGGGGCTTGGTGGTCCAGAATTAACTGCACCATTATTAGCAACCTCAGTAATAGACTGTGTGTTAGCCAAAATGCTGTCTGCCCCTTAACCATTATGTTAAACCATATCTACACATTCATACACTTTAGTTTTTACAATTTTACCCCGAAAAACATACACCCTATTCTCACTGTATTGCTTCAGGTCCCTGACCAACTTTTTTTGTTTTCTAAAATAAATATCCTCACATTTCCTTTCTACACGAACAAAACTAAATTCATATATGTTGTTGTATCTTTCGGCTTTTCCTGGTTAGGTGTCGCCACAGCAGAACTCCAGTTCACTAATGATTGGCAGTAGATTTTTATGTACTGAGTTGCCAGCTCTGACGCACAACCTTCAACGAAGGTACGCCCATTCACTCATGTCTCCACACAGAAGACGCTTTAGCTGAGAATCGAACAGGACAATGTCTTACTGTGAATTCAAACAATAAATCATTCCTAATAAATTCATTTAACTATTCTGCTTCATTCAACAAATATTCAACCTTCTTTTTTGTGTATTTTAACACTAAAGACATAATCTTAAACCTACACTCAACAAAAATGTCATTACATTCACAAACCATAACATCATTATAAATAAAACCATCAGAGTATTTACTGACTCATAATCCCTGAGGAACAACATGTTTCGAATACATTCCTCCAAATATGCAATGTCCAAATTAACACTCTTGATCTTACGCAGCTTGTTTTCCAAGTCTCTAATGCCCTCCTTTAAGGAAGCCATAACTATAGAATGATTTGCTACAGCTTCCTTATTAGTAAAGGTTGAAACACTGTTGAAATTACCTCCTTTACTTTTGGTTTCATTACACCAGTCTCTTATGTTATGAAACTGCCCAGTCTCAGCATTGAAAGAATTAACCAAGTTACTAGAACCAGAAACAGTACCTTTTTTCTCTGTTAAGTTAGTCCGTGGGGGTTCAGGGTTAGGTCGTTCATTCCTCATACTATCGAGATTAATAGAATCTTTTCTCCTTCTCATTGTCTCCATTCCCTCGCAAACAACATCCAAAAATAAGGACTGACTGTCCAAACCCATTTGTGAAACTGAAACAAACACTCGCAAAGAGCCACTGAGTTCCTCGTCACACACAACGGCCTGTCCTCCTTCCCAATTCGTAGAAGCTCCTCCTGTCTGCCCACACAGAAGTGAACCATTGGTTTGTGTTAAAAACTGCATTAACCAAGAAAGGTCTGTCTTAAGGCTCCTCATCTCCCCATTTAAGCCAGAAATCTCTGAAACGACCTCACTTTGTTGAAAACGCAAACTTTCCAGGTCCGACTGACCAAATCCTTCTCTCACATCAACTTCCCCATTAAAATGGCCATCACTTGCTCTGCAAATCCATAGCAAAATACAAATAAAAAATAGTAATAGCTGCAGGACTGAAGAGAAAAACTAATAATCAAACAAACAGTCCAGGCAGCAGCAGGTGTCAGCCAGTAGAAAGATTTATTTTTTAAAAATTCACCACAAGTGCTTTCACCCTGACAACAATACAGGGCTTTTTCAAGTGTAAGTCAATTTCTAATTGACAACATATACTGATAGGCCAGGCTGTTAATGAGTGTAGATTTAAAAGTCAGTGTTTGATTCCTTTGATCAACAGTCTGAAGAAGCATCTGTTATAAATGTGAAAGCGCTAACTGTTTTTACGAGATCTGATCGCTTGTATTTTTTATATCTGAAGTATATTAAACAGTTTACTTTTATTTTTATTGGGAGGGTCGCCTAATGGTTAAGGTGTTTGCCTTGCAAACACAAAGTGCAGGGTTTGAGTCTCACAAGGGACAATTGGATAGGCTTAAAATAAAAAATAATGGCTTGCAAGGGCAGTTAGCTTAGTACTAACCTCTGAACCTATGCCATGGTGTGTTTCAATAGGACTTATTTCAGAGATATATTGTTTTGCCATTTTGGGACACTTCATCCTTACGAGTGGTGTTTTCTGTTTTTTATATGCTGCTAATAGACCATCCATAATTGGGGCAGCATGCACAGTTAGATACAAAAGGACCCATGGCACTCACATCTGCCCTCAACCCCCACAGTCATAATCGTAAGTGAACAGTACGCTGCTACAAATGCATGAGAGGCCATACACAATGGCCAGACATACAATGACCTCTTAGCAAAACAACTAAAATGACTGAAGATAGTAAAGAGAAATACATCCAGCCAGTAAATCACACATATTTATTATACTCTGATGTCTTGGCCAAAGCCTTCAAGAAGTAAAACATTGCAAGAAACACTTGCCTTAAATACAAGAAGCAATTAACACTTAATTACATTTAAATACACAGCCTCAAATTACACTCCTCATTTAACCCCTAAGGGATAAAGTATCACATTTAAAAATATAAATTGATTCTGTACATAACAATTGTTCTTTTATGACTGATCAAACTGAGAAACAGACTTTTTCCAAAACAGTACCTTGTAACCCACTACTGTCCCCATGGTGAGATTTATTAAAATCTACAGCTATAGAACTGTCTTCTTTCATATCAGTAATATGTCTCATATGTTCTAACAGCCTATTTTTAAAACACTTGTTACTCTCCCCCACATAAAATATGTTACAAGGGCATCTAACAGCATTCTCTATACACCGACCTCTTGAATGTACAGAGTTCCACATGTTTTCCAGCCTTTCCCCTCAGCAGGAATGACAGCACTAAATAATGACAGACCATACCTATCAACTTCCTACTGTATGACATCTGGACACAGCCTAACATAATTGGGGGACAGAGGCCCAAAACATAGCCATACTTGAAATATTGCTGTTATACATTGAGAAAGTTGCTGGTGTTACAGGGTTTGTTGTAACATATCTTTTCTGAGGGATATAAAGTCAGAAAGACAAATGGATGTTAGCATTTGCTGATTGCAAGAACCACAGTATGCTACTGATTTGCCAAGGACAACACCTGTCTGGGGAACAGACCAAACATAACAGGCAAACTTCTGACCATTATGTGGATAGCCCTACAGTTGAGATCTATGCACACACAGAACTTTGTCAGACTGCAACCCATGCAGAAGTAGCATGTTCAGACAAACCCTGTTAAACTTGCAGTATTCAAAACATAAAACAGCAATACTCACATTCTACCCCTAAGTCTTGAATCTTCTCCACCATTTAGTTGTCTTGTCTCCACAGTTGTAAGAGGTATTAGCTCACACACGTCCAAAATGTCGTCCTCACAGGTAAGGGAAGGGGCCAACGCCCACATGGAGTACTCAATTATAGTTGTTTGTTGCCATGACATTGGCTATTGGAATAACTACACAGCTGGTCTGCATGCAATTAACAAATGGGGAACACCAACTGGTGCACAGGCCATGACATGGTCATGAGCATTACCTACAAAAGACAAGCTGCCATCTATTCAAACCACCTCAAACCTACATACAGTGGATATCAAGAGTGTACACACCCCTGTTGAAATGCCAGGTTTGTGTATTATACACAAATGAGACACAGAAAATCTTTCTAAAATATTTCCCACCTTGAATGTGACCTTTAATCTGTACAATTCTATTGACAAACAAACAAATCTGTTAGGGGTGAAAATATAAAACATTAAAAACATACTATAAACTGGTTGCATACATGTGCACACACATAAACCACTACTTTGTTAATGCACCTCCTGCAGTAATCACAGCATTCTCTTTTTACACACATGCCATCAATTAACAAGACTCTGATTAACCCCAAATAATGTTCAACTGTCCTATTAGGAGATATTTGACATTCCCCCAGTTGCCTACTACAGCAATAGACATGTTTGCCAGAGAGCTTACAAAGCATTGAAGGGATCTCATTGTGGAAAGGAATCAGTCAGGAGAAGAGTAGAAAAAGTGGCCACAACATTGGATATACCATGGAATATAGTGCAGACAGTCATCAAACTGTGGAGAAGATATGGGACAACAGTGACACTGCAATCACCTGGATGTCCATCCAAAATGGATGACATGACAAGATGACAACTGTACATGGAGGCTGCCAGGGGACCTACAGCAACACTGAACAAGCTGTAGGAATGCCTGCCAAGTACTGGGTGTGCACCACATGTGACATCAATCTTCTTCTTTATTCCCCATATGTCTGCCCTATGGGGTAGGGTTGCTAGATGGAAGCCTTTTCCTACACAGAAAAATATCCAGGGCTGGAGAAACATTGTCAAACGGTACATCAAGTCTCCTAAAAGCATGTTGGAAAATGTGTCATGGTCTGATGACACCAAGGTTGAACCTGTGGCCCACAATTCCAAGAAGTATGTTGGTCCAACACGACACTTTGCACTACCAGAAGAATACAATCCCCCTGGTGAAGCATGGTGATGGGAGCATCATGCTGTGAGGTTGCTTTTCAAAAGCTGGAACTGGGCCTCTACTCAAGATGGAGGGAATTATGAAAAGTTGCAAAAACCAACACTTTTCATCCCCAAACCTTCAGTCATCTGCTATAATGCTAATGATGAAGAGGGATTTTATCTGTCTACATAACAATGACTCAAAGCATACATCCAAATCGAAAAAGGAATGCCTTCAACAGATGGAAATTACAATTTGGGAATGTGCCAGCCAGTGACCAGACCTACATCCAATAGAAAATCTGTGGGTTGCCCTGAATAGTGCTGTGCACAAGAGATGCCCTCACAAATTGACATATTTGTAACACTGTTGCAAGGAAAACTGGGCAACTATTACAAAGTAAAGATGTGCCATGATGATAGACTCTGACCTAAGATGACTGAATGCTGTCATTATCTCAACAGGTGCTTCCACAAAGTACCTGTTTAAGGGTGTGCACACTCATGCAACCAACTTATTGTACTGATTTTTCCCACAACAGATTATGTTTTCAATGGAATTGTACAGGCTATAGGTCACATTAAAGGTAGGAATTATTTTGAAATTAGTTATTGTGATGTCAAGTTAAAATAGCACAAAGACCAGGCATTGTAACAGGGGTGTGTACACTTATATATCCACTGTAACTGTATGGACTCAGCAATACCCAACCTGTAAAACCCGCCTCTACCAAGGTAGAGTACTCCCCTTTGGTGGACAGCAGCAATGCACAAACCACATAATAGGTTGCTATATTGCTGCACAGGGCCACATATGTGCAGATAACAACTTGGAAGCATGTTCACCTCTATCTGAACAAGCATGTAAGGTCACAGGTGACTACATGTAAGACTAACTATGAGTACAAATCATACATATCCACACTGCCAAGGCCAGTCATAAGGGTGTCTCTACATATGTTGTCAGTCTCTACATATATTGTCAGTCTCAGAGATAACAACACAATTCACCCTGTACTGGTCTGAAATCACACCTCATACACACATGCCATGGCTATAGGCAACCTGCATCAGACAGGTTAGGTGTGAACATCACCCCCCTTTCCCCCCATCCCTATAGGGATATATACACATCGACCACACCCCTCCCCTCATCAGTGGTGAGAAGGTACATATTGCCTACTGAAAGGCAACAATAGCAAGTCTCCATGAGGCCTGATAACATCCCTGTCTGCATCTTACATGAACTCAGCAAGTGCTCACAGCTCCATCACACACCATAGTAAAACACAGCCTCGGCAACATCTACTCCGCATCCACATGGAAGATGACCACTGCCATCCCTCTACATAGAAATGAATGGGGAATAGAGGTTTTTGCAATTAACTGTTCATCATTGGGAGGAATATGACACATCAGGACCAGGAGTGCAATGCAAGCTAATATTGTGCTGATAGATTACACAGGTATGGTATAGTTCTGAGTGCTGGCAACAAATATCCACTGTGCAATTTCTGTCCATACTGTTGACAACTGTATGAGGTGCTATGATGTGTTTTACTGTTTATGTCTTCCAGGCAGGATGCAGCTCGCCCGAAGTCCACCCTACAATGCAGCAGAAACGTCTGCGATAATTGACATTATCGTCAGCCATTATGATGTCATATTTGGCCGTGATCAGGAACATCTGCAGGAGCTGACCTCCCTGTAGAATGACCTAGTCCACAGGGTAAATGATGTCGGCCTGCACACAAGAACCTATGAGCAGGTCCAGAATTTTGCTACTGTCCTCATACGTAATGCCCAGTATAGGGCTGCTGCCATCACCAGAGAAGCGACAGCCACAGGTGGGGACCCAGTCATGCAGGCCCCACTGACACCCATTGAACAGTTCCTCACCAACCTTGGTGCACCCACTCGAGGCAAACAACATCTTGCTGAATCCAGCATTGTGGATGTGGGTGCCCCAAACACAATGGTTGAGGAGTATGCAGGTAAGGCTTTAGTGCACATTAGTAGAGTACTTTAGCATACATACTTGTATCTGTAGAGTATCTACATGCATATGTCAGATAAGATCGTAGTTGTGGATGGGGTTTTGTAATGCACATAAGTGCAAATCTATGGTGCTGGGCAGCATATTTTGTAGTATTGGGGGTTGTACTGTTAATGTCCAGAAATGCTGCTTCCCCCCCTGTACCAAGGCCACATGTGAATCTGCTGACTGTACCTCTCTCCCACACCTATTTAGCTCCCTCTAGTCTACATGTGTGACAGCAGCCTGTAGCTGGTGAGTATGTAATTGTTTTGTTGTGCTTTGCCAATACACACCTAACCATATTGCTAGATGTCCATGTTTACTTGTGGTGGTAACTGTAGTGCATCGCAGTGGTCACCAGGGGGCCCTATCTGAAGGGTTATGTAATATCCTGCAGCATACCTCACAACCTGTCAGTGCAAGACATCTGGACAGAGACCAACAAACTGCGGGGACAAATGGGCTTTGGTAGGGACATGTATCACACATTAATCCTATACAGTGGGTATCACAGTGTACATACCCCTGTCAAGATCCAAAGTGTTTCTGATATATACAATGAATCACCACAATATCACATTTCACACCTTTTACAACCTGTAATGTGAGCATAATATGAACAATTAACTTGTAAAACCAAACAATATGTTAGGTCAACAATTATGGCGTATACAAAACTTACAATATGCTGGATGCATATGTGTGCACACCCTTCAAATAACGCATTGTAGGAACAACTTGTGATGTACTGACAGCATTCACTCTGCTTGGGTACACACCTGCCATCAAGTACAGGGACTCAATGTAACAACAAATAATGGTCCACTATTGGAGTATGACATTTGCTCAGTTGCCTGTACTGGAAGCAGCCATGGCGTGCACACATCTTACAAAGCATCATAGGGATCTCTCATTTGAAAGGTATCAGTCAGGGGTAGGGTACAACAATATTAACACAGCATTGCATATACCATGGACCATAGTGGAGACAGTCATCAAAAGGTAGATTAAATAGGGGACAACAGTGCTTTTGAAAAGAACCAGATGTCCTTCCACAGCAGATGGAAGGACATTTTGAGAACTTGTCAGGGATGCTGCCAGGAGACATGCAGCAACACTGAGGGACTTGCAAAACTCTCTGGCAATTGCTGGTTGTGTAGTACATGTGGCAACACTTGCCTGGATTCTGCATAAGACTGGCCTATGGGGTAGGGTCAGTAGATAGAAGCATTTACGCATGCCAAACATCATGCAGGGGTATGTACAAGTAGCAAAACATAACACCAGGTCCCCCAAAGGCATGTGTTGAAATGTGTTGAAATGTGTAATGGTGTAATGAGACCAAGGGTCAAACTTACAGCCACTATCCCTAAAGCTACATGTGTTGCACAAGCAACACCTCACATCATATGAAGACCACCATCCACATGTTGAAGCTCACTGGTGGCAGTGCCCTGCTTTGGTGTTGCTATTCATTAGCTGGTACTAGGCCTGTAGGCACAGTGAAGGGATTTATGAACAGTGCAAATAACACTCACATGCAGGCCAAAGCCGACAAGTGTCTGCAAGACAGCTGAGGATGGGGAGGGGTTTCAGCTTCAACACGACAATGACCTGAAGCATACATCCAAAGCTACGTAAAAAATAGCTCCACCTGAATACAATCAAGGGTATGCATTGGGCCAGACAAAGACCAGACAACACCAGTAGTAAACCCCAGTGTGACCTCCAATGTCTATGCACACGAGCTGCCCTTGCCTGCTAACAGAGTTGGGGGACGTTTGCAGAGAAGACTGTCTAAATAATGCCAAGTAAAGATGTGCCATGCTGATACTCCCATTTCCAGGCAGAGTGACTGCTGTAGTTCACTTAACAGGTGTTTCAAAGAAGCATTGGTTTAAGGGTGTCGACACCTATGCAGCAACTGTATTGTACACATCTCACTCAGTAAATTTAACAACTAACACATTTGTTTGTTTCTCGATTGGATTGCATGGGTCATATGTCACATTTAAGGTGGGAAATGTTTTTTAATGCAGTATGGTGGTCTCATTTTATATGATACAAGAGCTCGCCATGTTAACAGGGGTGTGTACACTTATCATATCCACATTAAGATTAGAAGGTTGTTGGCGTAACAGGATTTGTTTGAATATACATTCACTGCTGGTGATAAGGTCTGCAAATCAAATGTATGTCATTAATTAGTGACATCAGTCCTCATATGATCCCAGTTATGTGTCAAACAAACACACAGGGGTTGTGATGAACAGAGTGAACATATGTGCCAGACATCTACACATTCTTCAATGATTTGTACAGTTGTGAGGTATGGTCTACAGTAGTTGCCACTGTGCAATACAGGTGAACAACAATAATGGGTACATGTGTACATTGTGTGTGGGCTGGGGGAATGGATATCACCCACTGACAGTACTCATGCATCCCAGAGATGTATATTATTAGTAACAATGATTGAGAATGGCTGCAATGCATGATTATGAGGGCTGTGTGCCATGCATGTCACCTTTTGGGTAATGTGAGGTCTGTGTAATATCTTTGTGCCACATCACCTGTAAGTGTCTGTGTGCATGTCTGTGTGTGTGGCAGCCAACCATGATGTGCAGGTATTAATTTACATTTATTTCCTTCCCCTCACAGGTGGCAATTGGTGTCGGGGTTCCTCCCACTTGGGAACTGATGTCAGTGTCTCTGCAGACTCTGACAACAATAGCCATGATGAGGTACCGCAGGGTTGTCAGGGGCTGAATCTGTGCCATTGGTTGGCATCTCACTGTTGTCCACCCCATCCCCACACACAGTCACAATGCCTGCACATACCCCATCACCAGTGGCCATAGCTGATGGACAGTTGACGGGTGGTGGCATGGGACAGGAAAGTGTGGTGACTATGGCAAGTGTGTCTCTAGACACTGGCCATAGCCAGATAACAGGCAAGGTCCCACACAGGCAGACGGGCAGGGGTGCTCAAAGGGGGACTGCTGCCTGTCATGCTCCTGTCACAAGTGCCACAGCAGGTGTCACTAGACGTATGTTTCTGACCATCATGGAGGTGCAGGCATGCAGTGAACAGAACACAAGACAGATTTTCAGGGTCGTGAATGCCACTGTTCCTGCTATGTGTAACAACCTCCATGATCATGCTGATGCCCACCATTATTATACTGAGGTGATGGATAAATGGTTGAGTGAGGTGGTGGGAATCCTCGACTGTGGAATGTCAATCCTAGAACATGGAATGTCTGTGATAGAGCATGTGGTGGGAGTTGTCCATCAGCCATGTGGACTTAGGACAGCAGCATGAACAGCTGAGTTTCCATGTGGCCATTCAACTTCTTGCTCCCATAGTGGCAGTACCAGCAGCATGACTGCAGGGGGGTCGCTGTCCATGCCACAGCGCAGCAGGCCATGGGCAAGTGGTCCTGGCTAGTCCCAACAGGGAAGCAAATCCAGCAGACAGTGGTCACAATTGGGGAGTAGGAGTGCATCTGGCCTTGTGCCTAGTCATGCCAGTGGGTCCCCTGGTAGGCCCAGTTCCCATGTCCATGGCCGGAGATGATGAACTGCACACTCAACCATGTGCAGTCCACAGCTGTCCAATATACCCCTGTGTAGGGCAGCCACATGGCGTGACTGCGTGCATCCATACACACACACATTGCCATCATAGCCAGGTCACCTTCAGACTTACACACACAACCTCTGCATGGCCCATTTAATGAACAACCCCCAAACAAGCACACATGATGTCAACCAAATGGCCCAGCCTAGGCCTCTGGCAAACACACACCACACCCTGTGCATATGATGATACCTCTGCCACATCCCTGTCATCCATACCATCGATGCAGGGACATGCTAATATGGGTCTGATGCACAGGGTGAATACAGTTTAGCAATGTAATGCTGAGTAAAGTGTTGTCAGCCAGCATGTTTAAAGGTTACACATCAAAGTGTGTAGCTTTCCAGCCATGATGCATTATTGTTGTCATTAACACTGACAGAAAGTGGTCTCCATAATGTATTCTGTTTGTCTTCTATGTGTCTGTGTGTCAGCAGGATGTGGCCCTGCAGACATCATCTACAAGGAGTATGGCAGTGTGGTAACCTATTGAGTGTGTCATATGCAGGGTACAGCTGTACACAATTAACAGGTCTGTATAACAGTGTTTGTATGTGCCATGTAGCTTATAGGTACAGGTAAGTGTACTGTGTCTGACATCAGCAGCTCTTGTACAGTGGACAATGGTAAGTGTAGTGGGTGGAACACACCTCAGATATGTAAATCCCTCACACCCAGAAGGACTTGTGTTGACCCAACACACACACACATACACACACACACACACACACACACACACACACACACACACACACACACACACACACACACACACACACACACACACACACACACACACACACACACACACACACACGCACAATCACAATAGCTAGTGTTGGGTTTGAAATCCCTACTCATATAGTTAGTGGTAGTACAGTTTTATGCAGTTATCACAGGTGGCACAGAGCTCATATTGTGTTTAGTTTCCAAAGTACATGTATAGTGAGTAACATCACATGCCCTTGTAAGGTATGGCAATGTGTGGTGTAGTGGGTGTGAGAGGTCTCATACTAATGTCATGCACGAGCATACACACTCCCAAAAACTGCTATACATACCAGTGCACACACACAAGTGTGCCAGTACTGTGACTAAGAGCCCTGCCTCTCTAGCTGCTCATTCCATACTGTTACATAGCTTTTGTACAAAGCACAGGGCTTATAGGTGTGCAGAGTGTGTACAGATACCTCTACGGATGATGTAAAAAGAAGCCCTGGTACAGTGGAACATAGGACATATGCTGGGAGTAAGATGGCCTACAATTGTAATACTTGGCTACCCAATGGATATATTCCTCACTCAAACACACACACTCAGGATACTGGTCTTGCACACACACACACACACACACACACACACACACACACACACACACACACACACACACACACACACACACACACACACTCACACAGACACACACACACACTTGCCAGGACTGGGATTCATAGGATCATGTGTTCATAGGTGTGTACCAGGCTAATGGACTTGGAGCCATGACAAGCCTCCTCCATCAGAGTAGCCTGGCATCATGCAACCTGACATTTTTTCCCAGTGTGTCTATCGACCATTGCCACTTCAGTGATGGCCACAATGACAGTTAAATTCCCATCCACTCATCCATATTTCTCTTGAAGAAGGCCATTGAGGTGTTCTGACATTTATGCAACATATATTGTATTACATGTCCACTCACTGAGTTATGTACCTGTCCCCCAGCATGTTATGTTGATTGTGGTAATTAGGTTGAGATATCCATGGCATGTCATACATACAAATCAGAGTTTCACTAGATATGGCATTCCTATCACAGCTAGTTACACATGGCATTATCAGTCAAGCATGGAGTGCCTGTAGGTAGCCAAGATGTGGCCAAGATTACTTGGAGGTATTGCACTCTGTCCATATAGGACAGTTGTTTGCAAGCTAAGGCCCTATTTGTGAGATACACTTGCAGCCTCCATAGTTGTTGCAGGAGTCTAGTGAGCTACATGGCAAATAGGCATTGTACCTGCTGGTTGGCCTCTGAGGAGAGAGTAGAAGGAGACATTGACCTCTTCTCTACTGGATGACCTATGCTTACTTATGAGATATGCCAAATAGAAGTTGTTTCTGTCCACAGTTGCAATGTGGTATACATAAGAGAGGCGACTGTCAGCCTGTGTTCCCAGGCCTCCTATAAGGACTTTTGTGTCCATTGGACTACCAATAATGTGTTAATTCATAGTAAACACATTGATTCCACAAGGGATTGCAACACATTTCTTTCCATTCAGCCTAAGGCCAGTGTTCTGACATCAGTTGGATGTCTCAGTGGGGCCTTTATGCATGATATGGGGATGTACACATGGCACCCACCTTGCAATTGTCTGTGAACATTGTCAGCCAGAGTCCCTTTGTGTTGTTCTGGATGTCAGAGGCATACATGACAAACATGAGGGGACCCATGACCTGACCCTGTGGTACTCCACTTGTGACTGGTTTGCAGTCTGACATGGAGTTTGCTACCTTCATACTATGGGTCCCATGCATGAGACAATTTGTAACCCACCAAGTGACATAGGGGTTGATGCCTAGGTGGCTGTGTTTGTTTATGATTCCTGAGTGGGGAATGGCATCACAGGATTAGAAGACCTGCCTATCTTGTTTTTGTGTCCATACTGTTACATAGTTAGTTCACATGGCACACAGTTTATAGAGCTGCAGAGAGTCCACAGCTACCACTACAGTGGTTGACAACAGTGGGCCCTGTACAGTGAACATTTGAATATTTACTGGGTGCAGAACTTTTGCAAAACACACACGACCACAGTGGGCCCTGTACAGTAGATATTTGGATGTGTAGTGGGTGCAGAACTTTTGCAAAACATGCACAACCACAGTGGGCCCTGTACAGTGGACATTTGGATGTGCATTGGGTACGTAACTTTTGGAAAACACACACAACCACAGTGAGCCCTGTACAGTGGACATTTGGATGTGTACTGAGTGTGGAACTTTTGCAAAACACACACAACCACACTAAGACCTGTGCAGTGGACATTTGGATATGTACTTGATGTGGAACTTTTGAAAAAAAACACACAACCACTGGGGCCTGTACAGTGGACATTTGGATGTGTACTGGGTGCAGAACTTTTGCAAAACACACACAACCACAGTGGGCCCTGTACAGTGGACATTTGGATTTGCACACATACACATCAGTATTGAAATTAGAACTTCTACCTATCTATCTCTACTATAGTGTTATACAGTTATCAGATGCACCACAGAGCTTAGACAATTTCACCTAATACAAAGGTACTTCCTAAGGTGAATGACACCAGCAGGAATACTAAATTAGGGTGAAGGGAGGTACACAACTCAAAATGGTATAACCAATACAGTATATGATTCTCACACAAACACACACACCAACAGTTGCCAATACTGGGATTAGAACCCCTGCCTATCTATTTTTTACTAAAACAGTGTTACACAGTTATCAGACATGCCATGGAGCTTACGCATTTTCACCTAGTGCAAAGGTACTTGTAAGGTGAATGACATCAACAGGACTACTAAATTAGGGTGAGGGGATTTTTAAGGGTAGTACACAACTCAAAATAGTATAACCCACACAGTATATGATTTTCACCCAAACACACACAAACAGCTGCCAGTACTTGGATTAGAACTCCTACCTATCTAGTTATTTGTACTATAGTGTTACACAGTTATCAGACATGCCACAGAGCTTATATGATTTCACCTAGTCCAAAGGTACATCTAAGGTGAATGACATTAACAGGTCTACTAAATTAGGGTGAGGGGGAAGTGTAAAGGGTGGTACCCACACGGTATATGATTCTCATACACACACACACACACACACACGCACACACGCACACACGCACACACGCACACACACACACACACACACACACACACACACACACACACACACACACACAGAGCTTACTGAGCTAACAATTGGATAAAGGTGCTGATAACTGCACAGCTGAGGTAAAGTATTACAGGTGGCAGATAGTTTGCCTTCAGTTTTTCCCTTACATCTTGCTAGTTCTTTCTGGCTTGCACTTTAAATGGCATAATAGCTTTGCACTTCCACAGGTTATTGTATCAATAAGTGTAGCACATCTGGGAGTCATCAGCAGTACTCGTTCACCACAGAATTAGCCCCAGTACTTAGTAGTTATGACCACCCCTCCTGGCATGATTGAAGGGCAGTTTTCTGTGTTTTTGCACATTAACCTGGTGCACGTGTCCATTCTGAGGCACTGTTACAACTGCCTCATGTACACAGACAACCAAATCCTCTATACTCCAAACAGTCAGACCTGTGAGAGTTACCTCTATATCACCAAATGTGAAAGTATGCACTCTCCAGTGAAGACTGCACTAGCTGGTCAAGAGGATAAGGTCAACACCTGCACCACATCATGAGGATTACATAGATCAACACAACACCCACTATGACAGCCCTGACATGCACTGAAAAAACATATGACAGTAAGGCACTGCATACATCCTACCCTGCCATTCATCATTCAGGAATGATTGCTAAACCCACCAAACTAGCCATAAAGCCCTATATCAGTGGGTGGTTTGCAACTTGCTTCACAGAACACACAGTGTGACAGTGGCAAAATCCAAGTCAGACTGGCAAGCAGTCACAAGTGGAGTTCCACAGGGATCAGTAATGGGTAGTGCCCTGTCTAGCATCTACTTCTCAGAAGTCCAGCTTGACAGAGAGAAACTTTGGCTGACCAAGTTCACAGAGGACTGCAAGCTGGGAGCTCTGATTAACTCCACATGTGATGCAAACATCCTACAGAAAGGTTTCACTGAGACTAATGCATAGTGTGGAAACCATGACCAGAAGCTTAACACCATGAAATGCATCATCATTTCCTTTGGTAAAACACTCAATTCCCAGTAAGTACCACATCGATGGGAACCCAATGAACACTATAGGTATTATAAGAGATCTGGGGACACAGGTGGACAGCAACTTATCCTTCAACCACCACATTGCCACTGTGGTCAGGAAATCATTCTTTGTTGCACATTGCATTACCAAAGGGATCCAGGAAGACAGGGGTAATGATATCTGTCTACTGTTCCCTCATTAGACCAGTCATATGGTATTCTGGCCCATTTGCCATGCACCTCAGTAGACACCTGCAACAGCTGGAGAGGACACAGAAGCATCTCACAAAGAGGTTCCTAAGCATTAAACACATGTTCTAGACAGACAGACTCAGAAGACTCCAGCTATTCTCTGTGTCATATCACATAGTTTGAGGCTATCTGTGCTTGACTTACAAAGCCATGTCTGACCCAGTTGTTTTAGACATGCTACATATAAAGACAGCCCAAGCCCTCCACACCACACACTGCAGAGACGTCTACCTCATTATCACAATTGCCACAACATGCTGGTGGGACAGATCACTCACCATGATACTGCACACGTCCTGGAATACACTTTCCTTACATGTCATGCAAAGCACCTAGCTGACCCTGTTTCAGAGAAATCTTGATGAGTGGATGGGTAATAGACAACTCACCCCTAGGATCACTGCAGTGGCTCTACTTGATACAGGCACTGGGAACTAACATCGGGTGCCACAATGGCAGGGCCCTTCTGTGGGCTAGGCTTGTGAAGGCTCCTGGGCCATTAGTCTATTACACACTTATGACTCTATAAGGGGAATCACATCAGCAGGAGTAATAAAGTAGGACAGTGGGTGTTAAAGTTATCAAAATACTTTGTCCTACAAACAGATACACTTTGACACACACACATATTTGCAAGATGTAAGAGTAGAACCCCTATCTAACTGTTATTTGTACCATAGTGTTACACAGTTATCACATGCACCACAGAGCTTACGGAGCTGAGGCCTGATGAAAGGGACTTCTAAGGTGACTGATATCTTCACGACTGCTAAAGTAGGGAAAGGGGAAGTGTGCTGGATTTGAATGGCCCCAAAAGCTTTGACTTGTAAACACAAATACACACACTTACTTTGACATTTGCTATGACTTAGATTAGAACTATAACCAACACAACAGACTACAGCTCTGAATCAAGTGCAATAGTTTATTAGGTTTAGCTCTTTCTTCTCATAATAGAGACTTCCTCAGAACAAATACACAATATTAAACCCAGCCCTTAAATACCCATAAATCAAATAAGTAATTAGATCACATAACAATGCTGAATGAACAACAAATATAAACATGAAGGAAATAAATACACAAATATACACATTATATAAATACATTCCTGTTAAAACACAACATGTAAAAACACTAAAAACAATTAAGTATCATTTAACCTGTCATGTGTTTCAATTTTAAAATACAAGCTATATTTGTAGCCTCATTGATTCCTAGATACTGTGTTGCATCCAATCTAAGCTGCCATTTTAATTCACAAATATCCAGGTGCAGGTCTATAGTTTTTCCCTAGGGATCCTTTGGAACATGGTCAACTACCAAAAACTTGAAACAGTGATTACAGTGCACCTTAATATGTCTAAATAGGGCATTGGTAATTTCCCCCTTCCTTATGTCATACACATGTTCACTAACTCAAGTTTTAAAAGCTATTGAATTCTTTCCAATATAAAAAACAGGGCACATTTGGCACTTAGCCAAATAAACTATGTTTACACTATTACAATTGAAATGCCCTTTAATAAGAATGTTTTTACCATTGAGTTTAAATTTATCCTTGGTTTCTAGTATGCACGTGCAAAAATTGCACCTCCCACATTTAAAATTACAAATAGGTCTATTGGAACTACTACCAAACACATCCTTAACTCGAAAAGATTTTTAAAAGACATATCCTTTCTAAAAACTATTTTTGGGAGTTCCCTACCCACTTTGGACTCTACATTATGCTTGTAGCTCAAAATATCCCGGTTGTTAACAATAACCTCAACAATCTTTTCTGCGTCCAAATTAAAGGTTGTAATGAAACTTAGGCCAATCCCTGCCCTCATTCCATTATTTACATTAAAATCTTGTTCTGGGTTAGGCCTTGTTGTTCCACTTAAAATGGGCCTATACAAACCCTTAGTATGCTTTCCCATTACTTCCTGGCTAATTCTTTCCAAAAATATTTTGAGGTATCCCCTCTTAACAAACCTAGTAATAAAATTGACCTCCTCTAAAAAATGACAATATAAACTGACCATTCTGGCCACCCTAACCAGTTGGCCTTTGACAATAGGCTTCTTCTGACACAAGGGGTGCCAACTACAAAATTCCAAATAGGAATTTGAGAAAGTAGGTTTTCTGTATATATTAGAGCACGATTTTCCTTCATCAATGTTCCAGGACAAATTTACATCTAAATAAGAAATATTCTCTTTACTGTAATGGTAGGTGAACCGCAAAAAAATCCACAGTATGGTTAATATAAGTAAAAAAAAAAACTCTTAAATTGTTCCTCAGTGCCCTTCCACACCAAAAACAAATCATCTAGATATCTGGTGTAGTTCGCAATATTGGGCCAATGCACACTATTCATTAAAAATTCCTGCTCCCAGAAAGACATAATGAAATTGGCAAAAATGGAGGCACAAGTGGCAACCATTACAACACCAGTCAACTGTTTAAAATACTGAACTTCAAATTGAATATAATTGTTACCTAAAACAATATCCATAAGAGCAGTGACCTTATTAATAGAGTCCTGATCATACATTTGAGTTTTTATTAACTGTCTTTCCAACCATTGAACACCCTCATTATGGGGTATAACACTAAACAAATTAACATCTATAGTAACCATAATCACTCCAGGAGATATACTAATGTGCTCTAATTTCTCCAAAAAATGCCAGGAATCTCTCGTAATATAACTGGATTTTAACAAACCCTTTTGTAAAATGTGATATAAGGACTTACTAATAAAACAGGTCTTTGATCTATGTCCATCAATAATAGGACGAAATTTTAAATTTGACAGACCCTTATGAATTTTCGGTATTATGAAAATATTAGGTATCATAGGGTGGTCATTTCCCATATATTCATATTCATCCAAAGAAATATGGCCTTGAAATAACATGTCAACCAATGCCAAATCTATCTTCCTATAAGCTATATGGATCTCATTAGGGAACTTTCCTCATAGGTCCCATCTATCAGCAAGGAATTTATTTTGTCTAGATTTTCACTTCTATTCATTAAAACCACCCCACTTCCCGTGTCCGGTTTAATTATCCGAATCGTTTTATCATTAATAAATTCCCCTAATAAATCACGTTCCCTACCAGTTAGGTTACCAGGACTTACAAACTAAGAACATGTAAAATGCTGTCTAATATCTTTCTCACAAATCCTTTCATAGATATGTATAGTGTTGTTCAATGGTGGATTAAAGGCACTTGGTCTTGTTAGCCTACCCTGCCCACCTTCTTCAGAATTGTCTTCATCATTAAACCATACCTTAAGATTTAGCTTACGAGTAAAACATTTTAAATCAATAAGAGTGTCAACAATATTCCCCCTTCTAGCAGGGACATAAGTAAAACCTTTTGCTAAAAGGTTAGCGTCTTCAATCCCCACTACTTTGGAAGAATAATTAAACATTTTAAAATCATTAGCAGTATTGTTGACTATGGTACAAAGGTCACAAAACCCCATTTTTGTCATTGTCTGAATTTACAAAACTATTTATACAAAATTGCCCAGAGTTTTCCCCCTCCAAATCAAAGGTCAAACCATGACTGGTGGTATCCATAGCATCAACACATGTTTGGTTGCCCCCCCCCACTGACCACATCAATTAAAAGAGGGGCAGGCCCATCCACTTTTCTCCATATATAATTAATCCCACTTGAAACAATGTTCTCCACAATAGGGCTCACCACACTAGTAGTGGGATTAATAAAATTGGAAATAAGGCTAGCATTTTCCATCCCTATATGGCTTGCTAACATATCCAAGCTTGCATAACACAGACTAGATTCAATTAATTCATTAGAACTAACTGACTCAAAACCACCATTCTCAACTGTCCCATTATTGTAATTAAAAGATTTTATCTTACTGTTGCATAGGTCAGCATTGTCAGCCACATTGTTAACAACATTATCAAAATCATTTTTTGTTATCACAATTAAAAAAGTTAATTGTGAAATCCAAATTATAGTCAGCACTGCAAATACAATCAGTTAAATCCGTTTCAAGCCCTCCGACTTGTCACACGTTAAATGCATTTTTATTATTAATATTAAGGCAACAAACCTCTAGGCTAGAGTCGGACAGAATTATCTGGCTAGAAAACAGTTCATCGTTTAAACCAGTCTCTTTAACAGCGCTGTAGCCAGTCACAGTATTTAGGCCCTGTGCGACGTGAGACGTTCCACAATGCAAAACAGCACAATTAGAACTAAAATAGCAATTACTTACAACTAGTGGATTGCAATCATCATCGCAAGGTGCAGGTACTATTAGAACCTGTTTCTGATCCTTTTTGGCCTTGCTCCTTGTTTTATATAATCTTTGGTTTTGCCCTCGGAAAAATGGGAAGACTGATTTTTTCCATGGAGCCTCTCAGATCGCCTAACTCCATCATTGAATTCCTCACCAGTTGTGGAGTTAAAACGCCAAACTTTTTGAAATCTCTCCTCCGACGTCACTTGTTCCACCCCTTTTGGCCCGCTATTGGCTGTACCTCGCTCATCACTCACTCGGTTAGCCGAAGAAAAAGGGTAGACTTTATTAAGGGAATATCCATTAATATCTTTTCTAAGTTTGTTCTGTTTTTGTAGGAAAATAGTACTACAAATATTGTTCACATTATTGTGGACTTCTGAATGGCTAACCGGATGCTTTTTGTAATCACAGTCCACAAGAATAGAGCGATTAAGAATATCCAAAATATTACATCGGGTTACTAAAGCCTGGTTATTATATTTAATCATCAGGCGCATAATCTCAATGTCTGTACTATCAAACAGTGCATGCAACTCATTGAGAAATTCTTCATTTTCATGTGCACCGTTAGGATATCTCCACAATCTTAAACCCCACAATCTTAAACTTTGACATTTGCTATGACTGAGATTAGAACTCCTACTATTTCTATTATAATGTTATGCAGTTATCACATGCCCCACAGAGCTTATAGGGCTGAGTTTTGAAGAAAAGGACTTCTAAGTTGACTGATATCTGTAGGACTGCTAAAGTAGAGAAAGGGAAAGTGTACTGGGTTTGAATGGACCCAAAAGCTTTAACTTGTAAACACACAGACACTTACTTTAACATTTGCCATGACTGAGGTTAGAACTCCTACCTAACTAGTTATTTGTATTACAGTGTTACACAGTTATCGCACGTTCCACAGAGATTATAGGGCTGAGGCCTGATTAAAGCTACTTCTATGGTGACAGACTTTAGGACTGCTAATGTAGGGCAATGGGAAGTGCACTGAGTGAGGAAGGCTGTTCATTCCTAGATCCTACTGACATTTCTGAAAGGTACTTCTATGGTGACAGACATCTTCAGGACTGCTAATGTTGGGCAGTGTGAATGACACTGGGTAGGGAAGGGATGTTCATTCCTAGATCCTACTGACATTTCTCTAAGTGTATGAGCATGCCCAGTGTGACCTTCTATAGCACATGTGGGACTGCATCCCAGGAATTGTTGTACTCCAGTCCGGTTTCTTTTGTGCTACAACCATACCTCTCAATCTGTTGGTGCAGGATATCTGGTGACAGCCTATCAAAATTGGGGGACAATGGGCCATACGGTGATTGTGACTATTTCTCTCAATAATGTGTGGGTTGCTAGGGTTACAGGACTTGCTTTAGCAGACATCTGACATATATGCTGTTTGACACTATCATGAATTGTTTCAGTACCTCGCAACATACCTCCTCAGATCATCACAGTGATTTACCAGAGGAATACAGGGTGGATGATGCACACTCCAATATTATGGGCCAAATGCTACTCATTCTTACACAATTCAGCCTGTTGAGGGATGTGCCTATAAGCAATTGACTGCTGGAGCTGTGGAAACAGTCCAGCACCTTGGTGATATATTACAATGGTGGAATCTCTGTGCCTTTCTGTTCTGGCATGGTCTGATTTCCAGTCCACAGTTGGGTAATATAAGTCAGACAGGATCAGGGTGACAGGCAGATTCCAGATAGAGGATAATATGGGGGTGTCCTAGGTCAGATATGTTTGCCTATAGCTACCAGTGCTTTGCATAGGGGTCTGCTCAAAGGTTGGCTGCACTTAGAGGGTCTTGTGTATGTAAGAGGTGTGTGTTTGTCTGACATATATGTATGGCCCACCTCATTTTGCTTGGCTGGCCACATTTTGGGGTCAAGATGTTGCACAGGATGAGTGATCAGTGAAGGGTGTGTTACTCCCCATGGCTGTGGGCCAGGGTTCTGTGGGTGCATACATGTCATCATCTTCCAGGGTTAGGACTGCCTGCAATGAGTGCATTTTCATGTTTAGACTCCTAGCCCTGCCTGTCAACTGTGCAGAGTATCACAGAATGTCCACATTCATGACTCATATATCCTGTTGGTTATGCAAACGAGTGTGGTTTTCAAGGAAAAGTGTTTTGCAAGTCACTCAGGGTTGAAGTCAGATATTACTGACATTTGACATTGCAGTTTCTGACTCCATGCCCATCAGACATTCTATGCTACTACAATAATTCGTTTAACTTTATTACATTATTAGAGCAGTATTTCAAAGGTGTCCTTCTTGTTGGACCTTTTTCACTCCATTATTCATGGCTTTGGCCAGATTTCTGGCTCTCTGACACAGGCAGGTTTTCTCCTAGCAGTTAGCAGCATGGCCTTCCTTTGCCTTTTTTAGACTGTGTTATGTTGCTGTTATGGACCTCATGACACTCCCTAACAGGGCACTGTGGGTGAGGCATGGGCATTTGCCACAGGCCTGCAGGCCAGGTGTGACAGATGCAGGCCATCTGTAGCAAGGCAGTGCATTCTGATATGTTCCCAGGCTGCCATTTGTGGACAGCTCTGGGATGGCACCAGTAAGTTGACTGTGGGTGTTACTGATAATTGCTTTCTGGTTGTGTTGAGCCATCACTCTAGTTGATGGCTGGATGCTGCTTACGTTTAGGGACATGTTATTGCATTTCTATGGGACCATGGGGGGGGTGACACATCTGTAGACAATATACATTTGCAGAGACTGTGCTGATATTTGCTTAACATTTTGGTCTCATTTAGCATAGTGGTGTGCCTTATCTGTCAGACTACAGGCATAACAGTATCAACCACAGGTCAGATTGTTCTGGCATAAACATTTGCAGTTTCAGACTTCTTACTTTTCAAAGTCATACTGGCACTGCCAGAGCTGCTGTGATATCATTGTGTAAATGTCTGTAGGTGGGGATTTCATGGATCTTGCCATGTGGGGGCCTTTGCCAGACATTTTTGTATAGTTTTCTACAGCTGATCTTCTGGGTGAGCCTGATGGTGAGTATGGCATCCCTGCTTTGACATTGATGCATGTGGCCTATGCCCCCCCCCCCAGTTATTTGGCCCACCACATATAGTGCAGTGGTATTTGTCAACTAAGGTGGTACTCCATGGTGTGGGTAGGGCAGCACTGGGTAGACACTTCCTACTGTCCCACAGAGCTGTCAGTTGTCTACTGCTATCCCAGTTACCCACAGCATTCCCCTTGCATGCTTGATCCATACCATAGATATACTATCAGAAAATTCCACTCCATTTATTTATTTTGTTAAGGAGACTGGCTTACCTTGTGCCTGAGGCTGTTCTGAGGATGGTGCTTGAGGGCTGACTATGTCAGATGCATGCAGTGCACTGCCTAGACATGGTAAGTTACAGGCAATGTGATGTTTGGCATCCATTTTACTGTGTGTGCAAGTCAGAGAGAGAGAGAGAGATCAGTCCTTGGGGCCCTATAGTGTCAGCGTATATGCTATGCATTGCCTCTTTGCTAAGGCCAGGGCATACTGGGCGGGCTTCCATCTGCCTACAGGGGCAGGCTCAGGATATTCCTCCTCCAAGTCTCTCTGTGCCTATGGAGACCTTGGCAATGGTGGGGGCTGTGTGGCACTTCCCCATTTTGTTCCTGCTGCAGCTGTTTCCACAGGATCATATTGTATAGCATGGAACATACTATGGACATGTGTGCACATGTGGCAGGAGAGTACTGCAAGGCTCCACTGGATATGTCAAGGCAGAGGAACTGTGACTTGAGCATAACAAACACATGCTCTATAATGATCCTGGTTTGTGCGTGTGCCTCATTATGGTGTTCTTGTATGGTTGTGTGTGCATTTCTGATGGGTGTCATCACCTATGGCTCCAGTGCGTAGCCAGCATCCCCCACCAGCTGGCCATATGGGATGTCCCCACTGGCAAACACCTGCAACAGCTATGAGGAATGCTAGATTTGGGAGACATGATAGCTTCCAGGGCTACCAGCATACACATTCAGGATAATGCCCTGGGCGGTTTAGGTAGACCCTACCCTGGTCACCAGGTGGTGCTTTGATGTGGATCTGCGTGCAGTCTATGACACGCAGTACCTCTGGGTATTCTGCTACATGGTGGAATAGACGCATATTGCTGGTCAAGTATGTCCCTGTCCATCCTGCAGCACTCTACTACCTCCAGATCATGTAGTCCCTGCTAGGTTACCCTGGGTCTGAACATTTTTCTCCTCCTCGGCCTGAGTTGTTTGTCAGCATTTTCCTCCTCACCACCCTCAGTCTCTAGCACATACTGATAGATCAGAGCAACAGCAGCCCCTAAAATGTTTTGCTACATTTGTTAGTTTAAAATTCCCCTGAATGTGTACACCACTGGTGTAGAGTTTGTGGGAAAAAACTGACTGAAAGGTGTTTGCATAACTTACAGTAGTGTGCTGGGCTGCTGCCTGTGTAATTGGCTGATTATGATACATTCCACCTGCCAGCTATGCTAGTTCTACTTGACTGCCTTCCTTCTGCAGTTTACCCTTCCCATTTCCTCCCCATGTAAGCCCTGATGGATGCTGCACATTCCCAGTGCTCCAATGTAATCAGTTCTGCTATTCCTTGTGGTTTTTTTTGTTTTTGTTTTTGTTTTAGGCCTGGTGCATGCCGTGCACACCTGTTCATCTAAAGTAAACACTTGTAAGCAGAACTGGCCCTCCCTGGACGCGAACACGCTCTGCATTTCATGGAATAAGACAAAACAGCCTCAGACACACCCCCTTCCTTAGCTGTGCTTAGCTAAGGGCAAACACAGGGCACACCAGAAAGGCTCATCCAGACTCTGCTACACTTTGCTGTGAAGGAAAGGTTAGTTTGCTGTTATTTTTTGTATTTCTGTATTGCCTTTCTATATTTTGAATACTGTAGTTTGTTTTCTTTACCTTGTGTTTTGCTTGCATTCTGTTTAACAGCATATTAAAACTTCAAAAGAGACCACAGCTCTCTCTGTTCTGAGTCAGGCAGAAATAAGAACTGATTAATTAAGGACTCATTCATAAGACAGAAAAGGTCACTTAAGGTTAATCACTTGTTAACAGAGGGGGTGGAGCTAGGAACTAAAATTTCTATTTAAGGAGTAAACTAAAACATTTCAGAGCTTTACCAGAAAGGCTCATCCACACTCTGCTACACTTTGCTGTGAAGGAAAGGTTAGTTTGCTGTTATTTTTTGTATTTCTGTATTGCCTTTCTATATTTTGAATACTGTAGTTTGTTTTCTTTACCTTGTGTCTTTCTAGTTGCCCGCCTCTTATATTAATCTGACCATATATCTCATTTCTCTCTACTTTCACTGGCTTATGTGAGTAATCACAAAACCATCACTTTTGAAATCCCACCCCTTCAATTATTTAAATTTATTGGCTATCCTACAGTATTTCATAGTACCAAAATACAAAAGTAACCACCCCTTTCAGTCCATCTTGCTGTTTTAAAAATAGTAACTCTCCACTAAACCTTAACTTTTTAAACAGGTAAAACTCAAGTTACCTACTTTCATATCTAACTTCTCTAGTGCACACTGCAGAGTGCATTCTTTTCAATCTTACCTTTAAGCATCCCTGTTACTAGCACTTTCTCTAATACCTAAAAAATCATCTCTACTTGACTCCAAGTAGACTTTTCTCTATCTGTTAAACCTAGCACTTGCTCCTACAGTACTTATTACCTTGATACGGCACTCTTATAGATAGCACCCCAAAAGGCAAACCCCATTCCTCGGTCACTCCCCCGAATCTCTTTTAAAGTTTTTGTCTAGTCCTTCTAGCATGTCTAGGGATCAGTTGCTAGTGTCCTCTCCTGCTCAGCTGGTGAACCTGGGAATATTGAGGCAATGTTACAATTGCCTCATGTACACAGACAACCCTCTCCTCCTCCCACAAAACACAAATACATGCGAGAGATGCAACTATACGGCCAAACTGGAGGCTGAGCTCTCTCAACATAGGACTGGCAAGACCAGTCAGGAGGAGAAGGTTACCACACACACTATAGACCCAGTCTCACATAGTACCATCACAACCTCAAATCATACACATGAACACACAAAGACAGGCTCTGATCAAAAATCTACCAAAACAGCAGAGGCCACCAAAGCAGACACCCAAACAACCACCACCTCAGAACACAACACCTGCAACACATAGACCTCACAGTCAGAGTGTCAAACAGTCACAGCCCTTAAGGCCAAACACAATGCCAGACACACTAGTCATTGATGACTCCATAGTCAGACACACACCAGACTGAGTAAGGAGAAGGTCACAGTAAGCTGCCTGTCGGGCGCTAGAATCCGCCACATAACGCAAGCACTCAGGTCTCTCAACAGCAGGTACAAATATGACTCAGTCATTGTCCACGCTGGTGTAAATGACCTGAGCTACATGAAAAGAGACATTGAGGAGCTCTCTGATTATGTAGCCCAGGCAGGTATGACCCTGACCTTGAGCAGTATCCTACCTTCACCAAGAATGATGCCACAATACAGAGATAAGATGATCAGCTTTAACAATTGGCTTAAACTCTGGTGTCATTCAAAGGGGATCCAATGTCTGTCTGCCTGGGATGACATGCTGGACAAGCCACGCTGCTCAAGGGACGGCTTGCACCTGTCACCCTGGGATTCCGGATATTGGCAAAGGCTCTTGCCACCCCATAGTGCCTTTTTAGGCAAGGCTCAAATTCTAAACCTACCACCCTAGAACACAAAAAGGAAAAACTAAGGGTAATGCTGCTCAATGCCAGAAGTCTAAATCTCAAATGCACGCACTCGAGGCCCTTCTCAGTATGGAGAACATCGATGTCTGTGCAGTGACAGAAACCTGGTTCAAGGCTCCTGAGAGCACCCCAGCACTATCAGGTTTTACCTCTTATCATGCTCCGCCCCAAAATCCGGACAATACCAAGAAAGGAGGGGGTATCCATATTCATCAAAGACACCCACACCTCAAGACTGGTGGCAACGCACGATGCATCGGAGACCATCCAGGTGCAATTAACCATAGGCAAGACTGCTCTGCAAATTGTAGCATGTTACAGGCCACCCTCACAAACTCAGGAACCTCACATGGCCTTCCTGAAAACACTAGAGGGATAAATGTATCACCAAACACCATCATACTAGGTGACTTAAATTAGCCTAATATATACTGGGAACACTACACAAGACCAAAAAAACTAGCCCAAAAGTTGCTGGAATTCATAAACTCAAATGCCATGGAACAACTAGTCACCATCCCCACAAGAGGAGAAAACATACTTGATCTCATCATCACGAACATGGGAGCACAATGTTCAACACCGGAAGTATACCCCTCACTGGTGAGATCAGATCACAAACTAATCGCGCTGGAGGTCCTCATCCCACCCCCACCTGAAATAAAAAGACCACAGTAAAGAACTTCAAAGCCGACTTCACACTTCTAAAGACTAGTGTGGTCTCCTTTAAGGCCCCGAGCCGACGGAAAACAGTACTCAAGCCGCTGAAGCAGTTACAAGTGCCTTCTACCCGCACCTGCGGGACGGCATGGATGAGGCAATCCCAAGCAAAACGAAGACGCTTTGTAGCCCACTCTGGTGGACCCCAGCCATAAACAAACTCTACAACAAAAGGAGGAAGCTACTACAAGATAGAGCAAAATCCTTAAAAGGTAAGACACCCTTGATCACTATAAGTAAAAACTAAGAGCTCTCATAAAATCATCCAAAGCAAATTTTGAGAGAAAATAGCTAAAGACTCAAAAGACAATCATAAGGCCTTCTTTAGCTATGTTAGAAACCTGGAAGGAAACTCCCAGATATGCTCAGAACTAGTTCAAAATGATGTGAAGATTACTGATCCTACAGACATTGCCAACATACTGGCTGACAGGTTCAGTGCAAACTTCCCTCCCCCAAAAGGAGAGATATCTATACCAAGCGATTGCAGCCCCCAAACATCTCCAAAGTGAGAACTGCTCTCTCCAAAGCAAAAACACAGCATCCATGGGACCTGATGGTGTCCCCGGCTGTGTGCTCCACGAACTCAACGAGGAATTAAACCCACAGCTAGGACAGCTGTTTAATCATAGTCTTACCTCTGGATACGCACCCAGGAGTGGCGCACTGCAACTGTGGTCCCACTTCACAAAGGCGGTGCCTCCACTGACCCTGGAAATTACCGCCCATTAGCTTGACAAGCCTTATCTGCAAAGCCATGGAGAGGATCATAATGGACCTCATAAATAAAGACATAGGGAATTTGCAGACTTTGGATCCATCCCAGTTTGGCTTTGTCAAGGCAGATCATGCCTTCTAAACTTGGTTGACTTTTTGAAACAGTCACCAAAGCCATTGATGAGGAAAGGCAGTCCATACAGCCTACCTCGATCTGGCCTTTGATACAATACCCCACTCGGGTATCATTGAAAACTCATCAGCTTAAATGTTAACCCACACATCACAAGATGGGTTGCAAACTGGCTGAGTGACAGAACCCACAGGGTCAGAGTTGCTGGCGCCATGTCAGACTCAAAGCCTGTCACAAGTGGTGTACCACAGGGCTCAGTCCTGGGCCCACTCTTGTTTGGCATCTACTTTTCGAAGTACAAGCAAACACAGGAGGGTTATGGCTGACAAAGTTTGCAGATGACTGCAAACCCATAGTAGAAAACACATCTGACACAGATATCCTTCAGAAGGGTCTCACAGAAACGGATAACTGGTGCCAGAGCCATGGCCTAAAGTTAAATGCCAAAATGCATAGTCATACCCTTCGGGAAAAACAAGGTTACCCCTAGCTACCAAATAGGTGGCAATCCACTGAGTACAGAAGAAGTTATCAGGGACCTGGGGACCCAGGTTGATAGTAGTCTGTCATTCGACACCCATGTAGCTAAAGTAGTTAGGAAGACCTTCTACATTGCCCACCTTATCATGAAGGGATTCTCATCTAGATCAAGGGAGGTCATAGTCTCCCTATACTCATCACTCATCAGACCAATGATTGAGTACAATGCCCCATTCGAATGTATCTGACCCGACACTTGCAGCAGCTGGAGAGGCCACAAAAGTTCCTCACCAAAAGGATAAAGGGTCTCAAACATCTGTCCTATGCTGCCCGACTGAAAGAACTCCAGCTCTATTCGTCGGCTTCGCTTTGCTCAGAGGTGACCTTTGCCTAACATACAAGGCCATGTCAAACCCAGATTTGATGAATATGCTTCACCTCAAAAATCTAGATCCGTCAGAGCCACAAGGGCGGAGACTTAAACGCTATTAATAGGACGTGCTGGAGGGATAGATTTATCACCCAAAGACTCCCTATGCTGTGGAATAAAATCCCGGTATATGTGAGGCAGAGCACCTGGCCTTGTTCAAGAGAAATCTTGACCAATGGATGGGAGATCGCAGATATACCCCAGGGATTACCTCAGTGTCACTGCTCAACAGAGGCACAGCAAAATAATGGGTATAGTTCCCCATACTAAAGGGGTGGCGTAAGCCACAAAACTATGGGCTAGGCTTGTAAATGCCCTCGGGCAGATAGCCTAGTATGAACCTATGAACCTATGAACCTATGAACACAGAGCTCCAATTTGCTTACAGCAAGCATGACAAACACCCTTTTCATGTTAGCTGCTCCTTTTGTCAACACCGTGGTGTTAGAGCACTTACACGGTTAGGTGCAGTCTGACACGTAGAAGAAATTTGTGATTCCGTATAAATCCCCTCATTTGCATACACCACTGCCTTACTCCTGAGTTACTACACTTACACTGAGCCTTTCCCCTTAGCAACAACTACCCTCTGGTATTGTTTTCATTCTGCATGCTATAATGGCAAAATGCAGATTTCTCTCAAAATTGATTTTTCCCTCTTTTTTTATTTTCGGTATGATCCTATTTACACGCCACTACCCTATGCTTAAACAGTTGAGATCGGCCAAAAAAAAAGATTTATTTTAAACAATTTAAACTATTTTTCATGCCAATGGCCATATGTTTGTCCACTGGCATGCCCAATAAATGGAATATATGCTTTATTTGAGGCTGTCATGCCTCCGTTTTCTTATTTGCAGAAATGTATTCAGCTAGTAACTGAATTCATTTCTGCAGGTTGCACTATTCCTGCACGAACACTTGCCTGCTTGCTGAATCACTAATTCACTTCATTTGCATGGTTTTCAACAGCAAATGAGGTAAATAGCATAAGGCAGTGGTGTCTGTGCAGGAATAGTGTAGGAGTGCTCGTGCATGTCCCGGGCACATTGTGCAGGGTTTCATGAATCCCAAGGATATTCTATATTTGCTTATGACACATCCTATAGTGTGAAGTGAGGCAAAAAATTACTTTAAGATCATAGAAGAAGCCATTGTTAACAACAAAATAAAATAAATAAATAAAATAAATAAGTAAATAAATAAATGAATAAACAAATAAAATAAGCATTTGCTTTGTGCACTAATACGGGTTAATTTGATAGGGTATACAATAAAGGAGTAATTCATAATTCACCAAGATTTTTATTTATTACCAAAAATGTGTTGCAAGGTAATTAAGATTCTTGAAAATGTAAGAGATATTTTAAATTATATTTTGTATTCTATTCTACTACTACTACTACTACTACACACACACACACACACACACACACACACACACACACACACACACACATCTATCTGTTTATCTATCTATCTATCTATCTATCTATCTATCTATCTATCTATCTATCTATCTATCTATGTGTAACCCCAGGATTAATTATCTTAATATGAACATTTTGTACCATTATCTGTATAAGTAAAATAAAAAAAAAATCACTTAAATGTGCCTTTTTAAAGGCAAATGTTATCTCTTTTAAACAATGCTTTAGGAATGGCAAAAATCTATGTTGTTTTGTGAGGTACAATAGATTTTTTAATTAACACAGATGCCATAACAACAATGAGAGTAAGCAACTTTGTCAGACAAATACCATTCTGTTATAGACTTCTCAAAAGTGAATACTATAAGCTGTGTTCAATGGCTGAATTCTGCTTTCCATGACAATAGCCTTCAATGCCTTCTCTAGGCCATGCAGAATAGCAGCTATCAGCTAAGAGTAAAAAAAAAACATAGTCTCTGAAAGGTTTTGAAAACTCTACCACATAAATTATAAAAAAGATGCAAATATAATATGAAGCGCCAATACACTTAATTGAATGTCACTGAAATTTCAATTTGGAATGACTGTTAGCCAAGGGTTAACTAAAACAGTCACTCCAGAAAATACATATTTTTTATGTTTTTCATTTGTAGCCTTGAAGAGCGTTATTCATCCCATGCCGAATATCAGTAAGCTATTGATTCTCCTGTTGAACAGTTTGCTCAGGTTAGAAGACTGCTTTGCCCAACAATAGCTTGTCACTGCAGGATAGTTTCTGCCTCTGTCAGTACAAAATTGTTTAATTTATAAAGCTTTGATGTATAAACTAGTTGTGACCTTCTGCATGACAGCTTCAAAGGGAGAAATTAGCAGTCAGGAAAAAGGTAATGACCCAAATTTAAGAGTTTCTAAAGAGCTCTGTTAAGCATAGTTTGCAGCCATACAGTCTTATGTTTGTAACTTTTCTTTTTGGATTTTAAAGTTTATGAGAAGCTACAAAACACTCTGTCCATGTAATAAACTATTCTTCCATTTTGTAAACCACAAATGAAAAGGAATTATTTAAGTGCATCTGATTCTGTAAACTTAAATTCTTTTCATATTATGCTACACAAAACTCCAGTATACATCCTACACAATGACACTAAAATGCATTTAAACTCATTCATAAAAATATATGCAAATCTGAAGCATTCTATGAAAGGTAGGACTGAATGGGAGGTAAGCTTTCAACATATAATATATCAAACCTCACTGTGCAGAACATTATGTTAACATCATCAAATGATGGCGCCCCTATAAAGTGTAGGTTGTTATTGGAATACCGATTGGCAAAAATATTCCAGAAACTAAATTTTCTCTGGATTTCTAAATATTTTTCTTCAAACAGAGGGTTGTAGACCCACTTAATAGATTGACAGAATTAGTGAGAAAAAGGGAATCTGCAGATAAATTCATGGAGGCAGGGCAGCTGAGAATTGATGAGGGGAAGGTAGGGAGAGAGGTTGTGTAGAATGTTAGTGGGCAGAGTATATAGGCATATTGCCTCCTTCTGATATCAAGCTAATGTAATACAATTGTGGTAGCATGGCAGAGGTTCAAGAGATTGCAGTTTAACTTAGTTCTAGTCCAAGTGTATCAATGAATAAAGCATCATGACCTACTAGCACTATAAAGTGACCCAAAACAGAGAGATATAGGGTGAAAGTATAACCACACCCATTTACCATCATCATCCCCCTTTTCCCCCATTTGTTTTCTACATGGGGTTGGGGTATTGTGTTAACAGTAGCCAACTTTCTCAATTCAGTGCCACACTCCTGCCTTCTTCAACACCTAAGCCTGACTGTCGAAGATTTTCTTTCACACAATCCATCCAGTTCTTTACTGGACGCATCTTCTTCATGTCTGTCCCAAATCTTCCTCACAAGATTGTCTTCTGCTTTTCTGCATGTGTCTAAAACCACTGTGATCTTTTCTCTTTGATATTTTCTGCAGTCAGAGCTACTTTGGCTTCTGCTGTTATCTCCTCAATTCTTCGTCTGTTCCTCAGTGTGCATCCTACCACCCTTCTCAGGCATTTCATTTCCATTATCTCTAGCTTCTTCAACTGTTCTGCCTTTACTGCCCAGGTTTCTGTACCATACAGTAGTACTGGTCACACCACTGTCTTGTACACCTTATTTTTCAGCTTCTTTGGCATTCTTCAGTCATAGACTACACCTGAAACTCTATGCCAGATGGCTGCAGCCCCCCTGATTCTAGCTTTAACCTCTTCATTCAGACTTCCTTTCTCTTTAACCATCCCTCCCACATACTTGAGGCTGTTTACCTGTTTCACTATCTACCCTTCTATCTCTATGCTCATCTTCTTCTGATTTCCCCAATTTTCTGCCATTACCACTGTCTTATCTGTACTTAGTTTCATCCCATGTGACTTAGGTTTTGCATTCCATTCCCCAATCCTTTGCTGAAGTTCTAGCACAGAGTCTGCCTGTAATGCCACATCTTCTGTATACAGCAACTTTGTTGATCTGTCCTCTTCGACTGCTTTGCTAATGTAGTCCATCACTGGTATGAACAAGCAGTGGGCTCAGAGATGAACTCTGGAGTACACTCACTCCCACTGGGAACCACTCTGTGAGACCCAACACTGTTCATAATTGAGTCACTGGGTCCTTGTACATAGTTTGCACTAATTCTACCAATGTTTCTGGGACTTCAAACTACCACAGTACTGCCCAGATCAGCTTTCTTGGGACCTTGTCATATGCTTTTTTCAAGTCTAGGAATGCCCAGTTGCACTCTCTCCTCATTTCTAGCTTCTTCTCAAGTCTCTGTCTGACTGCAAACATTGGAGTCAATTGTGCTGCATCTTGATCTGAATCCAAGCTTCCCATCTCCCATCTTACATTCTACTAATCTGCGTATCTGTTATAATCACCCTCTCCAGAACTTTCATGCGGAGTTTGATGACTCTTTACTGCCCAGAGTTGTGGATGTTCCCTTTGTCCTTGCACACTGGCATGAGCATGTTTATTCTCCAGTAATATGGGATGCATCATGTTGCTGGCATCCCTTATGAAGGGTGTCTAACTATCTTCTTTATCTTTCTGTCTTTGCTTGCAACCTGATATAGTTTCTTTGTGCCACTTACTGAGTCACTTTCCAGAAGTCAGTAGAGTGCCTCCAATGCCCTATTCTTTGCTATTGCAACTTCTTTCTTAGCGTCAACCAGTAGTCCTTTCCAGCCTGGTCAGTCTTTTCTATCTCCCACTTCTTCTTGCACTCATTCTTTCTTTTGATGACTTCCTGGACTTCTGCATTCCACAGCTTTTATGTACCTTATTTCCATACCTGGCTTGGCCACATATCTTTTCTGTAGTCCTAACTTTTTAGGTGCTGCTGCCATTCTTGCTCAACTCCACCTGTTTCCCCCTCTTCTTGGGGTATGATAGAACCTTGATCCTTGAACTGCTGTACTTTGTCTCCAGTCAACTTGGTCTTCAGCCTGGTCTCTGTTAACCTTAGAGCCTTCTCTGGCCACTGCTTGCAGCTGATTGTGGCAACTAGTGATTTATGCTGTGGGCCGACTGTTTCACAGAGGATGAGTTTGCAATCATGGATTCTACCCCTGCCTTACTAGGAGGACAGAGAGTCCTCATATCATGTTCTGTTTGTCCTGATACATGCATTCAAGTAATTGAGTATCAACACCAATTCATGTTGTCCTACTTTATCTAGTAGGTCCTGCAACTGCTGTCTGAATGCATTCTTTTCCTCACTATCACAACCCCGCTGTGGGGCATAGGCTGAGATTATGAATACTGCCCTATCATTACACTGGAGTCTGATTGCCAGGAGTCTGTTATTAATTCTGATGATATCCTTCACTGGCTTTTGAAGCCTCTCTCTCACTACAGTTCATACACCATTTCTAGCCTGTCCCCTCCTGAGTAGTAGAGTATATATCCCAAGCCAAATGGGCACAAACCTAGCACTGGTAACTACCCATGCCCAATTAGCCAACATGACCGAATCACCTAGAGCCATACTTGTGGCTACCCCTGCCTTGCGCACCACAGTAGATGCCCAAAGCTACTATGTACAACTGTTTCCCCTATAGGGCACCATGTAGAGCCTGTGCTGCTGCCCACAGCTCCATTCATTAGTGAATATGACATGGCAACACTCAACATGTTTCTTGGACATGGGAGAAACTCCACCAAGGCACAGGGAAAACGTGCAAGCTACAAAGAGGCATTGGTCAGAGGTCAGGATTGAACCTTGCACCTTGTGCGTGGGAGGCAAAGACATTAACACTATGCCAACTGCTATCTTATAACCACACCCACTGATGTATTTTAAAAGAGATTTTACTGAAGAACACATATGTTACTTAGTTATATAATTGCTGAAAATTAGGTGTATTGAAAACCATACTGTCAGGGAAGTAACAATGTTTACTGGTTGCACTATGATTAAGAAAGTGGAAGATATAAACCTCAAACTGTCAAAATGGATAGTAGTAAAAGAAGCAAAAGTGAGTCCTGACACACAGAAAATGAACAGCCAAAAAAGCAAATTTCCATGTATTAAGTTTAAGATGGCCATTTCTTAGAATATTCCATTTTTTCAAGGCATGATGATCTTGCAGTTGGTATAAATATCTTCAGAGTCTGCATGGGGCCTGTAGTTTAAAGGAGAAGTGCAACCTTTGAGATTTGCTGGGTTTTAAGTCTTTTTTTTTCAGTTTCTCAGCATGGTACTGAGCCAGGAAATCACATTGACAATATTCATAGCATTTGGGCAGGATACAGTAAATCTTCAGAGTCTGGTAAAGAAGAAGACCAAGGGAATGCCTTGTAACTATACTTTATCTCAAAATACGTTTAGTCCGAACAACTTCATTTAAACTACAGTGCATGGGAACTGCATTGATCTCCTTCCTTTAAACCTGTCTAAAACGAGCAGAGATTTGCTAAAATCTGAGTAATGAAGCATACTAAATTAAACTTATTGTCATTTGTTCTCAGTACAGTCACAAATAAAACATCAATGAGATGTTGTCGTGCAGCACAGCAGGTTGATTTTGAGTGCCATATGGTTGTTGACAGTGACATAATTACTCTCATATCCATGACACAGCATGAAGACAGTGTAACACAGTCAGAGAGTGCATTGGCAAGATCCCCTCCAGCAAGCTGATGATTTCAGAAGGACTGAGACAGAGTCACAAGTAGTGCATCATGGACAAATCCCATTACCAGAAGGAGTTGAATGCCCATGAAGCTCCAACTCTCTATAAGATACACATGTTAAAACTGCATAAGAGGACAGGATAATGTCAGAGATTGCAATGTCCTCTGTGCAGCCTACCCACAGTGGTGCTAGATGAAAGCTTGAATCACAGCTGGCTACAAAGACATCTACGGCATGGTTTGTACAGCAACAAATGTGCCAGGACATTGCTCAGGAACAGGCTATAGTTAGTAGCAATCATGTAGTGATAATTAGAATATTGCATGGAATGCATGAGAAAATGTATCTATATATGGGAATGGCAGAGACAAGAAACAATGTCATGATGATCAACTTTTCCAACATGGTTATTCACACAGCATCCATGTCAACGTGTATACACACACTTTTAAGAACTTTCCAGACAAATGTGGCTGACACAGCTAATAAGGGCAGAAGTGAGGTCTACATGAGCATAGACTGTATTGGCCATGCTCCAATGGCCCAGGCAACACCACAATCCATGGATGTGTTGGACTCCTCTGTGAGCCAGCAAGCTGGATATCATCAAACTTCAACATCACTTGAAAGGACCTCACATTCCATTTCATGATCTCATAGTGCTGGTTAGTCATTTTCTGGGCCATCTGCTGCATATATCAAAGTAAGCACCCATTCCCATGGTCGTGGACCATTCCCAATATTGTCATTCGAGGACATTGTGTAAGACACAGTGCAGATGTGACTTTGTGAACTACACACATCATTTTAGAGATTCTGAGTCAAAGTTCTCTGCCCTGCCCCTCCCCAGATAGAAAACTTTGACAGGTTCACTAACCTAACAAAGGAAAAAAGAAGAAGAAAACAATGCACTTATGTGTAAGGAAAGAAAAAAATCCTGCACTTACCTGTAAGGAAAAAAAAAACAAAAAAACAATAATTAAACCATACTTGTAAGGAGAGAATAAAATGGAAAAACGGTGTGCTTAGTCATGAAAAATAATTTGAATTACCAGTATTTCCTTTACAAAAAAGGGTGAAAAACATACTGAGTATTCAGCCATCCTAGAATGTGTTATTAAACTTGCATCTGCATGAAGTGTTACTGTATCATTATACATACTTTGCTTCACAAATCGACCAACTCTTCCAACAACCCCCCCTTCAGTATGCCTAACACTTGTCTCTGTCCAATGAACACCGTGCAAATGATGATGGTTGTAACCATACCAACTATATATATATTTGTGTATGGTATGTGGAAAACTGCCTGATGCACACTAAAAATCTTCCATGTATTACTATGCAGCATAGCATAACCTAGTCCCATATTTGTGGACAGGATGTTTCCAGTTTATCTGCATCAAGGCCAGTACTTGTGGTTTAGATGTCATCATTTCATATGCACTAATTTGCAAAATGTACAAACCTGTCTTAGGGTGTGCAGTACTGCTACCATTAGCTGGCCATTGTCCCTATCATCACTCATACAAGGGTCTGTGGATACAACAGAGGAAGCTGTATGACTGCTAATGACGATAGCATTGCTGATGGTGTACCGGACCAATATGGAAGCATATTATGCACAATGCAGTAAATGGTAAATGTTATGCATTCAGTAACTGGGTCATGTTGGAGAGCCCCCTTAGTATCATGCAAGCAGTAGACAGGAGCTTTAAGCAGGCCAAACAGTAGCATTGTTAGTATCTAGGTCTAGGATAGGGTGGTGTTGTAAAGCTCATCTGCAGTTTCCTGTGGATGATGGGCTGTGTCATTAACCAAGGTTCGAGTGTGAAGCCTGCATCACTTGGCAAACATTAGGTGGCACATAATGTCAGGATAATTCATCATTATATATTACTCATTGCATGAGGAAAATGCCATGAGAGTATTTGGTTATTTAGGGTGCACATGCTAACAAGATGGCCATGTGTTATCCTACCATGCAGGAAGTGAAAGTACAGGAAAAGTGTGTTATATGAGAGAATTCTGGGTACTGCTAGGATGCTAAATGATACATTTGTGATACAGCCACATGAATCACACTCTACTGGTAGTTGACAGAATGATATCCCTTCTTGCTGTGGTACCTTTCTTCCTGTAATCCAGGTGGGGCCCTAATAGACACATGGGTGTAATCCATCACATCAAACAGCTCACAGAAGCATGGAATACCATACAAACCATGCATGATGGTACCATGGTCCAATGGTGACTGTCAGAAACAGATATGGGCATCCACCTTGGCTAGGATACTATGGAGGAACGTGTTTATTATCATTAAAACTAAAACTTGAAAGATACCCAGCACACCTTCATTCTGCCTCTGAAAGGTCTCACTGGCAAGCATAGTGATGGCTAGACAGACCTCATTATCCACAGGAATAGGAAGGCCACATATTCCTCCAGTTCCAGTGTGTGGCCATACAGGTCCTACAAAACCCTGATAAAGTCATTGTCCACATGAAAGTGGTGAAGAGCCTTCTGTTTCTCAAAACTGCAGTACATTAGCCATTGCCTGTAATACCTTCACCTTAGAAATTAAGCCCCACTCATCTGACTGTGTTGTGTTATTGCAGAGCCAAACATCTGAAAAGTCTGAAACATTACAACTCATAGCCAGAGCAAGCATCTTCACTAAATGCAAAGTGATCCAAAATACATTTGCCTTTTAATAACCTATGTAACTGAATCACAAAAGGAAGGAAAAGTTATCCTTTATCATACATCTTCTCATTTAGATGCCATTTTATACTCCTTTGTCTAGGACTTTCTTAAAGACTTTTTGAGGTGTGCACATATACACAACAACGATCGATAAATCTCACTTTATTTGCACATCTGCAACTTGCACTATGCACTGACATAAGTTAATATGTCTTCCAGTCATGGTAATTTTTCTGAGATAAACAGAGGCCACATGTCTACTGAAACCTGAAAACATTTATATTATTCAGCAGTGAAGTGCAAGGACATTTCCTTGGCATCACTGCCTAACTTGCACTACATAAGTTATCTTGATTCTGCTTTATTTCAAATTCCCTTTGCAGCATTACTTTAAAAATATTTGGTTGAATGCTACTGCATTTAAGTGCAGGATGATGAGTTGTATCAGCATAATTTAATAGATGTGCTCTGTTCATTTATACTGACTGCTTATGGCACATTTTTTCCAAGACTGGCAGTTAGTGGTATGGAATTTTTCAGTTTTCTCCTCTGTTGTGCAACTTGCAGTTGTATGTGTGTGTGTGTGTGTGTGTGTGTGTGTGTGTGTGTGTGTGTGTGTGTGTGTGTGTGTGTGTGTGTGTGTGTGTGTGTGTGTGTGTGTGTGTGTGTGTGTGTGTGTGTGTGTGTGTGTGTGTATATATATATATATATATATATATATATATATATATATATATATATATATATATATATATATATATATATATATATATATATATATATATATATGGGAACACTTTATAATCTCAAAATTCTGAAATACCGAAACCCCAGAAGCGAGAATATCAAAATCCCGACGTTCGAAGATGTTGAAGTAGCATTTCTGGTGTTGCGGTGTTTGAATGGAAGTTCAGGTAAGTATGTATGCTTAAGGGTGTTGGTTAGGGGCTTTAGTGTGTGTCAGTGTGTGTTGTGACTATGATGTGTGTGTGCAAGGGGAATGTAGGTGTGTGGTGGTGTTTTTGTGTGTTTTTCTGTATAGTGCGACCCTGGAGTTAGTATATTTAAGTAGGGAGGTGTGGGGGTGCAGCCCCCCACATGGTGGGTGGGGGGGGCTGCCTCCCCTGCTTGTATGCAGTGTAGGTTTGTGTGTTTGTGGGGGCAAGGTGTGTGTTTGTGTATGTGGTGCCTGGTTAGTGTAGGATTCGCAATTTCAAAATTTGCACTTTTGGGATTACGGTATTTAGAGCTTTCGGCTTTATAGTCTCGAAATTCTGAGATTCGGTATTTCAGGATTTTGGGATTATAAAGTGAATCCGTAGATATATATATATATATATATATATATATATATATATATATATATATATATATATATATATATATATATATATATATACATATATGTATATATATATATATATATATATATATATATATATATATATATATATATATATATATATATATATATATATATAAATGTATATATATATAGATATAGATATAGATTTAGATATGCATTAGGGTTGTGCAGGCACAGTGAGCATTGCTTTATTTGTTATAACTTACTTTAAGGGTTTGTTTTTGTACAAAGAAGTTTTGTCCTTTTGATATTTTGTGTTTCAGTATATCAATTCCCAGTGTAATCAGTTTGAAGAATTGGTATAAATCCCTAGAATTTGATAAACTGATATTCTGAAATGTTTAGAAGGGAAAAGTTAACAAAGCATCTTTAAAAACCAAAGTGTTTGGATAGTTATTTATAAAGTTATGTTGATTACACCTCTTCTACCAGATACCTGGGACAAGGGAAACACTATTTTCAAAAATAAAAGTTTCTGCCACACTTGCAAACAACATCTGCCCCTGGTTTCTAATATTTTTCAATGTAATGTCAACAAATGCCATATTGAACATTAAGAACTATAATACTCCATGAATTAGCAATGGAATTATAAAAACTGCAGCAGATGTGGAAAGCTTTTGCTTGCAGAAGAAGAGTTTACAGATTTATAAAGCACAAGAGAGTTGCCCTAAGGCACCTGCGTGTGTCTGTTTTTTTTTTTTCACAGAATTGTCAGAGGTTATGTCATTCCTAATTCAAACCTTATGATCTGAGATAATCTAAGACACTCTGAGATGTATCCAGTTGTTTAGCCTGAAGGGAATCCATTATACTTCTGTACAACATTGCATAGCCTGAAATGCTTGCCATTTTAATGCATATCACCTTTATTTTTATCTTTCAGTATGTTCAGAAACAATTATTGTATATTTCATGGCTATGAGCTATTGGAGAATGCTATAATTTTGACCCAGGTTAGTGGACATGGTCCGTAATGAGCAAGGATTGCATTGTTTTTAATGTAAGTATAAACAGACACTCAGTAGCACAGTGGGTTATTATCACAGCATGGCCTACTTTCCAGTTTTATAACAGCAACTCATGGATTTGAATATATTCATATTTCTTTGAGTACAAGCATGACTGCATGAATGAATGAGTATCATAAAAGACACTGCTGAAAAAAATTTTTTTATTATTTTAAACAATGCTTTCGAATACAAATTGTGCATTATTCACCAGTTTATATAAAACATCGGGGTAAATTAAATATGAGACCTTGTATAAAATAGAACAACCTAAATATTCTTTTTTCTCTGAGTATGGAAGTCTTCTGCTGTAGATGCAAATGGATATAAGTGACTGCATCACACATAGTTTTAAGAATTAAGGCACTGAAGCTTTCTATAAGGTATTAGACACAAAAGAATATACATTAATGGATGAAGTTTAGTTTTAAGAGGTTACTGGGACAGTTGAGTAGAAACCAGAAGTGAGAAATGTCAAAACAGGAAGACATCCAGATGCCCTAAAGAAGCGGATACCCTGAAGGTGGGATCTGCTGCACTATCAGTGTAACAGTGTACTAAGAAATGAGGATGCGAAATTTGGGGATCTCATTAATTAGTCAATGAATGTAGTGGGCAACCTAACCCATAGTGGCCTGCAACTACAGGAGGACATATAATGTATTGAATGAATTGAACTATCTCATTATAATAGCCTAGCACTTTGTAAGAACCTCATGAGCTACCGATTTTGATTTGCATATCGTACTGTCAAAACACAGTTAATTAGCCCACTTATGATGCCATTAAATCAGTCTTTGATATGAAACATGAGTCTGAGCAAAGGAAAGAAGTATACTGTTGTCAGGTACTAAAATACTATTTACTTATGTATCAATATATTGATTGATTTTTCATGGAGAGTTACTCGGTGTATAGTCCAGGAGAACATTGAGAACTCTAGCCATTGTCTCAGTTGCTCCAAACTCTTTCTGGCTAAGCAACTTGCTCAATGTCATACATAAGACAAATTCAGACTGAGTGAATCAAACATTGCACAGTGGGAAGTAAGCTCTTTAACAGCTCAGCCTTAATGCCTTGCACTAACTGCCAGGAAGTATCTGTTTTTTTATAACCAGGGAGGTTCTTTTGGGAAGATTTCATTTTCAGATGAGGCATATGTTTTGGGAAGATTTCATTTTCAGATGAGGCATATGGAGAAAGTTCCACAAAAGGAGCTATAATAAAGCTAATGAACTGTTCATAACTGAAAATTCAGATAGAATACAAGAAATGCAAAGTATCCATACAGAAGAAAAACTTATTATGAATATACATGAGACAGCAAAGTAAAAGCCACGATAATGCTGAAACATAGACCATAAATTATCAAAATACATTGTGATTATATGAAGGATACAAAATGGTCATGCAGGATTAGAATTCATTGTTAATATTTATTATACAATGATTGGCCATTAACATTCAAAAACATGCAATGCTGATCAGTCAGACAAACTAACGTGCCTGTTGTAAAATCTAGCATATACCAATAGGGAAAAGACCAGTCGCCCGGACATTCTTCTATTAATATATGCTATGGATTTCCAGTTTTCATGAGCTAACAGGTTGAGAAGTACAAAATTTGAAATCTGGAGAGTTTAGAGTTATGAGACAGATTGAGGAGAAATACAAGGAAAATCAGGTATGTCATGCACAAGTAAAGAAATGTATCTGATTTTCCTTGTATTGCCCTGACTTTCTCTGGACTCCAAACTGTCCAGATTTCACATTTTTTTAAAAAATAAATAAATAAATAAAGAACCAAGCAGATCTTCCTTTCACCATTGCTTCCTTTTCCAAAGCACTGATGTACTACAAGTGTGGGAATGTATGTCCCATATGCCTGTGCGGTACATCAAAAAAGTCCCATGATACCAGAAAAAAGCCCAAAAACACCATGGTGCCCTTATACAAAGACAGGGTCTATATCACATATTTGAATAACCTATTCAACAAATGCTTATTCATTAAACTTTATTTGTCAAAACCTCTATCCATCGAATGATCATTTTAATGAATTGTTTCCTAGGAAAAAAAAGTGGGCCATCACTGGGAATTTGCTCTTTTCCCCACAGTAGTGTGATCTTAGAGGTGGTATATTTAGTGGGGGTATGGGGGCATAGCCCCCCACTTAAGTGGGTTTTAAGTTTTGTGATTTATGTGACAATTGGTAGTTGGCCTAGTGATTATTTTCCCTGGGAAAAAAAAAATTGCTAAAATGATCATTCGATGGATAGAGATTTCGACAAATAAAGTTCGATGAAGAGGCATTCACTGAACAGGTCATTCAATGATGTGATATAGACCCACAAAGACATTATTTAAAGGAAAAGTAAGTAGCTTTTTTCTTAAATAATGTTATTGTATAATAGCAATAAACCAAGGCCTGGTATGGGTAATGCTGGATTAACCCATGGTTGGCTTTGTTTGGTCACTCAGGTTTCACCCTCGTGACCAAACCACACCAACAGTGGGTAAATCCAGGCATGAGTTATTGCTATATTAATACAAATCAATTGTAAATTAAACATCTGTATAAAGAAGCAGTATGCTTTCTAACAATGTAAAATACACATTGTATAAATTTGTAGACAACATGCTGTCCTATAATAATCTGTATTAAATCAGCATATGAAGAGAAAATGTCAGAAAACATAAAATGCCAAAAGAAAAAGGAGGTAATGGTTTTAGTGAAACATATGTTAATGAGCTATATTTTCATAACAAGTAATACACATTTGTGGAGACATCGATTTTTAAGATACAGAACTTAATGGAAGATGTGGGGGTATGACATTATGGAAATAAGGTCTGGGGAAGTAAATATAGGGACTATGACCTGCTAATACCAAGATCATTGATTACTCAGAGGGATAGGGAGTAATATTAAAATGAAGAGGAAATTTATGTAATTAAAGACACTTCCTGGGATTCAACAAATAAATTTTACCATGCCAGAATAGTATAGTAGCTTCTGCACAGAATATGGCCATCGAGCGATTCAGTGAACAAGGCTGGGGGTGTGCACAAACCTGCCAGCAGAAAACCATGCAAATGAGATAAATTACCAATTCAGGACTCAGCCTCACCCAACAAGTCAGCCATAGAAAACCATAAAAAATGACTGGTAAAGTGCCACAAATGTTGACAATGATGATGACAGTGATAGCACAGCAGGTCTTGCAGTTGCAGTAAGGCTCTGAAGGGTAGGAAGTCTGAAACTCAAATGTATGCCATTACAATCTGACCTGTGGTCTTTACTGACATGCCTCTATTCTCCAAGACAGGGCACAGTACTATGCTAAATGGAACCAAAATGTAAAGCAAATATAAGCACAGTCTGTGCAAATGTGTACAGTTGATGGTTGTGCCTCTCCCCCACACCATATTCTCATAGAAATGCAGCAACATGTATGTTTGTAGGGAAATAGCAGCAGAGCACACATTGCCAGGGCTGTCCCAATCAATATGATAACTTGCTGCATGTCCACAATATGCAGGGGTCAATGAGCGATGTATATGTGTGGTTAATACTGTCAGGATGTGGCCAGCACTTACTCCCGGCTGTTGTGTTATAGTGGCCTAGGTACAGTACTACTGTTATAAGAACTGCAGTGCCAACTATTCTGCATGTCAGCTATACCTATGATAGGAGTTGCACACATTGTCCAGACGTCAATATTGCAGGATAGCTGGACAGGACATGGACAGGGGGCCACACATATGGACAGTACACAACTTGAAGTAACCTACACAGTGCCTACCATACCTCTCAACTGTACAGACCTGTTTTAGAATGTCCAGAGGTTTGCATCATATCTGTGGTCTGTATATCATGAAATAATGGTTGCCTGGCAATTCATTGGCAAATCATGTAAGACTAAGGTCAGAAAATAATGACAGATTGTAGTGTTAGACTTCATACCCTATAGAAACATGCATGCTAATGAAAAACCTGTTATTAAATCATCTTTCTAGGTTTGTAAAGCCAATACTTAAAATAGTTCCTATATTTAGGCCTCTGTCTCCCAAATACTTATGGATTTTTCCAGATGTCTGTCTCTCAGAAGTTGAGAGGTATGGTGCCTAGTAGAACAGCAGGTAACTGAAGGCCAGTGTACTGCCAATTTATAAAAGGCTGCCACCTTTCTGTGTCAGTACTGATAACATGTCACTGGCCAACAGCCATACACCTGGGATGACACAGGTTGTCACAGAAGGGGCACAAGTATGCCTTGTATATCTGTTCTTGTTGTCCTAACATTGCATTTGCCTTTCAACTATTTGCAGAACAGGGAAGGGTCATGTCAAAACAGCTATGGCAGACAGTGGGGAAGCATATGACATACCCATAAGAGCAAACAAGCAATTACCATATCGGTCTCCCAACTGTCTATGTTTGGCAGAACATTAGTAACACCCTGTCTCCATGTGTGAGCCTTTGTTTGACTATCATATTTGGTTCTGTCCAGATGTCAGTCTGTGACGGTATGACAGCAAAGCCCACATGTAGTCTCATAACATATAGCAACACAAACCATCTAAGGACTACAGCAAATGGAGTGGTGCAGTGATGGACAACCTGCTAAATAAGTACACTCAGAGGTGTGAAGTCCACATCCTTGTGTGTGATGTAATGGCATGTACTCTGCTCACATCAGAATTACAAATACATAGCAGCAACTGTGGCCAAAGCCTGTGACTGGACTACAGAAGGATAAAGAGACACACATAAGAGGAAGAGGAACCACTGGGCAGACAAATGGAGAATGTGCACACCAGAACAAATTGTGCAGTAACATAGGTACCATGCAGTGTATGGAGTCAGTAAACATTACCTGCAAATACACAACAAACACCAATGTAAATGGAGGTTCGCAACAAAACAAAACCCCAAACAATGGACACCTCAGAGGCAAAATCACATGAGAACCCCACAAACCTACACACCACAGACCATGTAGACTCCACAGCAGGGTTTTGCAAACATTAAGGCCTTACCCCAAACCCCAAACACCTACCCTACACAGATAGGCTAACAACACTGCCCCTCTACCCTGTTCCATACAGACTCTGCTGAGGTGACCCATGTCTGGCATACAAAGCAATCCAGATCCTGCCTTGATGGGACTGTGGCATATGTGGAACTCAAGGCCCACTCCATCAACCTGAAAGAGCAGCATTAACCTGGGCTGTGATATTGGGTCTATATTAGAACATCGAAGTTTCAAAACTTCGAATGTTCTAATATCGAACGCTATTCAGTGAAAGCTGAAAACATCAAACATACAGAACAGCGAATTTTTTCCTAGGGAAAAAAAATTGCTTTTCCAAAACACATACACACAACACAAGCACACCAAACAAACAGCAATCCACACACATACACCTACAATCTTACACCTAACCCTACACTAAACTATACACACAGCACTATCCACTTACCTTAACCCAAACCCTAACCCTAAGGTCCGTCACTATTGCACACTCACCTCTCCCACACCCTAACCCTAACTTACCTACCCCGCCCTAACCCTCACGTCCACACAATCACACACTTACCTGACCCGCACCCTAACCCTAACTCACCTAACCCACCTTAACCCTCACGTCCACACAATCGCACACATACCTAACCTGTGCCCTAACTCACCTAACTTGCCTTAACCCTCACGTCTACACAATCGCACACATGCCTAACCTGCACCCTAACCCTAACTACCCTAACCCACACTCAATCGCACACTTACCTGAATGTGACCCGTAACTTTCCACCTCAGCACTGAAATTACCAAAGCAACAGAAATGGACAACTGAATACTTTCCCTAGGAAAAAAATCAGTTTTCTGTTGCTTCAATTTTTTCAGCTTTCACTGAATAGGGTTTGATATTAGAACATTCAAAGTTTTGAAACTTTGATGTTCTAATATAGACCCGTGATATCAATATGGCTTATCTGTGTGACAGATATATGTACCACACACTCCCCCATTTGTGGAATACACTCCCTGTCAACATCAAGCCAAGTGCCTCAATACCCCTGGTGATGTACTCCCTGTATAAGTGCATGGGAAACACAAAATACAGTCCTGTGATTCCACCTGTTTCCCTGCTGGACAGGGGCTCTGTGTGCTGACATGTCTTAACATGGGCTACACTCTTATCTGCGTGGGTTATAAGGGCTTCAGGGCCAATACCCTACTAACTTCATATTCATAGCAACCTAGCAACCTATACACAACTGTCTGTCAGTGATTCACCACATTACTCTGTACTGCTCTACCACTGACATACCTGAAAGCCACAGTGCTATGTGGAATATACTACACATATAATAGACATTTCTACACAGTAGATTGCACTCTGTACCCACACCAATACCTCTCAACCTCTGACAGCAAGACATCTGGACAAGGTCATAAATAAATGTGGGATAAAGGCCCAATGATAGACACATGTTGTAAATACTGCCCTTACATACTGAGAAATTTGGTAGAATAATGGGTTTTGTATTAGCAGGAATTGTCTGAAGGTTATGATGTCTGAAACACTAATTTCTGTCATTATTTTATAACATCAGTCTTCAATTATATGCAACTAACTTGCCATAAAAACACAAGTTTATGTAGACTGGAAGAAACTTCTAGACAAACACCTGGACAATCTGCCAAAAAAATGCATAGTTGAGAGGTATGGCTGCACCAGGATATGATTTTTCATGTAAGAAGAATACCACACAAGCAGGAGATCCCCAGCCAGTATATCACCAAGTTGCTGGACTGTTTGCACAGCTTCATCAGTCAACCGGCTGTAGCCACACCTCTCTACTGGCCTTTTTGGGCAAGAATGTATATAGTTAGGCTCATAATATTGGTCTGTGCATCATACATCTTGTGTTCCTCTGGTAAAGCACAGTGATGATCTTAGGATGTCTGTCACTAGGTAATGACACAATACATTGCAGTGTCAGACTGCAGATATGTCAGAAAATGTCTGCTAAAAAAAAAACAATACCTCTAGAAAGTCCTATTTACTTTTGAGAGTTATGGCTGTAGCACACTAAACCCTGGACTGGAGTACAACTATCTCTGGAATGGAGTTCCACTCTCACTATAGAAGGTCATACTGGGCATGCTCCTACACATAGAAAAAAATCACAGGCCATGTTGGAACCCACATTGGACTATATAACTGCATTGTACATATATGTCTTTGCATACAGACAGCTATGTACACCTTAACTGTCCCTACACACACCCATTAGACAGGATTACCCTCAGCAAGCTATAGGTGGCACATATGTGATATATCTGCATCTGCTGTGTGTGATACACAGACATATATATGAGCAACATATAACAATATGTCAAGCATGCACACACATAGACGAGGGGAAGAGAGAGACAGACAGTGATAGAAAGAGAGAGACACAGGGGGGACACAGACAGTGAGTCATACACAGGGATACCCTGAATGGCATAGAGTGATGTTCTGCTGTGGACAGTGGCATAACGGTCATAACCAGTCACACATGCCAGCATGAAGGTGAGCTCCATTGTGCAATAGTACTGAGGTAGGGGTTATAATATCACTTCACCTGCGTGTGTGTGTGTGTGTGTGTGTGTGTGTGTGTGTGTGTGTGTGTGTGTGTGTGTGTGTGTGTGTGTGTGTGTGTGTGTGTGTGTGTGTGTGTGTGTGTGTGTGTGTGTGTGTGTGTGTGTGTGTGTGTATGTGTGTGTGTGTGTATGTGTTTGTAGGTGAACCAGTTTTAGGCCATTCCCACCAAGTACACTTCTCAGTGCCCTACATTAGCAGTCATGCAGATGTCATTCCCATTAGAAGTACCTTTGCACAACCACAGCCCTATAAGCTCTGTGGTCTGTGCAATAACTATGCAACAGTATAGTACAAATAACTAGATAGGCAGGGGTTCTATTCCCAGTTCTGGCAAATATTTGTGTATATGTGCGTATATTTATAGGATGAAGTATTTTGAGGACTTTCCCACCCAGTACACTTCTAAGTGTCCAACTTTTACAGTCCTGCTGATGTCATTCACCTTAGAAGTACCTTTTGGCACTTGTCAGCTCTATGAGTTCTGCAGTGCATGCGATAACTGTACCACACTATAGTACAAATAATTAGATTGGCAGGGGTTCTATTCCCAGTTCTGACAAGCATGTGTGTGTGTGTGTGTGTGTGTGTGTGTGTGTGTGTGTGTGTGTGTGTGTGTGTGTGTACAAGTGTCTGTAAATATGCATGTTTGTAGGATGAAGTATTTTGAGGACTTTCCCACCAACAACAGTTCCTGGTACCCTACTTTAGAAATCCTGCTGATCTCATTCTCCTCAGAAGTACCTTTGAGCAGCCCTCAGCCATATAAGCTCCACAATGCATGCAATAACTGTGTAACAGTATAATATAAATAACTAGATAGTGTGTGTGTGTGTGTGTGTGTGTGTGTGTGTGTGTGTGTGTGTGTGTGTGTGTGTGTGTGTGTGTGTGTGTGTGTGTGTGTGTGTGTGCGTGTGTGTGTGTGTGTGTGTGTGTGTGTGTGTGTGTGTGTGTGTGTGTGTGTGTGTGTGTGTGTGTAAGAATCACATCATCCCTGTGTGTGTGTTTGGGAGAGATTCACATCCTATGGGATGTGGGTTTACACAATTTGAGATGTGTACACATCCCATTGCCCTACTTTACAAGGCCTGCTGATGTAATTCTCCTTAGATGTACCTGTATACATTTTTCAGCCTTCTAAGCTCTGTGGCATGTGCAATAACTGCGTAATACTATAGTGGAAATAATTATATAGGTAGGGGTTCTAATCTCAGTACTGACAACTATAGTAGTGTGTATGAAGCATATACACTGTGGCTGTTGTATATGTATGTTATACCATTTTAAGGCGTGTTGACCCCTACCCATAACATTACTTTAAAAAGGCTGTTAATGGCATCTGCCTCACATGCACCATGTAACACTATACAGCCCATATCAGTCATCTGTACAGATGTACATGGACTATCCACATGTTTGCAACCTATATGTGGTCTGTGTCCCCTAACAATGAGCATTCCTGTGATATCATTGCCAAATATGTCACAGTTACTGTAGTGACACACATGCCAGCATCTGACATCATACCTGACTGACACATCATGCGGATACAAAGTATGTCACTCTATCACTTGTGCAGATTTGTAGGAGCAATCACTATGTCTGGTGGGTTATTCCACCATCCATGAAGGCATTCGCAACATTACCTGTTGTAAGAGGTTGTGTGTTATGTCTCAAGCATATAATCTATGTGGACCATGTCATGTGTACACAGCACTATAGTACATACAAGTGGATACATAGGGTTACTAATATGTCTATTGGCAACTGTGTATGTGTTTCTATATGCACAGCCCCTGTGGCTATCTTTAGTATGTGTATGTGATGGCTATGCCATTTTGTGTGCCTCTTCCATCCTGTGAAATCCCCCATTGCCAACCTAGTGTCAGCCCATATAGATGTCATCCACCGTACAAGCACAGTTACACAGTTTCTAACACCAAGCCACTGTGGTGCATGCAATGGTTGTATCACTGTGTACTGTACATTAATAGATATGTAGGTCATCTACTGTGAAAAGTGTCACCTCCATCTGCATGTGTGCTTCAATGCATGTTCCCTTGCAGCAGTGTGTGTGTGTGTGTGTGTGTGTGTGTGTGTGTGTGTGTGTGTGTGTGTGTGTGTGTGTGTGTGTGTGTGTGTGTGTGTGTGTCAGATGGCTCTAACATGTTAAGGGCCTCTGAATCCACTATTGGCAATCATAACAGCCCCTGCAATTGTTGCCCACTTTAATATTAGTGGCAGACACTGCCACACTACAGTACCACTGTGCAATTTGTGTTATGTATCTAGTGCTATAGGTCAAAAGACTGTTCAGGTAGGGGCTGTGCTCATCCCTTCATCAGCTGCTTCATGTACAGGACTATGACTCTGTGTGCACTACCAGCATGAGAGGCCAGACATGCATATGAGACAACATACCACATGCTGGTGAATGTCAGGTTAGACTAACACAGGCTGACCTGTGTCAGGAATACTTACCCCAAACCTGTCATACACAGTACCATGCATACCCTCATCAACTGCATGATGGTTGAGTGGATGGGACAGAAATGGCAGGGGCAGTAGGTGCTGATAGCTGAATCTGTTTCAGTTAAAGTAATGGCTAAGCTTGTGAGGGACCTAGTGCCAGCACTCAAGTAACCTTCTCTTTGTGAGCCTGCAGTCCTACAGAACACCCAGGTGACATGTATGAAGGCCAGGTGGCTGTGTCAAGGGTATGTATGCAATTTCACACTGTCTGCCACAATTGTCCCTCATGCACTGTTGTATGTAAACACACCTGGTAAACATGTAAATATACAGCTGTACCATGACTAAGAAAAGGTCACTGTGTTTCCACTCTGCCTTACTCATCATTGCTACTGTCAACAGGCCCACAGCCGGCAGACACACAGACACCTAGAATACAACCAGAATACAGTAAGTGACACTACAGTCAGTCAGCAGTACTAACAGCAATAGTGCATCATGGCTAACAAAGTGCATACACCTCGATGTGTGCCCATAACATTTGCCAACAGACAGCACCTTACACAGCATGACATTGCTACACTGTACTATAGTCACCCTGTGCATCAGAACCATATGAGCATGTCCATGCATCGAAGGTATGGATAACAGGGTTGTGGTGCAAGTATCATCACATGCACAGGCTGTGATGTTGGATTTCCAGAGGCCTAGGCTGGGCCATAACACTGACATTATGTGTGTGTGTGTGTGTGTGTGTGTGTGTGTGTGTGTGTGTGTGTGTGTGTGTGTGTGTGTATCTGGATGGGTGGTGTTCAACTGGGCTGTGCAGTGGATCTGTGCATGTCTGGTGGTGACTGGCCTGTAATAGGGATGCATGTTTGTTTGCACACCCTCAAGCTATGTGGATGCCCAACACAGGGCTATGTTGGACAGCCATGGACCGCACATGGCAGGATGTATGGTTCACTGTCTCCTGGTAGGGATGCGGGAACTCTTTCTGCCAGGAGTATCACTGGCACCACCATGCCTAAGGACAGATGCAGTACTATTCCCCGATGGGGACTATGTCTGCTGGATCTGCATCCTTGACGGGACTAGCCAGGACAACATACCTATGGCCTGCTCCAGTGTGATGTGGCAGCACCCTCTCTTCAGTAGTACTGTTGGTATTGCCATTATGGGGCTGATCATGTTGCTGACCTACACTGACCTGGCTGATATGCTCAAGCAGAGACATTGCATGGTCGAGCATTGACAATGTCTCACCCCACTGTCTATCCACGACATCAGCAAGATGATGTATGGCATCACAAATGGCATGGAGGTTGTCACACATGGCATGGAGCATTGCATTCATGACCCTGAGCATCTGTCTGGTCTTATGGTAAGTACGCACCTGTGCCTCCATGATGGACCATAACATGCACCTGGTGACACCTGCTGTTGCACTTGCAACAGGGATTTGATGGGCAGCAGTACTCCATTGAGCACCCTTCTCCATCTGCCTGTTTGTAACCTCACCAGCTCTCTGGCTATGGCTGGTGTCTACACTCACACTCACCATAGTTAGCACACTAGCCTGTTCCATGCCACCACCCTCCACCTGTCCATTATCTGTGGCTGCTTGGGACTGTATATGTGTGGGCATACTGACTGTGTGCAGGGACATGGTGGGTGAAAGTGGGATACCAAACAATGGCATAAATTCAGGCACCAACAACCCCACCTGTGCCTCACTAAAATCACCATCATAATGGGAGTCTGCTAATACACTGACATCAGGTTGTGAGGGGGAAAGACACCAACCCCCATGTTCACCTGTGAGGGGAAGACAACATATGTAAATTAATACCCTGCAGTATTGTTTGCTGATACACACACACACACACACACACACACACACACACACACACACACACACACACACACACACACACACACACACACACACACACACACACACACACACACACACACACACACACACACACACACACACACACACACACACACACACACACACACACACACACATGCACACACACTCCTGGTACAGTCTGGCACAGCTTTGACACCTAAGGGCCCTTCAGGCCAGACCTTACAGTAGTTCTGCCTGCCACAATCTATCTCTTTCTCAGCGACTTTAAGGCCTATAACAAAGGGTGACAAATCCTACTGTGTTATGGGCCTATTAGCAGAATGGTAATTGTGACCAAGACCAAGACTATTGGAGTGAGCTATATATACAGTGTCACCAAGTGCATATGCACGTACTGTAATAGCTTACTTACTGCTATACAGACCACACACAGTAACTAGTGGAATGATATGTGATGATAACTGATGAAGGAACAAGAGTATACACTATCACTGCAGTACTTAAACAGTTCAGACTCACAGGGATTCATTTCAAACATTGCAGGACAGACTGCAATACATGCAGGCAACATGTAAAGTACTAGGTACATAGCCTCATAAGATTATATCAGACTATTGGCCCTGATGCCCTAATAAGCCTGGCCCAGACTTTCGCCCATGTCCCTTCAAAGCCAGCACCTGTTTCCCCTATCCATCTGGGACACACACGGGATCCCAAGGGTGTCTTAACCATTTCCCATGCAGTCATCCAGCTTCTTCTTCAAAAGGACTATACACGTACTCTGCTAGACATGGGTTAGGAGTGCATTTTACAGACAAGTGTATTGTGTGGGAAACTACACTATCCCACCAACAAATACAATACATGTCATAGACCAGGTGAGGGCCTTGCATGCATGTTGCGTGAGTGGGGTTTGTATTGCAGATATGCAGAAATGCCATCAAGGCTGGTTTGGAAATGACCTTGTATGCCAGATGCAGGTCACCTATGTTCAGTCTGTATGAGACTGAGTACAGGGACAGGACTTTCAGCCTATCTGTATAGGATAGGTGTTGCAGACCCTGGATTTGCCTGGTCAGGAACATCTGTGGTCTCTGCAACTGCTGGATTTGCTTGGCAAGGTACATGCCAAAGGAGCCATTGTACTTGGTAATGTGTCTGATAAGGGTGGAGTACAGGGATGTTGTGGTCTCCTGGTTCCTAGATGACATACCCATATTTATGAGGTGGGCCATACAGACAGCCTTCCTTACAATGGTGCCCACGTGGTGGGAAACTATCAGGTTTCTACCAACCTTGGTGCATAAGTTGCCTCACACTTGATTGCATGCTCAGTACATTAATACTGTCATAGTTAGTGTGGATGACATCTGCCACAGCATGGAAAACAATGCATCTCCTGGCATTCAGGTTGTGGTAATGCTTCTTGCACCAGTCATTAATTTGGGTAAGGGCCACTTGGAGGATGCTCACATCAGTATGGGAATGTAGGACAGTGGCCAGCTTGCAAGCATCTTTAAACTTGGTCAGCCACAGACCACCACTTTTATTGTGTACCTCAGATACATATATCTCAAACAGTAAAGGCTCCCAGACCAATCCTTGGGGTACACCACTCTGGAAGACTCCACTACTAGAGGTGGGTGTCACTACTTTGACCAAGTGGGTACTATCATTGAGCCAGTTAGCTATTCATCTGGTAACATACAGGTTGATGCCTACCTGTGTAGGCTTATGTATTCAGGCATTGTTCACCATCTTTCCCTCCTCCTTGTGTTTGTTGACCACTTCAGAGAAGTTGCCCAGGTTTAACAGGCCTGATCTCCTTTGAAAATACCACACTGTGTGGGGTCAAGCATTTTGAGGTTGCCGATGTCCCTTTTCAGAATGTCCTTAATATTGCCTTCCATGTCGTTGCAGAGCAGGCTAGTTAGGCTAATGTGCATATAATTGGCTGGGTCAGTGGATTGATCCACCTTTGTGTAGAGGGATGACAGTGGCTGTCCTCTGTACAGATGAGATGACACCGGTGCTCAGGCTTTGGTTGACTACAGTGTGTAATGGAGGTGAATGCGCATGCCTGAGTTCATGTAGGATGCAGCCAGGGATGCTATCAGAAATATGGAGACTTCTGTGTGTTGCCTTTGAGAGGGCATTATGGACCTGCTTCCTGATGATGAGTGGAGGGGGCAGGTGCTGTGCATGCACATGTGTACTGATGGGGGAAAGGGGGGTGATGTTTAGACTTCACCCGTCTGCAGCAGGTTGGCTATATCTATGCTGTATGTGTATGTGGTGTTATTGACCAGCACTACAGACCAGATTTGGATGTTGTCTCTGGGATTGCAGACATATGTGTGGAAGGCCTAGTGATTGGCCTTGGTGGATGTGTCCAATTTGCACTCAAAGATAACGTTAGGGTAATTCATCTGTGATATAGTTGCTTGTTCAGACCAAGATGACATCACTTCCAAGAGAGCACCTGCTCCTTCTTGGCCCTGTCCAGCAATTATTTCCACCTATTATGGTATTTGTGCATTGCTATTGTCCACCACAGATGTTTACTCTATCTTGAGGGAGATGATGTTGTCCTGTCAGATACTGCTGAGTCCATACAGCTATGTAGGTGCTCATGTAGTATTATGGTGTGGGTCTGGACACCACTGCTAGTTCCAACTGATGGGATGGTGGCTGTAAAGCTACCTCTAACTGCTCTGAGGAGATTTATAGTCATTTGTGTAAAGTTTATTTTGTTTGCCCTGACAAGGGTGGGGGGCAGGGGAGATGGTGACCTGAACAGTGTTGGCTATGTGGTCAGATCTTACCAAAGATCATGACACTGTAGGAGTGCAACAGTGGCTACTCATTGATGGTTATGACCAGGTACAGGATATTTCCACCTGCCTTAGGAGTGTAGACGGGCTGATCCACTGCATTGCCATTGACAAAGCTGAGGAATCTCTGTGCGTTCATGTGCAGGTGACTTAGGTCTTTCACACTATGGTTGGGAAGTTAAAGTCACCCAGGAACAGGGTAGACAGTTGAATTCTGACAGATTCCAGCAAGTCCAGATAGGTGGAGTGGGTTTCCAGAGTCATGGTTGGAGGTCTGTAGCTAGCTATGATTTGAGTAGGTGTTTTGTCAATTGTTAACTGCACTCAGGATGTCTCCCTTGTGTCATACTGTTTGGCCAGTCTGGAGGTGTGTATGTGTATGATAATGTTTAAAACTCCACTTCCTGTTGCTTTGCAGCCCTCCAGTTAGAGTCTAAATGTATGATGGGATGAGTTACCTGGCAAGGTTAGTGTGCTCTCCAAAGCTGCAAACCAGGTGTCAGTGACTGCACAAATGTTGGCATCCTACAGGACAAGGTACACTTGTATTGACATGGGTTTCATGCTAAGGCACCAAGCTCCTGTTACAGCAAGACATCTGCAGAAAGGCACACATCACAGGTGGGCAAAGGCTGGCAAATAGTGACACTTTATAAATCCAGCTGTAACACACACATTTGCTAGCAAAGACGGTTTCGCATTCACAGGACTACTCCACAGGATATGACATCTGACATTCAAATGTTCATAGGTTCATAGGTCTGTACTAGGTTAATGGCCCTGGAGCCTTTACAAGCCTAACCATAGGATTACCCTGACATCATGCCACCCGACCTTAGTTCCAAGTGTCTCTGTCGAGTAGAACCTCTGTAGTGATCTCCAGGGTGAATTTTCTATTTCGCATCCACTCATCAAGATTTCTCTTGAAGAGGCCCAAATGAGGTGTTCTGCTTAACATGTATGGAAAGTCTATTCCATAGCATGGGCAATCTCTGGGTTATGAACCTGTCCCTCCAGCATGTTCTGTTGATTGTGGTAATGAGGTTGAGGTCTCAGGAGTGTGTGATGTGGAGGGATTGGGATTTCTTTAGATGTAGCATTTCTAACAGAGCTGGGTCAGACATGGCTTTGTAAGTCAAGCAGAGATCGCCTCTAAGTAGGCAATATGAGACAGAGAACACCTGGAGTTTTTTGAGTCTGTCCATATAAGACAAGTGTTTAAGGCTTAGGATCCTCTTGTGAGGTACTTTTTTGGCCTCTCCAGTTGTTGCAGGTGTCTAGTCAGGTACATGTCAAATGGGGCATTGCACTCAATGATTGACCTAATGAGGGAAGAGCAGAGGGAGACAATTCTTTCTTCCTGGATGCAAAACCCTTAGTAATGAGATATGTCACATAGAGGGACTTTCTGACCACATTGGCAATATGGTGGTCAAAAGAGAGGTTACTGTCAACCTGTGTTCCCAGATCTCTTATAACATCTTCTGTGTTCAGTGGACTACCATCGATGTGGTAATTCATGGGAACCAGGTTTTTCCCAAGGGGGATGACAACACATTTTTTGGCATTGAGCTTAAGGCCATGGTTCTGACCGCAGTCACTGGTCTCAGTGAGGCCTTTCTGTAGGATGTCAACATCACTTGGGGAGTTAATAATAGCTCCCAACTTGCAATCATCTGTGAACTTTGTCAGCCAGAGCCACCTCATGTTGACCTGGACTTCAGAGAAATAGATACCAAACAGGAGAGGACCCAGGACCGAACCCTGTGGACTCCACTAATGACTGGTCGGGAGTCTGACTTGGAGTCAGCTACTTTCACACTATGGGTTCCATCCATGAGCCAGTTTGTAACCCACCTAGTGATATAGGGGTTGATGCCTAGCTTAGTGAGTTTTTCTATGATCCTTAAGTGGGGAATGGTATCAAAGGTCTTAGTCAGATCAAGGTAGGCTGTATGAACCACCTTGCCTTCATCCACAGCTCTGGTGACTGATGCAAAGAAGTTGACCAAGTTGAGCAGGCATGATCTACCCTTCACAAAAACCAAACTGTGCGGGATCCAGAGTTTTGAAATTCCCTACATCCTTGTTTATCAGGGTCCATGATGATGTTTTCTATAGCGTTGCATATCAGACTCGTCAGGCTAATGGGGCAATAGTTCCCAGGGTCTGTAGTCACTCCTCCTTTGTGGAGAGGGTTGACTGTAGCAGTGCACCATTCGGTAGGATCAAAGCCTGAGGAGAGGCTGTGATTGAAAAGGGCACACAGGTGAGGTGCCAGTTCACTCTGTAGTTCATATAGAACACAGCTAGGGATATTGTTGGGTCCCATATAAGCTGTATTCTTGGCCTTGGACAGTGCTGTTTTAACCTGTGTAGCAGTAATACTGAGTGCCTGGCAATCTACTGGTACTGTGATTGGTCCTTTGGGAGGAGAGGAGCGAAGTTGGCACTGAATCGGTCGGCCAGTATATAGGCAATATCTATTGGCTTGGTATAGGAGATACCTTTGTGCAGTAGCTCAGAGCAAATCTGGGTATTGCTGTATAGATTCTTTGCATAACTATAGAAGGCTTTGTGGTTGTCTTTACTATCTGCTGCAATTCTGTTTTCATAGCTAGCTTTAGAGAATTTGAGAAGGGATCTCAACCTTTTGATGAGGCTGATAAGGGAGTTTTTTCAGTCTTACGACTTCACCTTATTCCACATAAGTTTTCTTCTTCTGTTGTAGAATTTGTTTATGGCAGGGGACCACAAGATTGGCTTCCTTTTTTTGAGGAGAGCATCTTGGTTCTATTGGCTATGACAAGATCAATGCATTTGTGTATGTGGTCATACAGTGCATTGGTGTATGATTTGGTTGTCATGCAACTATTCTCCATCTGTATGGGTGCCATGAAGTTAGCCATATCTCCTTTTAGGAGCCCAAAGTTAGCTTTGGAGAAGTTTTTCATGGTGGTTACCTTTGTGGGGGGGGTTCTGGATTTCCAAGGTGATTAGTTTGTGGTTGGATCTAACCAGGCAGGAGTTAATTATTGGTATAGAGCAACAGTTGCCCATGTTAGCAATGACCAGGTCAAGGATGCTGCTACCTCTAGTAGGAGTAAGAAGGGGCTGGTACAGGCAGTGGAATTAATGAATTCCAGGAAATGTTGGGCAAGTGTATTGGTACATGAGTAGTTTTCCCAGTTAATGGAGGGGTAGTTGAAGTCGCCCAGTAAGAGAGTTTTAGGTTGGACACTAATATTCTCCAGGGTGCTTAGAAAAGTGGAGTGTGAGTCTTGGTATATGTTTGGGGACCTATAGCAGGCTACAACCTAAATCGCTGTCTTACCTAATGTTAGCTGCACCTGAACTTTCTCAGATTTGTTATGTTGGGCTACCAGTGTGGAGGTGTGTGCATCCTTTATGAATGTGGAAACACCACCACCTTTGGAGCTTCGGTCCAAGTACTGGGGCCGAAAGGGGTGGAATGAGTTATAGCCTGGTAGTGTAGGGGTGCTTTCTGCTGCTTAGAATCAGGTCTGTGTTACAGCACAAATGTCGATAGTCTCCATTTTAAGGAGTGCTTCCAGTGAGTGCATTTTGAGATTTAGACTTCTAGCATTGAGATGCATGACCCTCAGATTGCATTTGTTTGTAGCTGTTACAGTAGTAATTTGGTCTTTGGAACACCACCTAAAAAGGCACTATAGGGGTGGCAAGAGCCTTGACCACTATCCAGAAGCCTAGGGGTGACATATGCAGGCCATCTCTGGCAAAGCTTTGAGGTCTGGCAATCATGTCATCCTAGGCAGACAGATACTGGATCCCTTTAGAATAACACCAGACACTTAGCCAATTGTTGAAACCAATCATTTTCTGCTTGTACTGTGGTATCATTATGGGTGATGGTAGAATGCTGCTCAGGGCTAGGGTCATACCCACCTGGGCTACATAATTTGAGAGCTCCTCCATGTCACTTTTCATGTAGTCCAGGGAGGTATGTCTCAGGTCATTCACACCCTCATGTACAATGAGAGTCATATTTGCATCTGTTGTTGAGGGACCTGGGTCCATGCATTATGTGGCAGATCCTGGCACCCGACAGGCAGTTGACTGTTAGTTTCTCTTTATTCAACCTAGTGAGTGGGACATCAGTGTGCCTCACGATCGAGTCACCTATGACTAGTGTGTTGGGCATGCTGTTTTGCTTAGGGGCTTTGGTTGAGTGGCACACTGTTTAGGTGACTTATGTGTCTCATGATCAGTGTTGTGTTGTGGTGGTCGAGTGCATTTCTGCCTTAGAGTGCTGCTTGTATGTATTGTGTATGTTGTATGTATGTATGTATGCTATTATAGCAAGCAAATGTAGAAGGTGACACCACTGGAAACTAATACCTCTGTTAAAAAACAAAAAGTCTTCTTTTCTTTTTCGGAAATCTTCTTTAATCAAGGGTGTATGCTATTATGTTATGACTTCAGTCTTTAATTGGTTGCCAGTGATTTGCCAGACAATACACAACTGTATGAGGCATTGACTCCAAATATGAGACAGTCATGTGGTCACTCTGCAAAACACTGGACAGTAGACAGTTATGGGCTCAGTATATAACATACAGTTCAAAACACATTTCTGGGCCTGTTGTTTACAAAACACATACCCTATATAAGTCTCTTACATTTGTAAAATAAGCATATGCATCATATAACATAACAAAGCTAGTTTCGAAAAAAAATCACCACTGATTCTAAAGACAACCAGAAAGCTATGTCAAGAATCTCAATGGCAACACTCAGATCTGCTCTGAGTTACAGCACAATGGCACTAAAAAATACAGAACCAACCGATATTGCCAACATCCTGGCAGATAGGTTCAGTGCTAACTTTACCCCCTCTCATCCCCTAAAGGGCCCATCTCTATACCAGAAGAATGCAAAGTTCCTGTAATCATGGCTGCACAGGTAAAAAACACACTCTCAAAAGCCAAGAACACAGCATCCATGGGACTTGACAACATCCCAGGCTGCATTCTACACAAACTACAGAATGAACTGGCACCCCACTTAAATACCATGTTCAATCATAGCCTTACCTCAAGCTTTGTGCCCACTGAATGGTGCACAGCAACGGTTATCCCACTCCACAAAGGTGGAGACATCGCGGACCAAGGCTATGGAACGTATCATCATGGAACTTATAAACAATGACATTGGTAATCTCCAAACTCTGCACCCTACCCACTTCAGGTTTGTAAAAAGCAGATCATGTCTCCTAAACCTGATAGACTTCTTTGAAGTGGTCACCAAAGCCGTAGTAGAGGGTAAGGTGGTTCACACAGCCTATCTTGATTTCGTTAAGTCTTTCAACACCATCCCCCACTCTGGAATTATAGATAAAATCAGTAAACTAGGTATAAATCCCTATGTCACAAGATGGATTACCAACTGGTTCACTGACAGAACCCACACTGTAGAATTTTGAATTTACAGCCTCTCACCCCACAGGGAGGGGTGTTGGCAACAGACATTTGTAGAATAATGTTTGGGTAGACTGATTAATTTCACTGTTCATGAGGGTGAAATATAGAGCTCTATATGGGGCAATAATATTTTTTCGAGACAGATGCCCCTTTTTTATGGTGTGAGTGGGATGTTGGGAAAGGGCTGTAGGTATGTTTGGGGAGGTAGGTTTGGGAGGATAGGTTGCATTTGCAGACAGACAAGACATACAAGACAGCAGACAGGGACGGTATATGACACATGAGGGGGGTAAACACCTTTGACGGAGAGAGTGGTTGGGAATCTGAATCTCATGAGCACACAAATGGATACAGTGGGACTGTGGTCCTCACCCATGGGTAGTCATCACTACATCTTCACGGCCTCAAAAGGTGGCTGTGCTGCAGGCTGGATAGGAGGAGCAGCCTGCTCCTCGAGGTGCGCCAGGCAGCCCTCCATCTGGCGCAGCCATCCATCCAAGTCTGTGCAGATGACACTGCATGCAATATGTCCCGTGAGGCAGGAACAGCAAAGGAGGCAGTTCTGGGTTGAGACCCAGACATGCTGAGGCCTGGTGCCATGGCCAGATGAAACAAGACAGGTAGATCCGGTGGGATCTGCCTTCCCAAAAGTGCTATGGTGTTTAGGTTTTACAAAATATATTGGTTAGCCATGAACAAAACATTACAAAATTAGTTATAACACCATGTGTGGGTGTTACAATTAACCCCATGCAACATATCTGAAACAGTAGCATAGCAAACAGAACACATGCATAAATTGAACAACAATATGCATTGTAACAGCATGCCAGTAACATTGATGGCAACAGGTAAACTGAAAAGCCACACAGTGAAATGTTAAAACTGATTTATTGAACAACCGGAAAACAAAACAAAGTCAAGGTACTAAGTGCTTTCACCCATCAACCTCAGGGCATCATCAGAGTACCTGATGGCAACAGGCCACCAACAATGGTATTTGAACAAGGTATGTTAACATGTAACCAATCGAATATATGAACAATAATACAACACAATTCCCAACATTAGGTTTTCAGAAGAATATACCTGTAGTATATGGATGATAATTATTGATGCAGATAATGGGTGGAGGGAGAGACAGGAAGTCCATTAAGAACTGTTTAGGCTTCTATTATTCACAACAGTACTGCTTAATATTCTATGGGTCTGCTCTCACTTTACATCTACCTATGGCCCATAGCTTCTGTAGCACAAACATACCTGTTAAACTGTCAACCTGGAATGGTATGGGGCAAACTGTGACAACTCTGGGTACATGACTAGAGGGGTCCCGTATTTGTCAGGATTACATATCTGGCACAGAATGGGTACCCTGCACTGCTGTTATGTGAGTGTGCTACTGGCATACTTCACCTGGTTTCCTATCTATGTTCAGGGTTATTGGCAGCAGTGACCACTAGTCATTACAGCATGACACTTGAGAGACATGTATCGGGAAGAGTGCATGTTGTATGTACCTATCCTGCTGTCATTTGCAGGCATGGGTTTGGACAGTGGAACAGTTGTACACAGTGTATTAGTATACCTTTCATACAGCTACTACCAACATTTCTTTACCTGTAAAACCTGTGGATAAAATATCTGTTAACACTACCTGACTGTTTCTACATTTATTCCTGATTCCTTGTGTGTAAATATGCACACATCTTACTACCACTCCCTGGATTAGAACTGTGTTTGGGTGTGTCAAATTAACAACTAAGTGATTTCTCATTACACTGAGCTACTGGGGAACTACTGTTTTGTATTTGACTGGTTTCTGCCTAATACTCTCTAGTTTAGACAGTCTGACCTTGTAATCCTGAGATGAATGCATGACAGATAGAAGTGTACTGTGCATTAATCCTTTGAAATAATACAATCTGGAATGCAAAGATTAACACACAACAATGCTGCATGGGACACACTGTGTTACATTACACATTACTAGTTAGGTTTCAGAGCTTGGTGCAGTATATATTTCATAATTCATCTTTCATTTATATCTTGTTTTACAGCTCCACAATCTTCAGTTTTTCTCAACAGCTGGTTCTCAGAACAACCTCAGTTAATGCATGATGTCAAAGCCATACTTGTTGTGGAGAGGTTGTATACATTCTATTTCTACAACAACATACCGGAGTAAGCACGACAGTTTTTGGTATTGATCTTTATTACAGTGACATGACACAGTGCGTTAGTACTACATATCCTGTAGATAATGTTAGTCATACAAATTTTATTTATTCGGTTAACACAGTATCAGTATACGTACTGGCAGCAATCAATGTACTTAGTTATTTGCACTATATACTGCAAGATAGATTTGCACTCACCAGCTTATTGGTGCAGCTTTAATAGTCTGTTGGCATGGGCTTCGATATTGCTAGCCTTCTCTGCTGCAGCTGTAGGGGAGAAAAACAAACATTATGCATACTTGTCTATCACATACTCAGGCTAGACATCTTGGATCCACTGGGTCAAAAGTGCCCCCTTCCTCCGCTTTAGGTCAGCATAATGGTGTCATAACTGTTCACCAATTCGAGGAATACCAATAGCACTGGTGAGGTCATATGTGTGAGATGGTCCCAGGTCTCAGCTTTGTATTGTGAGCCCTGTTACTGGCCCTGCAGCAGTCTTTCATCATGGTTTTCTACAAGGAGTCCACCCATGACCATGGACTCATGAATGTCCCAGCACTGCACCGGGAAGCACACTCCTTCACCAACACCCAACATAGTACCTGCACAGAACAACTACCACTGGTTCTGGCTGTATTCCCACCTGTGCAGTTTAAATAAGGCCATATTCCCACCCTTTGCTATCATTGGACCATTTTGAAAATGCAGCTAAGCAGTATGCAAACCTGCTAAGCTGAGTTGAACAGTGCTTAAACGGATAAATGCAGTGCACTGCATAACAGTGTGCAAATCCAGTTAGCTGAGCTAAATGCTGCTTAGCATTCAAATTTAAGCAATGCTTAAACCGGCCAAGCATGGTTGAGCACTGCATAGTATTGCCCAGATGGCTGGGGAGTTGGAATTACTAGTCCAGATAAATAAAATATTCTACTGGCAATACTAGAGTGAGGCAGAAGAGATGCTTGATGGATGCACTTGATTTATAGCCATCAAATGCAGAAACAGAGGACAATAAAAGGATAATGGATAAAATCAGAATAGGAAAGAAAAATAGTATTTATTAAAAGAAAAGTGAACATGTCTGAGGTGAAATGAGACATACAGTTCTGCAAGTGGATAGGGAAAATGGGATGGTGGAAGCATCAGATCAATTTGGACTCTTAGAGTGTGTTACAGGGCCTACAAAGAAGAGGGCTCTTGTTTTATATAAAGCCAGAAATAAAAGTGATATGAAGGTCATCTGACAGACATTTACTATGCAGCACTGTGTCTATTCTGTAAGGTAGGGCCAATGTGTGATACTATTAATGAAGTTGGGAAAATAAGGGGAAGACAGCATGTTAGAAGTATGGACATGGTGCAGATGTGTTTGGAGATTAGAGAAGGTGCAGCATTATAGAGGAATGTTAAAGCTACATTATGGCCATTGAAACAACTAAAAAGTCCTAAAGCTGTGCTTACCTGCCAAAGAGTATAAAACTGTCAAATACAGTTACTACCATAATTCACACCTATCAGATTTACATGTTCATTTAATCCTGGAAACACAGTATCATTAAAATGAATTTGCAACATGTATTCCTTTACATCCAGTAGGTTCTCAATGTTCCAACCACTAGAATCTAACATAAATGTAACAAAAATAAAAGCTTAAAAAATAAAAGAAAATAGAAACAACTGAATGTTTTAAAGAGGGATATATTTTTTCCATAGAGCGCAGTTTGTCTTCGGTCATGTTGAACCAAGATTTTCCTTGTCATTGGCACTCTGACTGCAGATTCATAGCTAGGGAGAACTTAAATTTTACTCTGTTATATTCATAGCTTGTTGGAACACTTATAGGTTCATTGATGTATACTAGGCTAAAGACCACTGGGTCCTTTATAATCCTAGTCGTACATACAACATTCGTGCCATGGTCTATTTTGCCTTAGAGGTTGTTCTAAGGATATATGTTAGTTAGGTCAAAATTTAAATGCTGTCTCTGTCCATCAGAGACGTAAGTGTCAGATCAGGGATGAATTTCCAATTTCCTGTCCACTGGTCCAGTTTATGCTTGAATATGATTAGGGAAGGGATCTGTTTCATATCAAAATTTTTGTGGTGTATGTTAATGACATTGGAGAAAGCATTTAAAAATATTAAAAATAATATAGTACTTAAAAATAAATAAGTAAAACACAATTTTACAGAGACCTCATTCTCTCTCTCTCATACACAGTCTTTTCTACTTTCACACACAAATACATATGCACACACAGTCTCCTGTCATTTCATACTCACATTTACTTAGACAAGCATAGCACAAAAAATTCTGGACAAAGCCAAACAAAATGGGCGGACAAAGCCCCAAAAATAGGGACAAATTTTAAATATTGCTCTTATAAATCTAGAAAGTTGCTAGTATAAACGTCCTTGCATTATAATGCATTTTCTGAAAGATATAAAGCCTGAAACTCAAATTCCTGTCATTTAGTGAATTCACTTCTCACTGTTTTGTCACAAAACTTCAGAAAAAACACAAATTTTATGATGAACAGATTAAAAAATATGAGGCAAAAAATCTGGACATTCTGCAAAAATTTGGACATTTGATAGCTATGCACACAAGACTGCTCTCTCTCTCTCTCTCTCTCTGTCTCTCTCTCGATCTCTCACACACAAAGTCTCCTCTACTTCCATACATGCATTCAATTACACAAGATCGCTTCACTCTCTCTTGATCTCTCACACAGTCTCTTCTGCTTTCATACACCATTCAATCACACACACAGACAAACATAAACGCATTCATGCACATACATACACACACATACTTCATACACATGCATACACACACATACACTTTTCTCTGTTTATTTTTTTCATACCCTCTAAACAGCAAAAGCACTCCTTAGTGAGTGTAAAGTAATGGTGGCAGTTAATTTTTTTGCAGTGTGATCTCCATAGGTGCTTGATATGCTACAGTGAAGTGGTGGACTCATTTTTCTGCGGGCATTACTTGTACATTAATACCCTGCTTGAGAATGTTCATTCTGCAATCAGGGTGCTAATGTACAGTTTGCCCATTCTCTCATCTTCAATAGACCCCAGTATTGAGTGTTGCTAAATCTGTTCTTTTTAATATGCTAGCTAAGTTCAAGATAACTGATATATAACAGAAAGACTATGATATTTCAAGGGAAACAAAACCATGGCTAAACACAGAACTTTATAAGCAAATGAAAAATAAGAAATGCCTTGATAGATCAGAAGCTCAACCCACATGACTTAAATAAGCTCTCCACTTTCAAAGAGCAGACAAAGCAAAAACAACATAACATTAATGTTGCTAAGATTAACTATTGTATAGTGTTACTGCAAACACTCTTAGGGGGACATAAGAATTCTGCCTAGTGTTAAGAATCTGTAGGACACAAAAGATATTCCCAAAAAACAATTAATCAGACAGAATTTCCCCTTGATCAGATAAATTAAAGAAAAAAGTCCCAGTACCTGCCCCCTTCCCCTCATATCTAGGGATCAGGTCATCACTGCTCTCTCAAAGGCAAAAAATACAGCCTGCATGGGGCCTGATAACATCCCAGGCTGCATACTACATTGTCAGGCAGGAACTTGTAGCACCATTAGGCACCCTATTCAATCAAAGCCTGAGTACCGGTTTTGTCCCAGCTGAGTGGAGAACAGCAACTGTCATCCCTTTACACAAAGGTGGAGTGTCCACTGATCCAGGAAATTATACTCCTATCAGCCTAACTAGCCTGAACTGCAAGGCCATGGAATGGATTATCATGGACCTCATTAACAATGACATTGGCAACCTCCATGCACTTGATCCCACACAGTTTGGTTTTGTCAAGGGGAGGTCGTGTCTGTTAAATTTGTTTGACTTTTTTGAGACAGTTACCAAAGCCATGGATGAGGGGAAGACAGTGCACACTGCCTACCTTGACTTGGTCAAAGCCTTTGACACTATTCCCCACTTGGGCATAATAGATAAACTCTCTCAACTAGGCATCAATCCATATGTTACCAGATGATTAGCCAACTGGCTCACTGATAGGACCCACCTAGTCAAAATAGGGGAAGCCACCTCAAGCAGTAGACCCATATCGAGTGGCGTACCCCAGGGTTTGGTCTTGGAGCCTCTGTTATTTAGGATATACTTTTCTGATGTACAGGCCAAAACCAGTGGGCTATGGCTGACCATGTTTGCAGATAACTGCAAGTTGGGAGCTGTCATCAATTCCCCTAGCGACGTGGACATCCTCCAAGAGGGTCACACCCAAACAAATGATTGGTGCCAGAAACATGGCCTCAAGCTGAATTAAAAAAAATGCATATCATCATCCCCTTTGGGAAGAGAGATGCCCTCCAAAGTTATCACATTAATAACAATGCTCTAAGTATGCAGTCAGTCATGAGGGATTTGGCCACCCATATTGAGAGCAGCCTGACTTTTGACCATCATGTTGCTTCCATTGTACGGAAAGCTTTCTACATGGCCCACCTCATAAGTAAGGGTATATCATCCAGGCACTAGGAGGTCATAACATCCCTGTATTCTTCCCTTATAAGGCCTATTATTGAGTACAATGCTGTATTTGGAGTGTACCTCACAAAGAACATAGAGCAGCTGGAGAGACCACAGAGGTTCCTCACCAGGAGAATCCAGGGCCACAAAAATCTACCCTACACAGATAGGCTAAAAGCCCTATCCCTCTACTTTGTTTCATACAGACTCCTCAGAGGTGACTTCTGTCTGGCATACAAGGTGATCTTGGACCCCGCCTTGATGGGACTGCTGCATATCCACTTGAGTAACCCGCACACATGGCCTCAACCTGGTCTGTGACATCAACAGGACTTGCTGGCATGACAGATTTGTGTCCCAGAGACACCCTCATCTATGGAATAGACTCCCTTTACACATCAAGCAGAGTACCTCTTTACCCCTTTTTAAGTACAATCTCAATAACTGGATGGGAAATAGAAAATACATCCCTGGGATTCCACCCGTGTCCCTGCTGGACAAGGGCATTGGGTGCTGATTTGTCTATGCATGGGCTAAACTCTTGGCTAGGCTTATAAGGGCCTTGGGGCCAATAGTCTAGTAACTTCCTATGATCCTATGATAAGAAAATGTCTGCTACACCCCTTTTCCATCTAACATCTACCTTTCGAATTTAGCTACCCTACCCAAATGAAACGTCTTCATGAAGTATTCTACTGCCTTCAATTTTGTTTTAACTTGATTACCAGAAAAAAAAACGTAGCAACTCATTGTGTAGATTAACACCACCTGACAGAAGATGACCCATATCATCCATCCCTTGCTATTAAGAATCTCAAGAGACATTCTATCTAATCTCCTTGCTGACATTTTCAATTTATCCCTCTCCACTGTTATCCCCAGAATACTTTAAATATGCATTTATATTCCCACTGTCCACAGTACCTAACCCAACAGCTTTTAATGAAAACTACCCTAATGCACACACATATCCTTTAGCACAAATATCAGAAAAGACTAATAATGCTACATCCTTTCAGACAGTTGTCATGGTGTCTAGCATAAATATAGCAATACTACTGCTATTTTGTCAACTAAAAGTGACCATATACCGATAGATAATGGTGTGAGTTAGCCAAACCATTTTCATTAAATTAAAAGGGGCTTCAAAAGTAGTGTTATTTATGTATTTATTATTTTTTTTATTGTGTATTCATTTATTTTGCTTTTGGTTTACTAAGTTTGTCTGAATGAGTTTAGTTACAAGATACTTTTCAGCTATGCCTTAGAGAAAAAAACTCCAACATATTACAAACATTTTTGAAACAGATATTCAATAATATACAAGAACAGACATTAAGTAATAAAATTAACAATTACACAGACATTTGCTACTTAGATTTCATTCATATGAAATAAAGGCAGCTATTACAGAATAAAATATACTCATGCATTAGTAGATGTTGAACACTGAGTATTGAAAGAGGTGTATTCTTGGGTTTGTCAAATAGATTATAGATCACGTGATTAGTGCTTAAAAATTAAAAGAAATGAAGTTAAGGGAAGGAACTAGGTAGGCCAGAAAATATTAATATTGCAGTAAAGAAGTGGGGTATAATTTAGGAACACACATGATATTATATACGTAGATTGATATGTATACATATATATATATATATATATATATATATATATATATATATATATATATATATATATATATATATATATATATATATATATATACATATGGGTCTAGGACACATGCTCGACTAGCATATGTCCGAATCACAAAACATCGAACACACAAACACGAAAGCGCTTAACATCGAAAAGCACTTCCATGTATGTGTAGTTAAAAAAAAAAATCAGCCCAACTGCTCCCCCACACCCCCCCTACTTTATTATTCTCACTCCAAGATCGCATTACAGTGGGGAAAAGGGAATTTTCCCTTACCCGTACTGTAGTCCGATCTACGAAACAGGCACACATACACAGAAGCGCTTGTTGATGTTAAGCGCTTTCATGTATGTGTGTTCAATGTTTTGTGATTCGGATATATACTAGTTGAGCATGTGTTCGGATCCCACACACACATATATAATATATATATATATATATATCTATATATATATATATATATATATATATATATATATATATATATATATATATATACACACACACACACACACACACACACACACACACACACACACACACACACACACACATATGGCTATCATAAAGTTTATATTAGAAGTATAGATGTAGGGGTGAGCAGGGTCTCAAAACCACAGATATGGCTGCAAGATGCTGGTAAAACAGTTCACAACAATATCCTATCAGAAAAGCAACTAAAAGTAGACTTTTCTGTTGAGGTTGGAGATGGTTTTCCAGTATGTTGAGCAATGGAATATGTAATGTTACTTCAAACTCAGTAGAAACAAACACAAGCATTCTCAACAAAGGTGTGCCACAGAGAGAGTTCATAGGACCTAATTTAGCCTCAATTTTTATTAATAATCTACACTGGGATCATTCCAGTCTTAAATGCATATTGCATGCCTACATCTTTATCATTACTAAGGCACAGAAATATTCCATCCATTTAAACAATGCCCTAAAAAAATATTATAATCTTAATAAATAAGGACATGTATGGATGTCGGAATAAATGCAATAAAGAGATATTTACCAGCTACAGTATTCGGTCAAGGAGAACAAACAGTAACATAGCTGTGACTAGCTGTGACATGCAGATGTACAGAACGAAGAGGAGCAATTATTTAACTTTCAGTTTATTTACCAGAAATGTTTGCTTCTCCAATACTACCACAAACTGATGTTGAACAGTTTAACATAGCAACAGCACCATGCCAAAGAAGAATTATTCCATTTTTGTTGAAGATAATCATACCAGACAGAAGTTCAGAATTCCTCTGGCAGTTATCCTCACATAACTCGGTGTTCATTTTACATTTAGGCAATACACCAGATTTGGAAGACAGATAAAGCAGCTCAGGCTCTGTAGTGATTATTAACAGTGCAAATTCAGAATAACAAAAATACAAATTTGTTCATAGTCAGTATTCATACTTTGAATGCTCCACGTATTAATTCTGTATCTTTTCTTTTTTTTCTAAATCATTTGATAGAGAAAACATACGTCACAGAAGTTTCAAACATTTACTCCAACCCCTTGCCATTACAACAAACTAACGAATTGTCAGTTTAAACCATGTATAACATACAATATTTTATTACTGAATCAATTTCCTATATGCACAATCTATTTCATACTTAACAATTTGTTTGTATTCCAGAGCTGCCCTTCCTCTTGTTTGATCTTTCTCTCAGCAAATACCAGAGCATCCTCTTGTCATATTATAAAACATATTTCTTTTACTTCTCTTCTACAGCTGCACTTTTATCTCTGCTTTCTGCCTTTCCATGCTTCATACAACCTGGTTCTTATTCTTTATATTTTATATCCAAGTTCTGTTTCCTGACTTTGCACTACTTGCCGTATCCTTCGCCCAACTTTTTCTGCTTGCACTTTAATATCTTCCTCTTTCAAAACTTGAGTATTAATCTCTTTTGAAAAACCTACATTAGTAACTTCTCCCCCCCCCTTCCTTTGCCTTCATCCACTACAAACAAATATAACATCCATCCTTCCTTGAAATCCTTTTTATGTAACAAGCTCCATATTGCACTTTCTTGACCTCTGTGAAGGAATATTATCTACTACCCTTTCCTCACATCGTTAGCATTCTAGGTCTTTCCATTGGTTTTTGTCTCCTAACCTCTTTGTCATGTACTATTTATACACTATCCTCATGTACTGGTCTTTTATTAGCTCTGGTGACTCTAAACTCTTCACTCACTATTTCCACAATTCAGCCCACTTTCCTTTAACCTCTCATATGCTACTTTTATTTGACAACATTTTCCTTAATTAACCAAAGACAGATACCTCTTCAGACTTTGCATATCTTTATAAATTTACTGAGCCCTTCCTTTTTCTATAACTTTACAGTCATATCCCTTTCATGTTCTTTTCATTTCCACTTCATTGTTCCTCTTTTCTGTCTTCCTTGTAAACTACACACCACCTTCATCTGCTCAAAGGGAAAATGCTGCCCTCTCTTCCTTCCTTCTTTCATCTGCTCTGCATACCTCAGTCCCTTTTCATTCATATCCTTCAATACCTTCTTAAACACTTCCTTCTGTCTGTTACCCATCACCACTTTAATCTTAATGTTTTGGGTTCTCTCTGTCTTACTTTTTCATTCCTATTTCTTTTGCCTTTTCTATTTCCCTGAATATGTGTTTCCCCTTTAGCATCTTCCTGAATACTCCTTTCTGTGTCTCACTCATCACTTCTCCAATCCCTAACATATGTTTCTACTTCTTATATTGTTGTTCCTCCACATCTTCTAGCTTACATCTTCATTTCCCCTACACCTTAACCTTTGTGCTATAATCACTGTAACTGCATACATCCTAAACTCAAACATATCTAATTTTTTCCACATTATCATTGTTTCCATACCAATCATCTTTCTCTTTCCTCTATATGTGCACCTGCCGACCATTTCAGTATCACTCCAAGCCATAGTGCCAGTGGTTTACTCTGTACATACCTTAATATGTAGATTACTTAATAGCAGTACCGTGACTCTTACACTGCTACTCTCCTACTCAGAGTAGTCACTCTGCTAGTCCACATGTCTTAACATTCTTTTATCATATCCCTTAATTCTTCGAAAGCCTTCTTTATCTCTGTTATGATTGGATGTATCTCACCCCCAAATACATTTATCCTCCACTCAGCTGTTTCCCTCCCAACCTCTATCTTCAGTATTTTTTAATAAGCTACCAGTCCTGATACTCTTCCAAACACCTTCAGGATCTTTACCCCTGAGGCAGGATCTCTTCTTCATCCAGGTCCAGCAAGAGGAGAAAAAAATCATCAGCAAATAAGTTTATGCTATTTTTATTTTTCCTTTGTATCCCTAGCAGTGTATCTATTTATACTTATAAACAGTTTATTCATACCCACAATGGGTACCACAGAGATATGGCACATTGTTGTCTAACTCCTCTACCTAAACTTACTTTGTCTGGCATACCCTAATTTGCACATTTGGCTTCTTATGTAGAACTCTAATATTCCATGCATTCCTCCCTTCATCAAAATCTGATTTAAAGCTTCCATTTTAAAATCCTAGTTTAGAGAATCAAAAGCCTTAAGAATATCCATAAATGTTACCCATTTATTTTATCTTCTCCCTCTTTCAGCAACTAATAAAACTCATCAGCAGTCTGAAGTGACAGGTACATTACCTGTTTACCCCAACCCCAACTTGTGATCCACTTACTACCTTAGGTAACAGAGCACTTATTCTGGCTGCATATACCTTGAACATAATTTCGTATCACTGTTACACAGAGAAATTTACAGACAGATGTTTGAGTCTTCATTTCCACTTCCACTTATGCAAAACCTCTATCACAGCCTGCCCCATTGACTTTGGTATCTCTCCCTTCCCTCCTGTTTTTCTAATCAAGCTCAGGTTAAATTGCCCCTACCTGTGCTCTCACCAGTTCATTACAGTTGACTAGGAATCCGTATTTCCTGCTTTACCTTTATTTTATATACTTAATTTCTTTTGTGACAACACCAGGACTATATTATTCATGCATCCTCTTGACATCTTCTTCTAATCCTAGCCTTTCCATTTTCAGACTGTATTCCTCTTACAGCTGACCTTGCATAAATTTTCTTAAAGAATTTCCTGTTCCTTCAATTATGTCATTGTTTTGTAACTTCTCCTACTCTCTTCTAGTTCAGTTCCAACTATGAGTGCTCTGTTCATCAAGACCTCAGACTTGTATAATAATGACTTCAAATCAGTTTTAATTGTACTCTTTCTGTTACCTCCCTGCCTTTATCTGCTCTTCCCCTAACTCTTCCAATGCCTCCTGCATTTCCCTAATTTTAACATGCCTACCCATTATCTTCTCCTCCTCCATGCCTTCCACATGGGTTCCATCACCATCTCTCCAAACCATCTCCACCTCCACTCCATAACATTTTAACTTAAAAGTGATCCAATGTCCATCTTTCATGGATATGTGCAGCTGCCATATTACGTATGGCTTCATCATCAATCAAAATCTAATCTAATCACTTATTTGCCTTCCTACCTGCTAAACATGAGCTTCCTCATTACCCACACTTTTCCTTTTAAACAATTACTGTAACTACCATAGTTATATGCTTCCTTCATTTTTTGACACTTCTGAATAAATATTTCCTTTGCATACAGCCTATCCAGCTTTGCTCTAAATACTGCAATAAAACCTCCTGTTCTTCTGATTTTTTTCTATTGCATCAATACATTGTATAATGTCTCACAAGTCATCAATATTTAGGCAATAATTTGATCTCACAACTACTTCTTTAGACACCTAAAAAGTATTTCTGGATACCACACATCTAATATTTTTCCCTGTCACAATGTCTTCTCACCACTAACCTCCACCAACTTTCAACATTGCCCCTACATCTCCTTTCCCTCTTTCTGAGACAAAATGTACTCCTAATATACCTGCTTCCTTTCTTTTACATTTTCAATATCACAGAAATTGAGAGCATCATTGCCAGAATGAAGAAATATCCCCTTTTCCCCTCTTACTTCTGCTTAAAACCCTGTCTGTTTTTATTGAGCTATTTCTCACCCCCAGATTTTAATTCAATATTCCACAAACATGTATCCCTGTATCTTCACCTTTGACATGACACACCAGAATAGTTTTAGTACATTTGGTTTCAATGTACTTAGAATTAAAAATTGCCTGTTTATTCTACTCTTTCCTTGAATGTAATGTCAGTGCAGCATCTGAGTACATACTAATGATTTAAGAGCTGTGGCTTTAAAAGAGAATTACCAGGATAGGGTAAGGGTCATACAATTTTTTAAAAGCTTCAGATAAGGAAAATCTGCTGATGGATGCATATCATGTGTAACATTTTTTCATCTAGTCATCCTATGTGTGCACTTAATGAACAGATATATTACAGTGGTCGTCAGATATGCTGTGAACTACAAACCAGTTAGTATACTTATTTCACAAAATTAAGCTGACATTCTCCAGGATAATCTACAAATATACATAGCTGCTATAGTCAAAGTCAGCTTAACTTTAATATCAGTATGAGTGGTATCATAAGACATGGAAACATGACGTACACTATAAATACAACAATAAATGTCCAAATCTTAAAGAAAAACACACCATCAATAAAGATCTAAGGTTAATGCCTCAGAAAAATCTTAAACACTGACTGTTATGTATCTAAGAATGTCAGAACAATACATTCTTTAGCACATGCAATTCTAAGGGACATATCTATTCACTTCATGCAGATCATTATACATTATAACTCATGGAGCCGATTCATTATTGAATACATTGCTGCATTCATACTCTTATAACAAGTCACCCAAAAGAAAACTGTAAAGGTTAATGATTCCTTACAAGAAAAAAATATAATATGATTGGAAATGTTGATGAACTGATAAAAGACTTTAGAAACTATCACTATATTTTGTTTTATTGCTTCTTCTTTTTCCAATACATTTTTTACAGCTATCCTAATAATGCATTCTAATACTATAGCATTAACATTTCCTGCTTAAGAATGAATCTCGTCCACTTTGACTTTTTTTTTTTTTTGCTTAGACCAGAGCATAAAACTTTCCATGAAGTCTGTCTTTCATTAAATTTCTCAGTTCTAGTACAATAAATAAGCTTACTTTGAAAATATTCCATTATTTCTTTCTTTAGTTTTTAAGGACCTCATTATATTGATCATTGCCAAAACATATTATCTATAATAGCCTCCAATTTTTGATAAATACCTAAAATTTACTTTTTTCTCATCTGCAGCTTTCCAGTTATCTACAAATTTTACTAGTATTTTTTTCTATAGACTCCCATTGCCTGACTACTGAGTCAAAAACCCCTTTAGAGTAATTAAGATCTTAACATATTTTATTTTCTGCAGAAAACCATGTCTTAAAAAATGCCTTATTTTTCCTGCAATCAAGTCCTCAAATGTCATGATCCCAAAATGTTTCCATTTTTACTCCCAAAATGTTACAAGTAACACATTTTAGACTGCATAATATGCAGTAAGAGAATTTAGATCTGTTCTTAGATTTCATCTTATATCAGTTTTTCACATTTATTAATACACATGCTAGGGGATTCAAACAAAGTGCAGGTATGAATGCAGCTAGCCAACCTTTGCTTATTTTATGTTTATGATTAGACCCAATGGTGATGGGAAATATTTGCAACTTATAGGGGTGGGCATAGACACAAAAGGGAAGGAAACAGTGGGATGGGGATAGGAATGGATAACCAGTACTCCCTGACAGCTGCAGCCAACTGCAAACTCATTCCACACCCCAGGCTCACTTAGCACTGGTCCCCATTCTGATGTTATTGCAGTATGAGTCAGGGATAGAACTCTGCAAGTTACCAGAGAAGGGACTCAAGCCAGCCAGTTCTGCAGTTCTGGCATCTAGCTGCTTATCAGTAATGCCTGCACCATTTCCTCACCTGTTACTGGTTAAAATATGAGTCACTTACAGTTTCTTCAGGTATTACTACATCACCTTCTTGAACATTGCATGTGGCAGTGGCCAGTGATGGTGCTGACAGTGGTGTGGAGGTGGCAATGGCAGCTAGAGACACCATGGTGGTGGTGATAATGAAGCAGTCATTAGTAGCAGGGTAACAGGCCTGGATGGGGGTAGGTTTGCTAGTCTGGATACTGCTGCATATAAATGTAAAATGAATGGAGATAAACAAAATTAAAAAATAAATAAATACATGTATATAATGGAAAGGATAGCAAAAAAATGGTCAGAGAGATAAAAGTACAAATAAAGTGAAAAAATACAGGTAAAACATAATATCAGTCTGACTACTTTACCTGTAGTATAATGCAATGTTATGAGGCAATCACCTGAAACAATAATGTGCCACCAGACAAACACTGAGAGACATAAACCCACACACTTCATCATCTACAACCTCAGATGCACCTTATTTATATCCTGTGGTGCATCAGCAGTCTAATAAAGGGCAATAGAGAAAGATACATGCACTAATGGTGTGTGTCACACAGTTGTAGAACTAAAACTCTGCCAAGAGGAGAACTGAACCCAGAGCACTATAATAGTAAGGGAACAGAGTCTTAACATGTTGTGCTACATGTATCAGCCTACAGAAGACTGCAACAACTGACATCTACATAATCAAACATAAAGCACTGTAATTAAATACGGAACATACCACCTAGGTACAAATACTGCATACATCAAGGTGTAACACTTAGCTCCCTTTAATCTGAACATGCCCTACATAGACAGTTGTGTTTTTCACATACAAATAACAGGTAAAATCTTAAATAGATTGAAGTGTTATTGGTAAAAAATATTTCCTAAAAAAAATTGCACTTGCAGAAAACTATTAGCATAACATCTTAACCACCATAACTTTATAGGACAGATGCTGAAGAACTGTTAAGAGTACAATATAATTTGCGTGTCTGGCAATAATTTATTTGGTATAATGCTGCTGGCAATTTATATGCATCTAAAAATAAAGATATACTCTGGAAATTCGATAATGTGGCTACACTGTGGAAAAAGCATAAGTATCTTGACTACTGGAATGACAACTGACTGGATTGCTAATATGTAAAACTACACTATTTGTAACTTGAATACTCACTGCAGCTCTTCTGAAGGTGCTCAAGCATTCTCCTGTACAGCTATACATTGTCTGCAATCTCCTCAGGGACTGTGGAGAATGAACTCCGAGTTCATTAGATGTCGCATGGCATACAGCTGCAGTTTTACATTTACTGGATTAAGCCATGACTTACATACAGTACATAGTTGGTAGCTGCTTCCTCACCTCCACCTCCATCAGCCCAGAAGGTCAGGGCCTTTACATTTAAGATCACTTTAATGATGGCGGCACTAACCACCATTATGTGATATGCCTGTGGAATGAGTAGTGACTTGTATAAAACTGTTCCAGGTTCTGCCTTATATTGTGGCCTTTGGTAATGTTCATCAAGGAGCTCAGGTCTGTAATACTGGTGGAAGGCATGGAAAAAGCTTTTTGATTCCTCAGGATACCACTTTTGGGTTATGAACTCTGATTCAAAATCAGTGTCTGGCACTGTAATAGTTTACAAATAGAAATGCTTCAAAATTCACCGTCACACCCATTTTCACATATGCCAGCTGTTGCGCAGTGGTGAGCAGGTCATTTGCATAGAAAGTGATAGAAAAGCCCAATTTAACTAGGTAATGATAGAGACAGCATTATGGTCTGACCTGACAAAGCAGGACATAACACTGAGGGTGTAGCAGTCTTCCATACGTGTGAGTTCCAGATCTCTCTAGTGGCAGAATACTATCAGATTTAGCATATGTATGTGAACAAAGCCCATGAATCTCTGTGTCTGCAAATTTGGAGTTATGTAGGATTCTTAGTCTATAGAGGGGTAATTAAATTCCTCATGAGTATGATATTTTGTTGAATGGTATGTGTCTTTGGCAGGTCTAAGTATGAGCTGGGGGGTTCCTGGGGCATGGACAGTGACTGTAACTTACAAGGATATGGCATGGGACTTTGTTAATGGTAATTTATACATGCAGAAACTCCAGTGTGTCATAACCAACCTTGAGCAATGCTTGTTATTCATGCAGATTGAGACACTTCCATCCCTAGCTGGCCTTGCGATACTACTTTCAGTAAATACACTTGCCAGGTATGTAAGTATATCTCATGTGTAAAGTTTTTTTAATCCTGTCAAAAAACAGTTATGTTACCTTTGTCAGTTGTAATATTATAGGCACTGCACTGTGAAGGATATTTGCTAAGGAAACATATGTGCCTCACCTTACTTGGAGGTATATGACCATCAGATAAACAAACAGCATGCAGTATGGGCAAAGTTAAGATTATTGGCACATTGAGTTTTCTGGGCCACTCATGAGCAAGGTGTTAATAACAGTATTTTACATATGTGCAGCATTGCCTAAAACAGACAAGGAGAAAAACACTGTAGACTCTTCTAGAAATAGAACAGATAAACTAATGTTCTCTAATACAGAGAATGAGGTGCTACTCCAGCTCCTTCATATCTATGGCTGATGGCTCTTCAGGCTTGAGTTTGTCAGTTGGACCTACCAAGACCATGCCAGGTAACATCTGGTGGTGGATATTAATGTGGTTGGTGGTCTGGGATGTAGTTGTAAAATGATGCACCACAGGATCATTGACATTACGCATGCTGCAGAACAAACAGCTGTCCACATGGCATATGAAGGCAAGTTGACAGATGCTGGGTCATTAGTTCAGTAACCTCTCATGGAGATGGAGGAGGTTTTGGCCTCTGTCAGAGGCAGTGACATCTCTACATGGTCCCACAATGTGAAGATGTTTATTGAGGCAGAAACTGAGCAGCCAACAACAATATCTACTGAATATACCCCAGGTATGTGTATCTTTTTCTATCTAAGATTACTTCTAAGTCCTCTTGACTTCTTAGTTGATAATCAGCTTACTACAGCTGCCTTAGTTGTGGTACAAATCAACATCAGGGGCTCCCCCTGCATGGCCATTTGCACAAGGTATGCAGTTAAATATCTATATGTACATCTATATCTATAGATTTATCTGTATTTATATATATGTATATATACACATAGATACTGTATATATTAATGTTACTACTCTTAAACATCATTTTCATGTATACGTCTAGTCCTCGGTCTTAATTACATAAGATATTATGTTCAAGAGGACATCTCCCCAGGTCATGGAAGTTGTGGCAGTGACATGTCTCATAGTAGACATCAGTCATGCTACATGGTAGCCTCTAACCAGTGTTGTGTTACAACCAGTGCATAGAGAGCTCTGATGGGTGGGTGCATGTATGGGACGATCATATGTCTACCATGCATGTGCTGGACCATAATGCTGTACATACTGCTGAGGATGTGTTTCAGCAGGTACACACAAACACCACCATAGTCCACAGTGCATCACACACACACACACACACACACACACACACACACACACACACACACACACACACACACACACACACACACACACATGCTCACATGCAAGCACACACATGCACACATGCGCACACACTCATCTTCTGACAGTGGTCCTTCAGAAAGCCTTTTGTATTTAGCACCCTCCAATGCACCTGCACACACACACACACACACACACACACACACACACACACACACACACACACACACACACACACACACACACACACACACACACACACACTCTGAAAAGCCATACACACATCACCCCATTTTTCTCTAACAAACTTTGACATTCACACATGTGCTCCCTTCTTGATCTGTACCAATGATGATAACTATTCCCTGCCTTTTATAAATTTTTACTTGGTTTGCCATATCTGATGCACAGTGTGGCAAGCTTATGCATGAGAAAGCACAGCCTGGTGTTGGTTTTCCATGCATCACTTTTACTCTAGTACATCTGCTTTACTTTTGTTTACTATGCTCTAAAGCTATATGCACCGACTACCTCTTTGCCAGTGCTACAATATACCACTCAACCTCTTAGTGCAAGAAATCTCAATAAAGCCACAAACAAAGGCCCAAAATAGAGACAATTTTCAAATATTGCTCTTAGAAAGTTGACAAAATCACAGGTTTTGCATTAGCATGATTTTTCTGAAGGGTATAAAATTTGATACTCAAATGCCTTCCATACACATATAGAGGAATCAAAAAACCTAATGCACCATCTTTTGACTTAGCTTTTCTGCCCTTGCTTCATGGGAATCCCCAGTAGTGTGCTCACATTCCCCCCAGAGAAAGTTTTATTCTGTGTCTTGGCCAGCCTCCAATAAACCAAAGCCTGTCTGGTTGCCCTGCACTGTGAGAGCCTGCATCAGTGGAAGAGTAAGGGGCTTTCATCTGCACTAGTTCCCCCCAGCAAAAGTTGACTTGCACTGTGAGATTCTGCATCAGTGGGACACTAAATTGCTTTCAGCTATACTAGCTGCCTCCAGTAAAAGTTTTATTCTGTGTCTTGGCCAACCTCCAATAAACCAAAGGCTGTCTGGTCTGGTTGCCCTGCACTGTGAGACCTTGCATCAATGGAACGCTAAAGTGCTTTCAGCTACACTAGTTCCCCCAGCAAAAGTTTTATTCTGTGTCTTGGCCAACCTCCAATAAACCAAATTATGTCTGGTTTCCCTGCACTGTGAGACCCTGCATCGGTGGAACACTAAAGTGCTTTCAGCTACACTAGTTCCCCCCAGAAAAAAGTTTTATTCTTTGTCTTGGCCAACCTCCAGTAAACCAAAGGCTATCTGGTTGCCCTGCATTGTGAGACCCTGTGTTAGTGGAACACTAAAGTGCTTTCAGCTACACTAGTGTATGTTAGCGTTGTATTTAATCTGTCCTTTAAATTGAAGACTTTTTGCTATAGCCTTTTACTGTAAGCATGCACACTACTGGTCCCCCCCCTTATTTTTTCTTCCTATTGTACTCCTAGGTCAATTACCTAAAACTACTTTCTTTCTCTTGGGAAAGGTTTACCTATGTACCTGCATCCCATACTTCAATTGTTTTTCCCTATAGAAGTGGTGGTCCTTTTTAGCAGACTGTACTATTTTAGTAGCACAAAATTTGTAGTTATTAGGAAGATGCTGCACTACGCTGACCTGGAATTGACTGAGCTTGGTTTCCCTGATTGTTTTCTTAGCAGCTGGCCTAGTCCAGTTTTTCTGGCTCACAACCTTGTATTACTTTATGTCTATCTCCCTCCCTCACCTTGAACCTGCACACTTCCCTCCCACTCCTGCTTAATTACAGAGGAATCAAAAAACTTGATGTAGAAATGCACCATCTTTGAACTTAGCTTTTCTTTCCTTGCTTCATAGGAATCCCCAGTAGTGTACTCACATATACTATATTATTTTCCTTTTTAAATAATACTCTATTAACTCCTAATTTGCGGCATGCCCCTTCCTAAAACCCCTGGCATAACTACATTATTTTTCTACTTCTCAGTGAATTGCAGCTCCCCATTTTTAAAGAAAAATAGTCTCTCCCAACCATCAAACTCCTCCCCTTCCTGTTACACAAGCTAACACCCACTACAAACTCTCTCTCTACCTTACAATTCCTCCCCAAACTCTCATCCAACTCACCCTATTAAAGACCTCTCCTTCTCTTCAAACATGTCAGACTTAATCATTCCTGTCGTAATTCTACCTGAACTGCTCCTCCTATACAACATAACATCACTTCACACACTCTTAACCCCTATACATAAAGCCCCCATCGACCATCACCAAAGATGCTTTTCTTACCCTCAGCAACCCATACTCATTGTTGCATATATCCTTCCAATGGATATACTACTCCCTAAAATAAAAACTCCTCCTTTCAACCATAGTACATCTAAGTATAAAACAAAATACTTTCACAACTACCCACAAAAAATGAAAGCTTATGACTTCCCAAAGACTCTGCTCCTGTCAGGTGATATACACCCAAACCCTGGTCCTACCACTGTTCTTAACACCCCACAAAATATCACCCCACAATTCTAATCAACCATCCATACCAAAAAAGAAAATCTCCTTCTATTCTATCAATACTCGAAGTATGCTCAACAAACTAAGCCAGTTTCATGCTTGGGTATCTCTTCATACCCCAGACATTATCTCTGTCACAGAAACTTGGCTTAAACCGCAAAACCAAGATAAAAACATTCTTCCTCCAGGTTATAATATACTTCACCAAGATCACTTAAAGAAAAAAGGTGGAGGTGTTGCTTTAGTTTACTCTAACTACCTCACTCTCTCCCTTCCTAAAGAACCAATTCCTTCCTTTACACCTGCTGAAATACTAATAGGAAACCTCAAACCCAATGACTTTACTACCATCACAATAGTAGCCATATACATTCCACCAGGGGATAACATCCCCTTAATGGAAAATATACTGTCATATCTCTCCCTAAATTTCCCCTAATGAAACTATCATTCTTGGGGACGTAAACATTAATTGGCATAACCTTAATAATCCAAACCCTCCACAACACATAAACCTCCATGGATTTACACAACTAATCTCCAAACCTACCCATACTAATAACTCTCATACTTCAAGCTCCTTGATAGACTGGATACTTGTTTATAACCCCAGAAAATACCATAACCCTGAAACTCTACCTGATGCCCTGAGTGACCACTCTCCTATAAAAGTGCTATGATACATCACCCTTCTCCCCAAACCACACTGGCTTATCACCTGTCATAAACTTTCAACCTTTAAACCAGACACTTTTAAAACACTCCTCTCTAGAATTAAGTGGAATTTCCTTACTCAGCTCACACACAATGAAGCAGTAAATGCCTTCAACTCAACTTTCCTAAATATTTTAAATTCTCTAGCTCCACTGAGAACAGCTCAATTAAAGGCAAACATTTCACCCCGGCTAACTAAAACCACCCATACCCTTATGAAATTCAGAGATAGGGCATGGAAAACCAAACTTCCTGTTGTCCTCCTAAAGTATAAAGAAGTTAGAAATCAGAGAAAAAAATTATCAACAAAGACAAAAAAGACTTTTATTATAACCCCCCCCCAAACATTAAAATCTTATCCAAAAAAATTCTGAAATGCTATAAACCAAATACTACATCTAGGTAACCCAACTTCACCAAAATCATGTGCTGACAAGTCACCTGAAGATACTGTCAATAGATTCAACATCTACTTTATTGAATCCATTTCCACACAATTTAACCCCAACCTCTCAAACAACAACACTTCAAACCTCCTTATACACCCCTCAACCATTATCTCAGTAAACTCCTACTATCTCAAGCCTGTCTCCTCTAACTATATCAGAACTCTACTCTCAAAGCTCAAACCATGCTCTGTATCAGCAGACAATATTCCTTCTTACTTTCTCCGGATTGCTGCACACTCCCTTGCTGTGCCTGTATCTATACTAATCAAGCGCTCCATCTCTGAGTCTTAAGTTCCTTCTCTCTGGAAACAGTTTTACACTCTCCCTATTCACAAAGGAGGTAACTCCACAGAAATTTCTAATTTCAGATCTATCGCTATTAGGGTTGCCACCTTTTCAGATGCCCAAAGTGGGACAATTATGGTACAAACTTCAGATTTTGCAGGCCAAAACATACCCATGGCCAGTACAAGGGACAAAACTTCACTTTTTTGCCTAAATAAAAGCTTATTCTTGTAGCATTTTTAGTTGCTTATTCTGTTTCATATAACATTTATGTCTTTCAGATACAGAGTAACTGTTTTATGCAACTATTACATTAAATATAGGAAATCATTTTGTCGTAATATCTCAGGACATTTGCCATTTTTACAATTTTTTTGCAGGACACAACTGCCCAAAGGGGGACTGTCCCTCGCAAAGGGGGACAGGTGGTAACCCTGATTGCTATCCTCTCACCTCTTTCCAAAATCCTTGAGCGATGTATACACAAACAAGTTATGCAGTATCCCTTACAAGAAAAAATACTCATTCCAACACAGCATGGCTTCCTTCCCAAGCATAGTTCAACCACAGCCCTACTATCATTTCTCAACAGCTTAGCCCTGGTTAAAGATGATCACAAACTCATATCTTGTATATTCCTTGACCTTTCTAAGGCTTTTGACACTGTCTCACACACTCTGCTACTTAGTAAACTTGTAGACCTAAACTTCTCCCCTGATACAGTTGCATGGTTCTCTAGCTATCTCTCTGATAGGCTGCAGTCAGTACGATGGGACTCAGCACTATCTACCCCTCTTTCAGTAAGAACTGGTATTCCCCAAGGTTCCATTCTTGGATCATTACTCTTTAATATCTTCATCGACTCACTCCACTCCTCTTGTCCTCAATCTAACATTGTCCAATATGCAGATGACTCTACAGTCATAACTATTGGTAATTCCCCCTTAGAACTCCTAACAAATACCCAGACATCTTTCAACTCAGTAGAGACATGGCTCTCTAATAATCAGCTCATCTTCAACCCTAAGAAAACAAAATTACTACTCTTTCTACCTAAATCTGCAAACCACATTAAACTTTCCTTCTCCATAAGGTTCCTAAACAATACTCCCATAGAAGTCGAAACTAGCACAAAACACCTTGGCATTATCATTGATGACCAACTGTAATTCAATCTTCACATTAACAATTGTATCAAAAAAAACTCACCAAAAGCTGTCTACTGTACAGGAACTTGAAATTACTGAAGCTAGGATTTCTCTTGCCCATACCTACCTTCTACCATGCTTAACCTATTGTTCCTAAATACTCACAAATCTGAACTCCTCCCTACTTAACAAATTAGAATCAACCTACCACAAAACAGCTAGATTTGCAGCTCAACAGACATATAAATCTCACCACCTTCTCTCCTAAAATACCTGAACTGGCCCAAACTACCTCACCTGTTCCTACAATCTCAACTCCAAATCATACACTCCATCCTATATCAGCCTGATTTCTGCCCATGTCTATCTTTTCTCATCCCTCACTACTCCCCTACCAGACTTTTTCGAAGCTCAACCCCAAACCTACTAAAAATCCATAAAACCAAATTCAACACAGGGTGCAACTTATATAGCTACCATCCCTCTATTGCTTGGAACAAACTCCCACTCGAAATAAGGTCCCTGACTCACCCCGAACAATTTAAGCTAGCAACCAAAGGCTACTTTAAAAAGCACTGGTCCTGGCATTGTACTCACCCTTTCTAATTATTACCAAACTTTTATAGTACAGTCAAACTAACTTAATACAACTTACCATTGACTACTTCATCCTATGCTTCCTAGGCAACCTCTAAAGCTTCTTCTATACTCTGCTCCCTGAAATTCTTATGTAACCTTTTAAGTTTCTGCTACTCTGCATACAAAACCTTATATTTACTCATCTCTCTTTTTAAAGCAAAACGTACAACTTATTCTACTTTTTTAACATTCTCCTTTTTCTTTATAGTCCTGTTTTATCTGTCAACAATATACATGTATGTAGCTTACGTATTTTAACTACCAAAATTCTCTGTTGTTATTTTTATTGCATTGTATAACTTTGGAGCTTTTCTCTGCAGGCCTCCGCTGAAAAAGGGCAATAGCTCAGCCAGACACTCCTGGTCAACAAATGTAAAATAAAAATAAATTAAATAAAAAGTTATTTTCCCTCCATTTCCCAATGATTTGCAAAAGAAACAAACATTTTATGAGGTGCAGACCGAAAATATGAGAAAAAAATCTGGACATTTTACAAATATCTGAACAGCTGACAGGCGCATTTTGCCCATGTCTATCTGGCATGATCATTGACTGCTGCTAGATTCTCCACAAACTCCTCATCTGACTCAGCCTGCACTGACTGGTGTGATGGGGGGCTGCTCCCCCTGCAAGTTGCCATCCTGCTATAACTACCTCCTAAGCATTATATTGTGCGATACTCCACATACTGAAAATATTTTTTCACACTTACCACAGTTATACTGCAGGGCACCACTGTATGAATCCAGATAGCAACAGCACTCCTTCATCAACTCAAGCACCTGCTCAGTAATGGTCCTTGTGTGCACATTCAGAGTTCAATTATACAGTGGGTGCAAGTGTGAAATTATTTTTTTATACATTTGTGGATCACTCTGCCATCTTGTTTTGCTTCATTTGCTCACCCTAAATTGCTCATTTTAATAATCCTGCTAATTACCTTGTAATTATTTGGCCATTAGCATATATTGCTCCCAACCCTGCTGCTTGGTATTTCCCATTACCAGTACATATGTCTGTGAATTGCATACTGCCTACGCATTTCTGCTTGTCACAGAAATTTACTTAGAGCAATATGAGAACATTTTCTGAATCTGGACCAATCCAGACATTTGCATGTAATTCTGTTTGTGTAGCATCAATGTGATCTGTCTTCATTTTGTTTCTACTACCTGATAAAACATTAAGGTCCTTTCCCCCTATTAATGCTTTTCTTATAAATAAAAACATTCACCATTTTCCATTGCTTTCTCTTGAATAATTCTTTATTATTTTTTCATCCAATAACACCATTATCGAATCAGTAGATCATACAAACCTACTAGGGGTCACCATTGATAAGGATCTCAAATTTGATAAACACTAATCTCTAGTTATCAAGAAAGTCTATTTCAAACTAAGGTCCCTATATGGAATAAAGACTTTTCTAACTAATTCCACCAGACATGCCATCTGCAGAACTCACCTTCTATCCACCCCCTTACATGCCTCACCCATTTTCACTAACTTAAAAAAATGTGACTTAAACAAACTAGAATCCTCCTATTATAAAGTAGCCAGATTTGCTCCCAACCAACCTGCAAGAACTCATCACTGCAAGGCACTATATCAGCTCAACTGGATGGAACTTCCCAACCTTTTAACCTTTAATCAACTAGTTCTAACCCATTCTACCCTGTATCACCCTGACATCTGTCCAGCCATTAGCAACTTAGTACAGCCCTACTCCAGCAGTAGAATATTAAAGTCATGTAATACATTTCTTCTGAAGGTCACTAAGTCAAACAATTCCTATGGTGATTCCCTGTATTCATACAAGCTAGCCGAAGCTTGGAATGGCAAAACTCAAAATATACTCAACACTAGCACCACTACCCAATGCAAACAGCTGCTGAGAGAACATCTTAATAACACTTGGCTTTGCTCCTGTACTAATCCTGGTTAGCTGCACCAGATAAGCAGATTTCTTATCCCTCTCATATCTCACCCACTCCTTATTCATCACATAACTTACCCCCCCCCTCATACCCCCTTCTTCTCTTCCTTCCGTTGCCGGCTTCTATTTTTATCTCCTTAGGCAACAGCTTCCATTGGCCTATAACATCTATCTTTGCATCTTAAATGTTCACTGTTGTGCATCCTATTTAAAATAACTTTGAATAGTTTTTATCCTTTATTTATTCTAAAATATGTACCTCACATTAATTTTCTCAAAATGTATCCTATATGAATATTGTACTGTACACATGTATCTTATATGAATATTGTACTATGACAACATTGTACATCTGTGGAGCTTTTCTTCCCGGGTCTCTGCTGAAAGCAGGCTATTTTTCAGCCCAGTCAGACTTTGCCAGTAAACAAATGTAAATAAATAACTAAATAAGGTTGTGCTCCTGGCTTGTTTCAATCTGTGAATATCTGATATGCATCATCAGCCAGGGTTCCATGGCATATCCAGCATCACTGATCACCAACTGGGGCATTTATTTCAGAGTGGGTACAGTTTGAGACCCCCCCCCCCCCACAAGTGGATCAAAGGAAATAGACTATTTCATAAAATTGCCACATTGAGTTCCATCTCTCCTATGTGATATGTGAAAACTACATACATTTCCCCACATATTGAAACATAGCGTCAAGAGACTGATGAAAAATTCTTAAAGCAGATGTGTGAGATACACCCACTTTGCTGCCAGTAGGTCACTGAAAAGTCCCTATAGCTACTATATGTAAAACCAAGCAAACTTATCATCCACTGGGATAGGTATTCCATGACTCCAGATGAGGTTGACATTCATCCACAATTTCATAAATAGTGTCCATATTCACATGGTACTAGTCCACAATGTCAGTAACACTCAGTCCATGAACTACTAAGAACACTCAGATGACCCAGTATCTCCAGGGTGATGAAGTGCACCATCATGCAAAGCAGTGGCAATGAGATCCTCTCACTGATTGACATTTACTAATGCTGCAGCAACCTTTAACATTATTTTGCAATTTGCCTAGCAAAAACATGAACATTTATCCAAGTTCATTTATACAGTTGGTGCAAATCTGAAGTGAATTTTTTATACATTTATGCATCACTCTGCCATCTTGTTTTGCTTCATTTGCTCACCCAAAGCTGCTCATTTTAAGAATCCTGCTCCTTACCTTGTAATTATATGGCTATTAGCATATATTACACTCAACCCTGTTGTTTGGCATTTCCCACTACCAGTACATGTGTGTCTGAATTGCATACTGCCTACGCATTTCTGCTTGTTGCAGAAATTTACTTAACGCAATGTGGGAAAGTTTTCTGAATCTGGTCCCATCCAGAAATTTGCATGTAATTCTGTTTGTGTACCATCTGTTTGATCTGTCTTCATTTCATTTCTACTACCTGACAAATCATTGTTAAGGTCCCTTCCCCATATTAATGTTTTTCCTTATTAACAAAAACATTCACCATTTTTCATTGCTTTCTCTTAAACAATTCTTTAGTTTTGTATGCACATTAGTCTCCATACTTCACCTCTATGAATACCCATATTAATTCTACTAGCTTTACAATTTCCAAATGGAAGAATCGCCTTCCTTTCTCACAAACAATGCATTTTCTTTCATACTAGCAATTATCACATGCAGGTAGTAGAGAAGTTCTCCTTCTTCTGCTGCTGTTTTAAATAACCCATAATCAGTTTATCCTTCTGCTACCAGCCTTTGGCTTTCAAATGCAATGCATGCATTTGATTTATTATACAAAAATGTTCTTACGCTTTTTGCCTTCTTTGTTCTGCCTTTCTGCTTCTCCTTCCGTTCACCCCACCCCATCACTGCCTTGTTCTTGGAATATTAGATATTTTTTTGTACATCTTCTCCACCCATTTTCCAGTAAAATGAAACACATAATTTGTGTCTATTCTTTTTATTTCTTAATATATTTCTGTATAAATGTATTTACATCACCTGTATTCTTTTCCTTATCTTAATCCAAATTAACTATTGTGCATTTTCATGTGTCAATAACATTTTCTGCCATTTATTCCTGAGATAAACGTTCTATTTATTTGAAAACATTTCACATTTTCACTTATTTTCTTCATGTTATGATTGTCCATATCTTCAAATGTTTTATCAAAAATTAAATTACTGCAAACATTCTCTTTCCAAAAAAACAGTGCACCTCATTTAAATGATTTCTATAAGTATGCCCATAAATAAACATCTTAGATTGTTACATCTAAAATATCTAACAAATGTATGACTTGGAGTCACTTTATCTATAACTTCACAGTTAATTATCATCAACTTCATTCTTAAATATTGATTTTTAATGGGTGGCTATGAGGCAGATAAAATGATGAACCTCCAGTTAAGCTAAATAATTTGATTATATATTTCCAAACCCTTGTTTATCAAAAGACTTATTACTCTATCAACCTAAGAGTTTTTTTTACCTTATGGGCTTGGGAGTGAGAGAACAATATGCTCATTTAGCTCTTCACACTTTCCTTAATATTTCGGCTTACAACCAATATGTTTTGAAGCTTAGGTTGACTGTTTATCACATTAACTGAAATAAAGATATAACCTTTAAAGGAGAAAATTCATAGGCTTATGACCAGTTCTTTAATTATATATGCACAATAAGAGGTGACTGGAGTAAATATTCACTGTAGTGATGTATAATTAAAAATAAAATAAAACAAAAAGTTCAAACTGTGAGTTGCCATTTTTAATATATTAACTTAACAAAAAGCAATGTAACTTCTTTCAGGGTAACAGTCTCTTCTTTAAGCTTTCGGAAATATGTGGATAAAATATTGGATTATAAATTAAGGCATCAAACTGTATAAACAAATTCAGATAAAGGTACTAGATAAACAGACAAACAGACATCATGGCCATCTTTGTGGGCACAAAGTTCAAAATTTGTTTTAACAAAGTATGGCTATAATTATTCTAATTTTATGCAACATTATTTATCTTGTAAGCTGCTGCAGAATAGCCATTTGCATGTAGCTAGTATCACCATATCACCAGCAGCACTAATCTGCCTGAATAATTGCAACCCAGTAATGAGCTTTACAAACTACCGTGCCTGAAAAGTACATTTATAAACATAATCAGCATCAATGACATGATTAATGAGTGTGTCAGTCATACTGCATTTCTTAATGCAATGAAGGTGGGCTAGTACCCTAATACAACTTTGCTCAGTTTACCTATATAAAAGTCGTACATCACCAGATAAATCATGAATGTAGAAGCACAATCACAATATATATAAAACTCATACTCTTTCCATATCTGAATATGCAAAAATATTACCTACATTAACAAAACAGCATTCCTAAAAATTAAAACATTTCAAAAGTTCAGCTCTATTAACTGTTGGATCTTTATTGCTACTGTATTAATTCCTTTTGTAAGCAATGTCACATTTTCTGGTAGCATTTCCATGTTTTCTATCTCAAGATAATAACTTATAGCTCATTTTAACAATAGTGATTAGTTCACTGTAGTCATTCCACCCAAAAAAATTACAGTGACAACTTACCCAGTAACAGCTCGTTGCCAGCAAGCCACGAGTCATCATGGGTAGGGGGGGCAGGTTCAAGTGGAATCCCTATTTAAGGGAGTGCTTCCTGCCTGCCAGATCCATCAGCAGGCAGACAGATACTGCCTCCCATCCCTCTATTGCAAGGTCAGGCAATGGCCTTATGGCTTCAACCCCACCAGTGTTCCACCCAGTTATTGTTCCGCGACCTTGGCTCACCTTGGATCCAGATTTGACCAGTGGTCACATCAAGGAATATGTGTCCTATAAATATGAGTTAGATGGGTTTGCCACTAGGTCCAAGTTAGCTTGGAATACACACCCATTTTATTTCTGAAGTGGCAGCAAGAACAGGTAGGGTTATGCCAACCAGCCTGAGGTAATAATTTGATGTTATTTGTTTATAAATTGCATATGAATTATTATCTATGGCATCACTATTGGTTGCCATTGACTGTTATGCAATAAAAGGTTGCAAAGTCAATCTGTTGTATTTCATGATTTGGCTCAGTTGACAACTGATGTTAGTAATGTAGGGCTTTCCCATGGATGCTTTGAAATCCTGCATTACTAAAAAATCTCTGGTTTATTTCCATTTTGCATGGTTATTGTATAACAAAAAAAAAAAAAAACAAAGAAGAAGAAAAAACAAATGTCTTACTTTTGGAACTAATGTCGTACCATTTTGGGATAGTTTTATTTCTATTCTGCACCTTTTCACTACTTGATTTTTCAGTGACAGATTTTGCACGTAATGTCCATGTGACCAAGTGTGGACTTAAGTGCACTACCCATCTGTTTATAGAAGTTCTGTGACATCAGATTAGCACACAAATATGAAGTGATAAAGCTACACATTAATACACTTAAATGTATAAAAGCACTAGATCTGTTTTCATAACAGAACAATGCAATCCTCAGGTGCACAGAAATCAGTTTAATTATATAATTAATCAATGTGTCTGGCCATTGGTATCTCTGTTACTTGAAAATGTATGAAGCCATATTATTAGTACATTGATCTTTATGATATCATATTGCATTGCAGTATAGCACATGTGAATGGAATGATCTTTAACCTTACTTTAGCCACATTCTGTGGTTGCTATGACGGTATCAAATGTTTTACACTTAGGTATCATAGAACAAATATAGACCTTTAGTAATCGTAACCTCCATTTTATGCCATCGCAGCTCACAAGAAATTTCAAACAAAGATGGATCTGTGGTATATGTACATTTATTTTACTAGTTAGCACAATGGGAAAAATATTGTCAGACTTTTTTTTTGTCAGTAGGAGCAGTAAAACATGTAATAGTGCAGCAAGTATACATTGCCTTCTTTCCAGTTAGGATTTATCATGACTGTATTGACTGGTATATCCAATAAGCCTTTATAATTTCAAACATTAACTAGGAGGCAGCATATTAAAGAATCTAATGAGAATGTATTGACCATTAATGCAATATTTACTGTGAGTGTGTATGTTAAACAAATCACCATATTGTACTTTTTGAATGTCATCACCTGCTGCTTTCTTCAGTCCATCCACATCATAACCTCTTCCATAGGTTCATAGGACAATACTAGACTATTGGCCTGGAGGCCCTTCTGAGCCTAGCCAAGAATTTCACCCATGTTCCCACAAAGTCAGCACCTGTTTTCCTTGTCCATCAGGGACAAAGGTGGGATCCCAGAGGTATATTTTCTGTTTCCCATTCAGTCATCCATGTTATTCTTAAAGACGACTAGTGAGGTAATCTGCTTGACATGGACAGGGAGTCTATTCCACAGATGGGGAAGTTGTTGGCACACAAATCTATCCCACCAACAAGTTCTAGTAATGTCACAGACCAGGTTGAGGCCTTGCATGTGGGTTGTGTGAGTGGAGTTTGACTTATGGCTATGCAGCAACTCCATCAAGGCTGAGTCTGAGACGGCCTTGTATGCCAGACACACGTCACCTTCTATGCAGTCTGTATGAGAGAGTAGAGGGACAGGGCTTTTAGCCTATCTGTATAGGATAGGTGTTTGAAACCCTGGATTTTCCTGGTCAAGAACCTTTGCGGTCTCTCCAACTGCTGCATGTGCTTGGCAAGGTACATGCCGAAGGAGGCATTGTACTCTATAATGGGTTTGATAAGGGAGGTGTACAGGGATGTCATGACCTCCTTGTTCCTGGATGAAATACACTTACTTATGAGGTGGGCCATGTAAAAAGCCTTCCATACAATGGTGGCAATGCTGTGGTCAAAAGTCAGGTTGCTATCAACCTGGGTTCCAAAGTCCCTTATGACTGATTGCATGCTTAGTATGTTGTTATTAATGTGATAATTAGCGGGGAAAACATTTTCCCTAAAGGGATAATGATGCATTTCTTTGCATTCAGTGTGAGGCCATGCTTCTGGCACCAGTCATTAGTTTGGGTAAGACCATCTTGGAGGATGTTCTCATCACAAGGGGGATTTTTGACAGTGCCCAGCTTTCAGTTATCTGCAAACCCCATCAGCCACAGACCACTGTTTTTGGTTTGTACCTCAGAAAAGTATATCCCAAACAGTAGGGGCCCCAAGACTGAACCTTGGGGTAAGCTGCTTTTTATGGGTCTCTACTAGAGGTTTCTTTCCCTATTTTGACTGAATGGGTTTTACCAGTGAGCCAGTTAGCTACCCATCTGGTAACATACAGGTTAATACCTAGCTGGGAGAGTTTATCTATTATGCCCAAGTGGGGAAAGGTTTCAAAGGTTTTTGCTAGGTCAAGGTAGGTGGTGTACAATGTCTTCCCCTCACCCATGGCTTTGGTGAGCATTTTTAAGAAGGTGACCAAGTTTAACAGGCATGATTTCCATTTGACAAAACCAAACTGTGTGAGATCAAGCATTTGGAGGTTGCCAATGTCCTTGTTTATAAGGTCTATGAAAATGCGTTCCATGGCCTTGCAGATCAACCTAGTTAGGCTGACAGGCCTATAATTGCCTGGGTTGGTGGACGCTCCACCTTTGTGTAGAGGGATTACAGTGGCTGTCCTCCATTCTGCTGGGACAAAGCCAGTGCACAGGCTTTGGTTAAATAGGGTGCTTAGTGGTGCTGAGAGCTCTTGCCTGAGTTCATGTAGGACACAGCCAGGGATGTTGTCAGGTCTCATGGAGGCTGTATTTTTTGCCTTTGAGAGGGAATTAATGACCTGCTCCCTGATCATGGGGGGAGGGGGGGCAGGTGCTGGGAATGTCCTGGTTTACTGATAGGGGGACAAGGGGGTGAAGTTTTCACTGAACTTGTGTGCCAGCAGGTTGACTATATCTATGGCATTTGTGTATGTGGTATTCTTGACCACCAATTCAGAGCAGATTTGGGAGTTGCCTTTGAGATTGCAGACATATGCAAAGAAGGCCTTGTGATTGCCCTTAGTGGATGTGGCCAATTTGGATTTGAAGTTAGCCTTAGAGGATTTCACCAATGACCTTATTTGCTTGTTCAGACAAAGGGGAAATTGCTTCCAACTTGGCACCTGCTCCTTCTTGGTCCTGGACAGCATTTTTTTCCTTTTATTGTAGTCTGTTTATTGCTGCTGTCCACCAGACAGGTTTACATTTCCTTGAGTAAAATGATTTGGTCCTGTCAGGTATTGCTGAGTCCATGCAGCTATATAGGTGCTCATATAGTTTTTTGGTGTAGGCTTGGACATTAGTGCTTGTTCCAACTGAAGAGATGGTGGCTGTGAAGCTGCTTATACCTGCTCTTAGGAGGTTGTAGTCAGCTTTGGAAAAGTGTTTTTGTTAGACCCTGGTTAGTGTTGGGGGGGGATCAGGGGAGATGGTTAATTTGAAATTGATTGCTTTATGTTCAGATCTTACCAAGGAGGATGACACTGTAGCTATTCATGTTGGTTGGTTAGTACCGGGTCCAGGATATTTTCAACTCTTATGGGGGTCTCAACTATCTGATCCAATGCATTGGCATTGACGAAGTCAAGGAATCTCTGGGTGTTCTTGTTTGAGCTAGAACAGGTCTTCCACTCTATGGCTGGTTAGTTAAAGTCACCAAGGATCAAGGCAGAGAGTTGAATCTTGATGGATTCAAGTAAGCCCAGATAGGTGGAGTGGGCCTCCTGAGCCATGGTTGGAGGTCTGTAGCTAGCTATGATTTGCATAGGTGTTTTTTCACCAGTTCAGGTGTCTCCTGTGTGTCATACTGTTTGACCAGCCTGGAGGTGTGTATGTCTTTGATAAATATTGAAACTCCACCTCCTTTCACTTTGTACCCCTCCATTTTGGTCTGAAAGTATGGTAGGACATGTAACCTGGTAAGGCTTGAGTGCTGTCCACAGCTTTGAACCTGGTTTCAGTAACTCCACAAATGTCAGCATCTTCCAGAACAAGGAATGCTTGCAATGAGTGCAGTTTCATGTTAAGACTCCTATTATTTAGCAGCATGACCTTTAAATTTCACTTAGAAGAAGTTTTCATGTTGGTAATTTTGTCCTTATGACTTTGTTTAAAATGGGCACTATGGGGGAGGCAAGAGCCTTTGTCAGAAACCTGAAGTCCAGGGCGGACAGATGAAGACCATCACTGGCAAAGTGCCATGGTCCTTTGAATCTGTTTTGTCATTAATTTCTTCCACCATTAAATCACATAATTTCTTTCGATATTAACTTCTCATTGCTTCTAGTAAATGTGTAAGGATCATAGTATCATAGGAGATTGCTAGGCTATTGACCCAGAGGTCATTTTAAGCCTAGCCATTTCATCCCAATGTAAAACCATGAAAATGCTAGTCAATACCCTAATTTGCATTTAGTGATGACTGGCCATGTCCAGGAGGATTGTGGGCACTATCCACAGTAAGAATTTCCTTGCCTTATCTACTCGTTGAGGTTTCCCTTGAATGGTGTCAAGGAGGCATACCTGCATGTCCCTATCAGACAAAATTGTAGAAGATACCTCCGCTTCATTGCAGGTTCAACCCATTATCAATTCTCTGCTCTGCCCTTTGGCTTATCTACTGCACCCAGGGTCTTCACAAAATGCCTGGCACCAGTAATTGCATACTGCAGACAAAGAGGAATTCAAATATACCCATACCTGGACGACTGCCTTATTCAAGCAGAAAGCAAGGACATTCTTTTAAAGCATCTTGCATTTGTCAAACACCTTCTAAGTTGCCTAGGGTACACAGTAAACGAAAAGAAATCAAAACTAGTGCCCTCACAAAACATAATATTCCTGGGTGCCAGCTTGAATACAACGGCCCAGATGGCTTATCTCATGCCAGACAAGCAACAACAGCTGACTCAATACTTCAAAATAATGGCAACAAAGACACAACTCCCTGCAAGAAAAATTTGGCAGGCCTTGGGATTCGTGGCATCTTGCATACTACTAATACCATTTGCAAAACTGCATATGAGGAAATTACAATGGTACCTGAAAAGTGTATGGACTCAGCACAGCCACAGCTTGGAAACAATGATACCACTCATTCCCTGCCTTCAACAGGAGTTTCTATGGTGGGCACAGGCATGTCACCTCAACAAGGGTCAGCTTTTCACCTTACCCACAGCCAGGCAAACTATGACAACAGATGCATCGGACTATGCCTGGGGAGCACACATGGCAGGACAGTGCATTCAGGGCAAATGGACTACAGATCAAAGGCATCTGCTAGCAGTACAGAATGCCCTAACAGCTTTCAAGGACCTCTTACACCCAGGACAACTAATAATAAAGATGGACAATACCACAGTAATGTGGTACATAAACAAGCAAGGGAGCACACATCCCTACCCTCTATGCAGGCAAGCAATGACCTTGTGGAACAAACCACTGTCTTACCAAGTTCAATTACAAGCTAAATTCCTGCCAGGAAAGAAAAACACATTGGCAGACGACCTAAGCAGAAACATCATGGATCCTCACAAGTGGAAACTAGATCCACAAGTATTTGCAATGATAACTCAAAATCGGGGATGCCCAGACATAGATCTGTTTGCCAACCCCCAAAACTACCAACTTCAAAAATTTTGCACAAGGACAGTCCATCCACAAGCTTGGAAAGTGGACGCCCTCTCATTCAGTTGGAAAACATTAACAGTGTATGCCTTTCCTCCACTGCCTCTTCTAGCAAAGGTACTGCTGAAAGTCAGATTAGAGAGGCCACAAATGATATTCATTGCACCAGACTGGCCACGCCAGCACTGGTATCCAATTCTAAGGAACATGGCCCACGGCCCACCATGGATTTTACCACAAATTCCTCACCTGCTCACCCAGCGAGACAATCAGATTCTACATAGCCAGCTCAAGACTTTAATAAATTACCTAAACAATCAGCCAACACCTCTATCCAAAGCTGTTATGGATGTCATTCTGGAGGCCAGTAGGCCCAGAACCAGGAAAACCTATTCAGACAAATGGAAAAGATTTTGCAAGGCCAAAATCCCCTTGATCCAAACGTTACTCAGATTCTACAATATTTAACTGAGATGTTGCATAAGGGACTTTCCTTTTCATCTATTAAGATCCACGCCTCAGCAATTTCAGCTCATTACAACACGGATCCTCCTTTATTTTCACATCCACTCCTAAGACAGTACCTCAGAGGGGCTAAGAACATAAGACCACCCAGGAGAGCACCGACACCTACTTGGGATTTCAACTTTGTTCTGGAAAAGCTTATACTGCCGCCCTTTGAACCAGCTTTTTCAGCTGATTTAAAATTTCTTTCATGGAAAACTGCCCTGCTACTAGCAATAACTTCAGCTAGAAGAGTGTCAGAGCTACAGGCACTAATGGCAGTGGAGCCTTTCCTCATTTTTCATCAAGACAGAGTCTCTCTATGAACTAACCCTTCCTTTATGCCAAAGGTGGTATCCAGTGTGGCCCTAAACCAAACCATTCATTTGCCCACCTTTTTCCCAAATCCACAGAACAAAGGAGAAAGACTCCTGCACTCTTTGGACATTCACAGGCAATTACGTTACTACTTGGATAAAACTAAGGCTTTCAGAAAATCTGACCAGCTCTTTGTAGCCTATGCTACAGGATCACAAGGAAAAGCTATCTCAAAACAGACCATTTTAAAATGGATAGGACATTGCATATGTTTCGGCTACACGCATCATGGGAAACCGGTACCTGCTAACATTAGGTCCCACTCCACCAGGGCTACAGCTACTTCAGCAGCCTTTCTCAGGGGGGTGCCAACCAAGGATATTCTGGAAGCTGCAACTTGGAGTTCAGTGCACACCTTCACCAAACACTATCACTTACCTCTATATTCTAAGACTAGAGCTGGCTTTGCCACTGCAGTTTTGCATGGCCTACTAGCTTCTTCTAACCCTGTTTAACTCCACCACCCATCCTTAGCTTTGTGATTCAACCCAAGTGTGATGACACCAGCAGGGTAACACGATGAACATAGTACAGTTTTGTACCTACCATAAATGTAGATGTTCGAGTGTTCACCCTGCTGCAGTCCAGGTTACCCTCCCTCCATCCCCTCTGAACTAGCTGGACTTATCTATACTATTCTATCCTATACAACCTCTGTGGTGTATTTGCTTGTGCCTGAAGGTATTGTTTTATTTTTATATGTATTTTTTTATATAGCTATATATATATACATATATATATATATATATATATATATATATTGCCTACCTATCAGGGGCACCTGACATCTGGGGCAAGAAAAACTGAAGAAAATGGTGTTGGATGCCTCTTATATACCCCAGGTACACTGACGTCAGGGAAGAAGCGACAGCAACCGACGCCAGACCAAGACTTTGGAACTCAGGCCGACTGCGGGACCGCCTGATGGCAGGATAACCCAAGTGTGATGACTGTAACAGGGTGAACACTCGAACATCTACATTTATGGTAGGTACAAAACTGTACTTTTGTGAGCCAGTTGGCAGCCCATCTTACAATGAAGGGGTTTACTTTCAGTTTGCTAAGTTTGTCCATAATGCCTGAATGTGGGGTTGTGTCAAAAGCCTTTGCCAAGTCGAGGTATGCCGTGTGCACAGTTTTGCCCTTGTTAGTGGCCCTGGTCACATTTTTAAAGAAGTATACCAGATTTATCAGGCAGGATCTGCCCTTGACGAAGCCAAATTTGGTAGGATCCATAGTTTGGAGGTCACCTATGTCTTTATTTCTGAAGTCTATAATGATATGTTCCATGGCCTTACAGATGAGGCTGGTCAGGCTTATGTGTCTCTAATTCCCCAAGTCTGTTGCTAGGTCCCCCTTGTGGAGGAGGATAACTGTTGCTGTTCTCCATTCCACAGGAACAAAGCCTGTGCTTAGGCTATGATTGAAAAGGTAATTAATGGTAATGCTAGTTCATTTTTTAGCCTGTTTAAAAGACAGCTTGGGATGTCATTTGGTCCCATAGAGGCTGTGTTTTCTGCCATGGATAAGGCTTTGAGGACCTGCTCTTCAGATATGTAGGGTGGACAGGAGTTTGGCGGGAAGGTTTGTGATAAGTTACAAGGGGATAGGGGAGTGAAATTTTCACCAAACGTATCTGCTAGGACATTTGCTATCTCTGTGGGATCAGTGTGTGTGATACCAATCGTCACTAGATCTGCACATGGTTGGGTCTTACCTATTAGGCTATGTATGTAGCTGTAAAAGGCCTTATGGTTATCCTTGGCTGTACTTTCTAAGTTTCTCTCACAGGACCTCTTAGAGGATTTGGCAAGTTGTCTTATTTGCCTGTTGAGGCTATGGAGGGTGCTTCTCCATTGTTGAGGCCTTGCCTTTGTTTTCTTGGACAGCAACGTTTTGCATTTATTGTAAAGTTTGCTGATGGTGGATGTTCACCATGGCAGCTTGTTTTTTCTTGGGGCTCTGGCTTTGATTCTTTCTAGTATAGCAGAGTTTATATACTTATTCAAGTGATTGTACAGGGCTTTAGTGTATGCTTGAGCATAGTTGCCACTTCCAGCTTGGGGTGGGGTGTGGAATTCACTTATACATTCACCTAGGAGGGTATAGTTTGCCTTGGTGAAGTTTTTTAATCTGATTTCACCTTTGTGAGTTCTGGTGTTAGTTCCATCTCAAAGATGACTTGTTTGTGGTGAATTTTTACTGAGTGTCAGACAATTGTGGCAGTCCATCTGTTTGATATGTTAGTGAGGACGAGATATAGATGGGGTATGAACATTTTTTTTCAGGGCATTTGAATTAACAAAGTCAAGGAACGTTTGTACTAGCAAGTTGGGGCTAACATAGATTTTCCAGTTGATGGTGAGATAATGGAAATCACCTACAACCAGAGTGTTCTGTAAAATTTGGATAGGCTCCAGTTTGGTCAAGTAGGCCTCATGGGCGTTGTGACCCATGGAGGGGGATTTATAACTGGCTATGACTTGAATGAGGGTCTTACCCACCATAACTTGGACTTGGGGAAACTCCATGGAGTTGTCCAGTCTAACTAGACAGGAGGTGAATTTAACACTGTCTCCTTTGGTTTTCACATGTTCATTTTGTGGTCTAAAGGTGTGGAAGGCATTATAACCTTGCAAGGCCTCGGTACTCTCTGAGGTATTGAACCAGGTTTCTATGACTGCACAGGCATCTACATCTTCTAGTGATAGAAGTTCTTCCAGGGAGTACAGTTTTTGGTTTAAGATCCTAGCATTTAGCAGCATAACCCTTATTTTGTTCTGGAAGCATAGCCAGTTCACATTATTGTTATTTATAGTGAAAGGATAGCAACAGATTATTGTATATAAATTACTTTTGTATATCATCCTCATAAGACAATATTCTTCTTAGCAGATCATTCAGGTCTAGAAATAACACTTCCCATTTATTGATCATCACATGAAATTGTAAGACAAAAACGTGAACATCTACACATTAAAAACTGGCATCTATATTACTGATGCTGACCTTGCAGTAGCAGACTTTTTTGACAACACTGTCCCATCACTCTGTTTGACCACAGTAGTATCATCAAAACACATATGAGTTATTGCAGCCTCTGTTGCAAGTTCTCCTGATTTCTGGATATGCTTCCTCTGAGAATGCTCAGACTCAGAGGAAAGGGACTAATTGTATATTAATTTTCTTTCAGTTTGTGCATTTTCAGAGGTAGTATATTTAGACATAATGGCAGGTGGGAGATCACTCATACTTCTGGGTGCTAGGGAACACAGGACCTCCTACAAAAAGTTGTTTTTTGATAGAGTTGTCTCTTACGTAAGCTGGAGAAGTAAACCAGGCAGAAAGATGTTCCGATTCAGAAAAAAAAAATGTATGATGGAAACTCAGCGCCAGTTGATCAAAGCACGCCCAGAGAATGTATTGTACCTTTTGTTTATCAACAATATAATTCTTAGAAAATGTTCCCTACTTATTTCTCCATTTGTAAGGATGTTTTTATGTTTATTAAATGCCATAAAGACCCAGGCATACCTAGGGGCAGTAGCTTACCTGTTAGCAGTGTTATTTGACAGTGATATTGGCCTTTGAAGAAAAAAGTATGGGCCCCATTCACATGGTCAACATTTCATAAAGTTGAAGACCATATGGCCGAGACCATACGATCGACTTTCAAAATGTCAGCCATGCGGAACGGGCATCTCAGAACAGTGCAGAATGGAAAGATGTCCATCTTCCTCTCTGTAGTGCGATCTCGGAGTTGGTATATTAAAGTTCTGTGGGGGTGGGGTCAGAGCCCCTCATGGGGGGTTTGCCTCCCCTACTAGCATTGCGATTGTTGTGTTTTTTTTTTTTTTTTTACATGTTCAACATTTCGAAAGTCGATCATATGGTGTTGGCCATATGGTCTTCAACTTTATGAAATGTCAACCATGTAAAGTAGACCCAAAAGTATATATTGTATTCTAAAATAGATGTAACTAATTTGACAATAATGTAAATCAGCATATTAGAAAGCTATTAATACTGAGTCAATAACCTTGTCAATGCCTTTTTACTATTAATATTGTTGTGTAATGCCTGAACATTCATTCTTTACATAAATGATGAATTAGGTAAATGTGTGTCTTTTAATATACTAGAAAGACCCAAAAAATAACTCACACAAGCAAGAGAACCATTCATTGAATTTTATGTGCTATTTACAAGCTTTGATTATACAAAATGTCATGAAATGCAGCACTAAAATATGATTTAAATATATTCTCTTGTAGTTTGGGACTACAATAAAGAGAAGAAAATTTACAGTACAAAATATTTCAAAAAATATTACTGAGTGGAAAAAATCCACTCATTGAATGACTATTCCTTTAATAATTTACAGTATTGCTTTTCCATGTCTTTAAAGAAAGTAGTACTCACCTTTGCTGAAAGAAAAAAGTCTGAGCTCTGTGAAGTGTCATAGAATATACAGTGCATTACAATAATCACCCAGTCAAATATATATTCAGTGCACTTCAAACAGTTCTCCCACTTCTGCTAGTACATCATATATTCTTAATGCTACATTTGACCATATGTCAATAAATCATCCTGTTTATCTTTACAATATTAATGAATCCTTAATAATTTAAGAAAAAAACTAGCTATGATGATTTTTAAAATTCTGCCAGCCACAGATCATGTAGATGAATACTGATGTTTAGAGGTAGTAGGCAGGTATGCAGTCTTGGAGATCCCAATTTCCCCTAGAGCAGTCTGGTTAAGTAACTTGCTTAAGACTACAAAGCAGGCAAATGGAGACCAAGGGAATCAAACACCAGATCACAATAAGGAGTATGTTATTAGCTCATTGCCTTAATCCTTTCTGTTAATTACTATACAAAACTGCTACTCTGCTTTTGAGTGATCACAGCGGGACTCAAATCTACAATCTTATGATCCAAAGTCAGATGACTCATCCATTAGGCCACATGGCCAACAAGACCAGTTATGTTTGACAGTTTTGACTTTACATGCACTGGGTCTGACTCTGTATTCATAAGGAAAGGTATAAAGATCTTTAAGCATGGCTGTAACTAAATACCATATGATGACATGTTGCAAGACCAACACATTATGCATCATCCAGACCTCTTCAGTGACAAAATATTATAGCAGGCAACATCTTTCTTCCTTGATAACTATTTTAGGCCTTTATGGGTACAGTGAAGTTCTGGGAAGGTGCTTGGAAAGAATTACAATGCACTGACGCTTATGAGTACTTCATCACTATGTGGACTAGCCTGAGTTTTCAGGGATTAATTGGAGGACTGCTTCTGTAAACGTCTTCTGATTACATAGCCATCATTTCTAGTGTGCACTTCAAAACACATCTCCACCAGGAAAGTGTCCTTTTGTATGATGCAGACAACTTATATTAAATAAAGTGTAACAGGAAGAAAGCTGGCAATATCCTCACATTAAGTTAAGGCCTATACTTCCCAGTCTGCCTTAACAATCTTATAATAGAAAGGCCACACATATGTCCCATTCTAAAATCATAAACAAGTTCTAGGATTCAAATTTAAGTCCATTGCCAGTTTAGTTCTATAGCAGGGACACACAGGTAAGATACCACCATCAGTGCAGTAAACATGTAGCTGGCACTAGAAGTACATCTTTTATGTAAACAATTGTGTTGAAAAACTCATTTAAACATGCTAGATTTGTCCATAATAGCTGGGTAGATGATAGTGCTGTGAAAATCAACTCAGACAATAGTGCAAGTATTAAATGTGAAAAGATAAATGTAGAAAGAACAAGACTAAACAACAATTTATGAGTATGAGAATCAGTGCACTACTGGAGATAACAAAAAATAAATATGCAAAATCGCATTTTATATATATATATTGACTAAATATAATAATAATGAAGCAAAACCATTAAATATGTTTGAATTCTTTTATTAAAATAAAAAAAAATAGTGTGAGTGATTTCATTCATTCACACTTCAGAAAGGATAAAATCAGAAAAGGTCATTATGAAGAGAAAACATATTTGCAACAACCGTTCACTCAATTTCTTGCTCTTCAATGATGGATCAGTAGAATGAACATAATTATGTCCAGGAAAACTAGAAGCATTAAGTCTTACTTGCTAATAGTAATTGTTCTGTCTTGATTTTGTCTTTTGTCTGAAGGTGTGAATGCACAAAAGCCTTCACCTGTTTATTATTTTAATACACACGTTTGAATGTCATTGCTACTTTTCCTTTATTTGTTGTGAATAATAGCCTTATATTTGCAAAATATAATGAGTGATGCTTGTAAAGCTAGAAGGAAATGGCCAGCTTTTTAAAACTCTTATTTAATAGAAACCCTTGTGTTATGATTTCCCTTTGTACTGCTTTAGTTAGAATAGTCAAGCGGTTTAGCAGCAGAGTATAGAATCCACACAGTTAAAAAGAAATTAACTGTAATAATGAAGGAAAACAAGTGCTATTCATTAATAAAAACATTATGCATGAAAGACTAACAAAAAAAAAGACAATTCAGAAATTTGTGCTATACTTAACAATGTAAAGAATGTTACATGATGATCTGATTCTGGCCTTCATTGCACTCAAGGACAGATGTCTATATAAGATTATTGAATCATACAATGCTGACCACAGTTTAAATCTGTTGTGAATATAGTGTAGGATTTCAGAAGGAAAAAGAAAAATTGTTAGAAAAGGAGCAAGTGGTCAATTATATTAGATTATAACTTCTTATGGTATATAGTTAAGGATATAAGCACTGTCAACAATTTTAATTAATTGATGGAACTGTATGTGAAAGTACAGGAGCATAGTTACTGGATATCTGCAGTCCTTATGGGCTCAAACTCCTGAATTTCCATTAATAACTTCTATAACTATCCTTTTGTTTCTAGAATTGTATATGTTAGTACATGACATGAGCTACCTGTGCTCTCGAGCTTGGAAGATATCTCCTGGTGAGATGTCAGAGTTATGGTGATAGGTAGTCATGTCAGTTAGGGCTGTGGCCATCCATAGCTTGGAAGTTATAGGGATTGCGATACCTCCAGGCAATGCTGTTGAGTGTTCCCCCTGCAAAGACCCATGTATCTGGTAAACCAATGTCCATGCTGTACCCAGGCCACAGATAGCTTTGCTATTCTGAGCAAACATGAGATTGCTAGCAGTTCTACACAGCCTGGTGATCAATGTGACATTGCACGCCACCATTATCCTTCACTGTAAGCATCACCTAACAGTGTCAGTCTTCCATGTCTCACTCTGTGTGAATCACACTCCTCTACATCTGCTATTTACTTATCAATTACTAATTAATTAGTTATATGCACCTTGCTGGTAAATGTGATGCACAGTGAAATGGCTTCTATCTGTGTTTGTTTGTCCATTGGAGGATATGACTACAAGGAAATAGTGTCTAACTCTGAATCTGATGATTCAGCCTCAACAGCATCACTTCTGAAGCTCTCAGTTAAAATAAATTTTTCCTGAATAGAGGAAGATGTGCTTTCAACTCTACATCTGATAATGGCCCACTATCTTCAGCCATATGTACCCTATGTTGATGGTTGGAAACTTCCCAAGAGTTGGATAGGCACTACCTTCATTACAGTGTCTGACTGTGACGTTTATTTATTTATATATTTCCAGTTTGATAACCGGGGAGGTCCACTGGGCTCAAGGAGCCTGTTTTCAGTGGAGGCCCAGGGAGAAAAGCTCCATATTACATAAAAGTAATACAAAAGGTAGTATTATATCATGAGATTTAGCAAAGTACAATTGCAAAATAACTCGCTATGTCAATGTATCAAGCCTGGCTAACTCTCTCTAGAATATGTAAAAATCTGTTAACCAGTTTACAGTGTAATTTAATTTAATCCTGACTTGTGCTCAGGATTAACTGTAACCTGTGGAACTTGTTTAACTTGCTTACTTATGTAATCTCTGTAAATAGTCTGTTTGTAATATGCAATGCTGGTATTATGTAATGCTGTATCTGCTTACCCTTGGAGCTTTTCTCCCCGGGCCTCTGCTGAAAATGGACATGCATCCAGTCGGACTATCCCGGTCAACAAATGTAAAATAAAAATAAAAATAAAAATAGAAGAACATGCATTACACACATTTACATAGTGGATTAGGGAATCATTTGCACAGCATTTAAGATGGACAGAGGCAGTAGATCATGTGTACATTGTTTTAAGAACTAACAATTATAAGTCATCTGTGAATAGTTATAAAAACTAATATTTGAAGGATTGCAATAAATACAATTTGCAGTAGAGTAGGAGAGAAGTAAAGGTGGAAAGTACACTATTTGCTTTAAATACATTCATGATATTGGAGTATTCAGAGAGAGGCAGTTGTACAATTGAAAAAGAGGAGTGCGTACATGGCAGCGTTGATTATTTTTGTTAGCTAGCATCAACATTTATATGTAGGCAGCAATGGGAATCAATCACAGAAGGGGGAGAGAGAAGAGAGATACAAAAGTATGTACAATATTTACAATATATACATTTAAAGGTATTGGTGATATATTACATTAAATTCAGAGAGAGAGCTGTGTAGGTAAACAGCATGGAGTAGAGGTAGATGTAAAAATACATGTAGAAGAGGCTTTAGCAGGTTATGTAGGCAGAGTGAAATTACATTTCCAGTTAAGGGAAAGGAAGGAATGGAGCTGGGTTTCAAAGTGTTCAAAGTTTTCAGAAATTCTTAGAGAGGGTGGGAGAGAGTTCCATTTTTTGGCTAAGAAAAAGGATAGGAGAAGCTGACCAGCGGTACATTTTGGTTTGTGTATAGAAAGTAGATTTTGGTGGGCAGATCGTAGGGTTCTGTGAGGGGTGTAAGACGGTAAGATGTTTGTTAGAGCTAGGCATATAGCTGGTTTAAAAATTAGTTTGTGAGCTGTAGTGAGTTGGAGGTAATCAAGGTTTGTTGGGAAGTTCTAGCCACTTTATCAGGTGGAGAGAAGTACAGTGGTGGGAGGAGTAGTTAGATTTAGTTGCAAATTTTGAGATTTTGTTGTAACGGATTTCCAGTTTTGAAGAGATGGTGGAAGATAGGTTGGTTAGTAGGGGTGCACCATACCATAGTGACGGTAGTAATTAGGTAGTGGCGAGTGTTTGTCTTGTAGATGGGGAGAGAAACTGTGAGTTTCTATATAGCATGCCAAGTTTCTGATGTGTTTTCTTAATATTTAGCTGAATGTGTGTATCGAATTTCAGGTTTTCATCAATAGTAACCCCAAGACGTTTAGCAAAAGGGACAACTTCTATGGTGGAGTTGGCATGGCTGATAATATTGAAAGAGTGTTTGTGCAAGCGGATGGTTTTTGAGGGAGAGAAAAGTAGAATTTTGGATTTATTGGCATTTAGTGAGAGGTGGTTTTGCAGCATCCAGTTCTCAGTAGTTGAGAAGGCAATTTGAGTTTGTGCTTGGAGCTCTGAGAGATTAGAAGCAGAGCAGACTAAAGTTGAGTCTTTTGCATATTGCACTATTTTAATGTTAGGAATGGCAGCATGGAAATCATTAATTAATACATTAAAGAGCATTGGACCGAATATGGATCCTTGGGGTACCCTGGTTGGGGTAGGTAGGACGGCTGAGGTGCCACTTTGCCATTTCATGGCCTGAGATCTGTCAGAGAGGTAGCTGTTGAATCAAGAGAAAAACACACACTTTTGGATCAAAATCCAAATGAAATCCCCACAAAAAACAGAAAAAAGAAGCAGCACAAACTGACTTAGAATTTTTTCTTTACTGAATTCGGATTCTGGTACCTCGGCCTTCGCCTTCAAATGGAACAATGCTACAAAATTCAAAACAGTTTAAATATACCTTGCACAACCAATTAAACAATTAATCAATCAAAATAAATACTCCATAATTAAAGAAATATACATATATATATATTTTATAAGTAAATAAATAATAAATTATTACACTCCACAGAATAAATATTTTATATATTATAATTCTAAATTCATACCATTGGGGAATAATGTTCCAAAATTTACAATAAACCTTGATTCCATACTCAATAATTTATCCTGAAAATTGAAATTATTTTCACCCATTCCCCATGGTTTAGCCAAAATACTGAATTTAAAACCAGAATGGTCCCCCTTATGGAACTGACAGAAATGGCAAGCAACTGGACTATCCAGTCTCTTATTCCTAATATCCCCAAGATGTTCCAATATTCTTAATTTAACCTTACATTTTGTTTGTCCTATATACCATTTTGGTTCTGAACAACTGCAACCTAAAATATAAATCACCCCTGATGAATTACAGTCAAAGTGATCTAACGCATGGTAAACAACCCCATTAATACTCTGACCATCTAAATTGATAATTTTATCACAAATTTTACATTTTTTACAAGCAAAAGAGCCTGCATTAGATACTCTCTCCTTCCTGCCCTTACTTCTTAGTAATTCTTTCAGATTTTTACATCTTGTATGGGAGAAAACAATGTTATGTGGTACAATGTTCCCTAAAAGTTCATCACTAGTTATAATGGGCCACAGGTTCAAAACTATTCTCTTCAAAACTGAAGAAAAAGGGGAAAATTTATTTACAAAAAATATTTTATCCATTTCCTCAAAAACTTTCTCATTAAACAAAATTGAATTGTTCATAAATTTCCTCCTATTCATAACTGTATATTCATGTTCATTCAAATTTAACATTTTTTCTACCTTAGTTCTGTTAGAATAAACAATGTTATTAGTATAACCTCTGTTTATTAATTTTTTACAAATGATGTCAAACTCCCTTTGTATATTTAAATTTTCAGACGTATTAGAAGCAATACGTCTGAATTCACCATAAGGCAAAGATTTGATTAAAGAACAGCTGTGCATGCTATCAGCATGCAAAAAATTGTTCACAGCTGCCTTTTTATGAAATGGTTTATGCTCAATTGTGCCCTTGGTACTAACATAAAAATGTACATCCAAGAAATCCATACTATCAACATTAATCTGATATGTAAAATCTAGTCCACATGGATTTAACTTTAAACCCATAATGAATTCATCAAAATCTCCTGGATCACCCCTACACAAGAACAAAAGATCATCAATGAACCTCTTGTAAATCAAAACTTTGTCTCGAAAAAACCTAGTAGTATAAATAAATAAATTTTCAAAATAACCCATAAAGAGAATGGCATAAGATGGTGCAAAACTGGCACCCATGGCCGTTCCCTCCTTCTGTAAGTAATATTTTTTGTTGAATTCAAATACATTATGAGTGAGACAAAATTCCACCAATGAAATAATAAAATGGGTTTTTGGTCCTTCCCCCATAAAGGAAAAAATAGCCTCTAAACCCCATTTCGTGGAAATGGATGTGTATAGTGAAACCACATCCACACTGGCCCAGTAATAACTCTTCTGCCATGTCTTTCCTCTGAAGTTATCACACACTTCCTTAGTATTTTTAACATGGGAGGGAACTCTCACTAAATATTCTTTAAGTATAGAATCCAAAAATATACCCACATTTTGTAAAAAAGCCCCTTTTCCGGAGACTATTGGACGACCGGGTGGATTGATTAAATCTTTATGTATTTTTGGCAAAATGAAAAATCTAGCATCATTAGGATTTTTAATATAAAGTTTTTTAACATCATTTGTTGAAAAGAAACCAAGTCTTTCACCTTTCTCTAGTAATTCCAAAAGTTTAGTGTTAAATTCAACAACATGATTCATAGATAAACAAATATAGACCCCATTATTTGAAAGTAATTCAAGGGCTATGGAATTGCATTTATTCCTGTTAAATACAACCCAATTGCCACCTTTATCCGATTCCAAAAATACATATTTATCACTAATTTCTCTAAGCTTACATAAAGCTTGCCATTCTTCCCTATTTAAATTATAACATTTTCTTTCTCTTTTAAACAAAAAATATTCATCCTTAACTTGCTTAAACAAAGCCTTCTCAAAAAAACTTATACAGGAATTATTTTTAACAGGGTTAAAATTACTGACATATGGAACCTTGGGGATAGTGAGTTTACCATATCCTGTATTATATTCAAAATCCCTATTAAAAATGTAAACATTCTGTTCATTACATTCATTGCATTCGACATCATCATGAATATCAAACAATTCATTTTCATGGATGGAAATATTCATTAAAGAACTATCAAAAAGTGAATAATTGGAAACATCCAGAAAGTCATCACCAATGGTGTTTTGTTTGTTTTCTAGTGTCCGTTTATGAAAGTGAACTTTCAAATATAATTTTCTACAGAAGGCCCTAACCTCCAATAGAACCTCCGCTAGTGTAGGAATGTGTGTAGGGACAAACTTAGTGCCCATATGTAAAACATTAATCATATTCTCAGTTAACACATAGTCTGAGAGGTTAATTATATTTAAACGGTCACAACTAGAAATAGAATCAACATCATTACAGGACACATTATGTACAAGTGAAATATTAGGTCTCAATATGTTTTGCATTTTGTAACATTGTTCCATTTGAAGGCGAAGGCCGAGGTACCAGAATCCGAATTCAGTAAAGAAAAAATTCTAAGTCAGTTTGTGCTGCTTCTTTTTTCTGTTTTTTGTGAGGTAGCTGTTGAACCAAGCTAGGGTATTTTGAGAGAGATTAAGATTAGAAACATAATTCAGAAGGTTGGTATGGGAGACAGTGTCAAACGCCTTGGAGAGATCTAGAAGGACTGTGGATACAATTTATCCAGAATCACAGGCATGGTTTACTATGTCTAGGAAAGAGAGAAGAGCAGTTATTGTGCTATGGCCAGGATGGAACCCATGTTGTGTCAGGGTAAGGAGTTGATTATTGGTAAGGTAAGGCATGAGCTGGAGGTGGATGCATTTTTCAAGAAGTTTTGAGATTGGGGAGAGAATGGCTATTGGTCGGAAGTTTGAGATGTTATTATTCTTGCCTCCTTTGTGGAGGGGTAGGATAAAGGCTGCATGCCGCAGTTTGGGGACATAAGATTCTTGTATGGACCTATTAATGCGAATGCTAATGGGGATGGTGATACCATCTACTGCAAATTTTAGAAAGAGTGAGGGGATATTGTCAGGGGCATTGGAGCATGGCTTAAGTTTAGAGAGAAGTTTTTTTTATGTAAGAGGTGCGTACACATTTGCAGTTATTTGAGTATCTTCACCAGACTAGGCAGAGGAATACACATTAACATCTTATCCATCTGAAATTGTTTCTACATATTTCCTATCACTACTTCCAATGATGAATGTATAACACAGAAAATGCCATAAGGAGGTCAATATTATATGCCATAAGGCTGTCGTTCTACCATAAAAGTCAAGGTTCTATATGCAGCCAGTTCATTCTTATGTAACCCTGCCTTCTCTGCTGGCAGAAACTTGTGCATTCACTTACAAAGCAGTTATTAAGCTTTCCGGGGATCATCAATCGCCAGGAAATAATGAACCTGTGCTCCATCTCTTACTAGGAGAAAACACAAGCACTAATCCCAAGATGACTACTGAGAGGCAGAATGCGGGATGTCCAATAAATGGTGGTCTTGAAGTAGATGTTGGAGACTTTAAAGGTAAGATGAAAAAAATGGGTTAATATTCTAAGCAGTGAAGTAGATAAGAAAGAGGGGATAACTTAAGCTTTAGATATCGAAGTGAAGATCCATTCATTTTAAAAGAGCAGGATAGATCGAAAGGGGTTGGACACTTTGTATTTTGGTTCTATGGAATACAATGGGGCAGCCAATAAATGTAAATAGTTGAAGGGGAGTGATTTTACACAATGATCATTTTGTGCTTACTCATAACAGCCAATGAAAGGGGACAGGGAAGGAGATATGTGGTTAGTACAAGAAAACAAAAGGAAAACTAACCTTTCTCTCATGGCTACTTGTAGCAGAGTCTGGGTGGTCAATTACCTTTTGGACAGTTGTGCAACTTGACATTTTCCAGTAGTTTTAGAGTTACTGAAGAAGGCATGTTTCTGAATGCCATGGCATATGTTCAATAGATAAAGCAGTTTTGCTTCAGCTCATATAAAAGTTCATAATGGAGACAGTAAACTTTTACGCCATATGTGAGAAACTTGCTGTATGTGAGATACTGATAGGTGTATTAAAATCATACTTCTCTGTCTCCATTTCCAGCTGCAACTGCATTATAAACAAAGGTTGCTGGTGCATATGAATGTATCCACTGCACAAGTTCAGAACTGACTGTGAGTTCCCTTTTAATTGCAATGCATATGTTCCTTTTTGTAAAGGCATACACATGAGATTTCTTTCTGCTGGATGGGTACCACAGTTACTAATTAGGAAGACAATAAATTAAAGTAATTTCAAATATCCTAAGTCCTGGGATAAAACAGCTTGTTTACATTTACAGGATTACATTCTTCACTTGCTAATACATGAATTATGGTGCCCAAATTGGGGGGGGGTTAGGATATAAACCAAAAGCTTTACAGCTAATGTACTTGGTCTACCAAGACATATGTGGGGAAAACTATACAGTTCAATGCATATCGGTTGTAGTTATTTTAATTTTAATCAGCACATTCTATGTAATACATATCATTACTGATATTTTGGAATACTTGATAAATATCTGTACCTAAACATGTCAATAAAAGAAAAAATGCAATGGTTAATACAGCATAAATAATGTAGCAATTTCTGACATTTTTTTAAAAACATTCATTAGTTCATACTACATAAGTAGTGGATTGACTGGTTCTGAAAAACAACAAACATTTTTATAATATCCAGGGTGACAAAGATGTTTGCAAGTAAAGTACAATGAAGAAATTACGCACACATGGCCATGCAAATTAATTGGTGGAATGTATTGTATACTAGCACTAGAACTACAGTATAGCAGACAAAACATGTTTCCCCCTTAATAAGAGAAGAAAGGTCTATGAATATGAATGCTCTCAACTTTTCCATATTAGTAAACGTGATAGCTACCAATATGACAGAAATACATTTACCTTTACTGTTTTAGTGATGACTATCTAATTAATGAACTGGTACTGTATCTTGGGTATTCTTATACATAAAATCACATATTCAGAATTACAATTTAGTAGTACTAAAATAACAGAGGATACTGAGCTAAAAATGTGACACCCTCAAAAGTAATCGAATTTAGAAGCAAAATAGTGATATAATCATGAACTGTCTCTATCAAGCATGATTAAAAATGCTGAATTCTAAACCAAGTGCATACAGTATATTTAGACCTGGCCAATGATTTTGACACTATTCCACATATAGGCACTAATAACAGACTAATAAATCTGAATATGAATATAAATATAAATTCATATATTGTGCAGCCTATAGCTAACTGGTTGCCTTTTGGACCCCAGTTGGTTAGAGTCATACCTTAGTTACCTGAAGAGACTGTCATCCCTTTCTCTGTATTCAGTCTCCTACAGATATCTCCATGAAGATTTAGGCCTAACCTTTGGAGCCATGACAGATCCAACCTTATTTGACCTCCTATTTCTTCACTGAACTAATGGTACCTCAAATACTTGGTTAAAGGAACTAAACTTGCTTCAGCAGATAAATGAGACAATATGGTGCGAAAGATTCATATCCCAATATATTCCTCAATTTAGTAAGAAGCTTCCATTACATCAAGAGTAACACCCTTGCCAACCTCAAGGTCAATCTAGATAATTGGATGAGTAGCATAAAATTTTCCCCATGTTCATCTTGTCTTGCCTTTCTTGAACCTAGAGGTAACTTCTGTATAGGGTTTGTGGCTAGGTTTGTAATGGATTGCAGACTGATTGTCTGCTGCTATGTTTGTAATGGTCTGCAGACTGATTATTGTCTAGTACTTACCTATGAACTTATGAACCTAGCCAGTGCGAAAGATTCATATCCCAATATATTCCTCAATTTAGTAAGAAGCTTCCATTACATCAAGAGTAACACCCTTGCCAACCTCAAGGTCAATCTAGATAATTGGATGAGTAGCATAAAATTTTCCCCATGTTCATCTTGTCTTGCCTTTCTTGAACCTAGAGGTAACTTCTGTATAGGGCTTGTGGCTAGGTTTGTAATGGATTGCAGACTGATTGTCTGCTGCTATGTTTGTAATGGTCTGAAGACTGATTATTGTCTAGTACTTACCTATGAACTTATGAACCTAGCCAGGGTCTGTTTCTCATCTTGGGATTAGTGCTAATATTTTGTTTCTGATAAAAGAAGAAGCAAAGTGACATTGAATCCCAGAGTGTGAAGCTGTGATGAGACCAACACTAGTAGTAGGCAGGTAGTAGCTAATTAGATGAATTCCCATCCTTCATTGTTCTTGACAAAGTGAATTATTTATTTTCAGTAAATACTGCTTGATTAGTTACTGTCTAACCTAGCTTCAGAGTATCTGTCTAAGTGCTTCATCTATTAATCATCAAGTCTACTGCAGTAGTTTCCATCAAGTGTTTGGCAGTGCCCAGTATAGATGCAGGCTCCTTGGTTTGACATTTTCCCTGCAAAAGCACCCTTGAAAATTCACCAAATCCTAGTTGCACACAGGGCAAAATGACCTCAGCAGTAGCAAATGAGATATATTAAAACAACACCCACCATCAATACATACAGCCACATCTCTTGGAGCCTCTACTTCTAAGCCCATAAGGCAAGCGACTGCATGAGCGAATGTACTGATCATTGGAGACTCCATTGAGAGGCACACTGATGTCCCTTAGAACAGGCTGAGTAAAGAGAAAGTCATGGTTATTTACTTATCTAGGGCCAGGATCTACAATATTGCACATGCACTCAGGTCACTGGACCACAAGTACCAATATGACTCAGTCATAATCCATGTGGTATAATGACCTGAGACATACTTTATTTGTCCTATAACTATGGAAAATGTAAATCATGTGTTATTCTTTGAACGTGCCTGTTTATTGTGGGTATGCACTATGCAGCTAATTTCACTTATGTCAGAGGCATATAAAAATATGCAGTTGTAGTTGTGTCTGAAGCATGCTTGCTTAAAAGTGGTTTATAGAATGACACTGGTGGAGTCATGGACAAAGACTCAGGTTTCCAGCATGTTAGCTTAGTTTTTGATACTAACTGCTGTTTCAAGACTATAGAGTTTTATACAATGGTAAATGTAAAGATGTATTAAAGGAACTGACCCATAATGCACTTCACTGAGCAGTGTAAACAGAATGTGTCTTAGAATAAATCAGACTGCCTCAGCTGTGACAGAATTATTGCATGACCAATCTATTTACATGACCCATAATGATTTATAAAGGTCAGGAATGAGTAGTTCCACATAGTACATACTTAATGCCAGTAGTAATATGTATTTCCTGTGTATGCCTGTCTTGTTAATTAAAGTGCAGACTGCAAGAAAAAATTTCATATCTTTTACCAAGCTTTCTTTCTTACTGGGAGACAGTGTTATAATAATATGTTCAAGCAAGTTTATTTACACCAAGAAACACAACATTATTATTTTTGTCTGAATACATTCATGGCTCCCTCTAGTCCAGTTCATTATCAGTCTCTAAACATTTATAGTTGCTAATTACTCTGGATTAATCATTTGTTTGCAGGGTAGAACAGCATACCCCTCAGTCTCTTAGGGTAAGCATTCTGAGTAACATGAAAAAAATTATAATGGGGAAACAGCCCAAAAGCAGGGGTACATTTTAAATATTACTCCAATAAACTTATGAAGTTTATAGAATAACATGTTTTACATTAGCCCACATTTTTGAAGGATATGACATCTGAAATTCAAAATATGTGCCATCATTTATTGATTTAAATCCTCAATGAGTTGCCACAAAGTTACCAGCTTTATGAGGAGCAGATCAAAAATATGAGGCAAATATCTGGACATTCTGCAAAATACTGGAGAGCTGAGAGATATGAGAGCAGAGTGACTCTGTATTGTACTTTGACTTAAGGAAAAACAGCATTTTTAATTTCTGTATGTGTTCAGTACAGACTATGATCTTGGATTTGTTAGTAGTAATGCCTATGGAGTGACCATTGCTATCACAGCTTCAAAGCATTTGCTGTCAAGTGGACCCCCTCTTCATTAAATGGTTCAACTAACTTCAAATGTGGACAGAATAAAGCAAATAATGCAACTCATGTTTCTTAACTGCTCTGGATTTTGCACAAATTCCCTCTATTGAAGTAAAACTACTTAAAGCATGGTAGTGTGAGCTTGGAGTGAAATAAATAGTGAAATATAAATGGAAGTTAGACTGTATCCACAGCTCCAGGCACAGTAGTGCGAGTTCACCTCAAAGAAATGTACTGCAAATTCCAACTCAAACTCCACCAGTTTTATAGCTTCGCCTCTTGTTTCAGTAGACACACACACACACACACACACACACACACACACACACACACACACACACACACACACACACACACACACACACACACACACACACGCACACACACACACACACACACACACACACACACACACACACACACATATATGCGGGCGTGCGCGCGCGCAGAGCTCTGAATCTGCTCAATGATAGAACTCTTGGGATCATGCAGGCATCAGTTTAGGATGATGACAATGCATACTCAATATTTCTGACAGTTTCATAAAAATCTAAGCTTATAAGTGTATTTGCTTACATGGCACTTTGCCATTTGCTTTTCTTTGTACTTCCTTACAGAAGTTTCACTTCTGCCTCGCGTTGTGACCACACGCTTTCTTTTTTCAATATTTTTTTGTGTGTTTAGATTTTTTTAGATTTGATCCAAAATGATTGCTCTTTTTGAATTCACTCAAGTGGCAGTTCATTCACTGAAGAGACAATCGTGTGTGTGAGTGTGTGTGTGTGTGTGTGTGTGTGTGTGTGTGTGTGTGTGTGTGTGTGTATATATATATATATATATATATATATATATAGAGAGAGAGAGAGAGAGAGATGTATAGCTAGACAGATATAGATACACACACACACATATACAAATAGGCACACACAATTTTATTTTCACATTTTGTGGCTTAGCAGAATGCTGGCATTTTCTCTGTGAAAAAATGAACTTTATCCATGCCACACTTTTCTTGAAATTCCTGAAATCCAGCTTGAAAAAATATTTTTTCTTTCTTCTTTACTGGAGAAACATAATATACAGTATAAAGTCAATTTTGAAGAAAAAAATGCACCTCTTTCTTCACTCACTCAAGCTTTTGCTTGCTCAAGATTCTTGTCAGCAATATTTTTGTAAGCAAAAGGTAAAAATCAGCAGAGTGAAAAATACAGATCCTAGAACAGGTCCTTGACCCCTTGCTTTTTCTGGCCTTAGGGATTTTGGTCCCCTTGCCCAAAGGAATTAGTATGATCTGCTTTTGTGCTGCTTGAAGAAATGTGATTCTTGTTTATCAGTAAAACAAATTGCCTTCTTCGGATTACATTAGTGCTAGATTTATTTAATGTTTACTTCTGACTTTATGCCAAGGAAGTCAAATTCCCATACATTTTCAATACAGCTAGTTAGTCATAAAATATAATTTATAAGCAGGAATGTATGTTTTATTGTTCAATTAAAGCACTTTATTAAGCTAAACAGAAGATATTTTCCAAAGTATAGGCAGACACTCGTGTGTGTGTGTGTGTGTGTGTGTGTGTGTGTGTGTGTGTGTGTGTGTGTGTGTGTGTGTGTGTGTGTGTGTGTGTGTGTGTGTGTGTGTGTGTGTGTGTGTGTGTGTGTGTGTGTGTGTGTGTGTGTGTGTGTGTGTGTGTAGATAGATAGATAGATAGATAGATAGATAGATAGATAGATAGATAGATAGATAGATATTAGACATGCTCATACTCACACACACACACACACACACACACACACACACACACACACACACACACACACACACACACACACACACACACACAGTATATATGAAGAGTCATACTGCAATAAAATGATAGTACTTCTAAGCTATGTACATAATGGTTGACATTTACAAACATTGATGTTGTTAGAGATGTATCATTCACTTAAAATACCCACTTTGTTAAATCTCGTCCGATGGCATGTACCAGAGAGAACCCTAAGATCCTCAAAACATAAACTAACTTATGAATAAAGCTAATAATTATTACAGTGGCTCACAATTCTCTGTTACTATCTCCAAGTAAAGGGCCAAACTTCCAAACCATATCAGGCTTTTAAGCAAGCTACAACAATTCACATCCACCCTAAAGTGTTACCTGGCAACCAATAAACTATACAACTTTACCGCACTGCACCTATCCCTTTTGTAGAAAAGGTAGCACATTTTTAGTGGAATTTTGTAAGCCCTACAAGGTTTTGTACCGAGGCACTAGAGACTAAAATACTTTTGGGTCTCAACCAGTGGTCTTGATTTACCGCACCTACAGTCTGAAGTATTCAATCCTAACTGTCCATTATGGATACTATTCAAGTGTATTAGTGTAGCATTTTTCATTCTACTCACAGTATCTTGAAAACATGTATTTACTTAATCTGATATGCTTTGTAAATAATATTTACTGACAGTTTGCTTTGAAATACACTTGAATAGTACCCTAGTTTTGGAGGTTTTTTTTCCCTGGGCGACTGCTGAAAATGGATGTTTCAGTTCCCAGACAAGCTTTCTCATTTAACAAAAGCAAGTAAGGCAACTAAATAACAGCTGAATTATCTTTCTGTAGTATAACAGTTGAGAAAATATCAATGCAATATTCTTCACTATTTTGTGTTTAACAGCACTGGGAATGAAAATGCCGCTAGCAATAAATTATATCCATAAATATAAGCACATGCAGGATGCTTTATACCTCTGCAATTGACAACATAAATTTACTGAAATTTTTCCTGCAGGTAAAAATAATCAGTTGTTCTGTTTTTTGAACCATAGAAGTTCTACATTAATGCATATTTTTTTCAGTGTGCTAGTCATACTATCAATGTATGAACAAAACACAAATTTGACAATAACAGGAATACGATGTGGTCACACAAGAAGATGCAATGTAATTCATGAAGAATCACTGATGTTGTGCTTCAACAAATGTAAAGAAGTATATAAATGTATCTGGTAGTTTGTGTACTGTAGCTCAAAAGGCATCCCTATATGCTGAACAAGAAACACATGTTGGCTCAAACTTTATCTGGCACTATTTCTATCATGCGTATTCAGTATCTAAAAATGAATTTCTTATTAAGCATCTAACTTTATCTGAAAAGATGTGTTTACATTTTCATTATGATATGCTATTGTAACAAAAATGCATTGGTGCAACCACAGTAAGACCGATAATGCAGCAATGGAGCTTTTCACAAATAATTTTTTTTTTTCCATAGACAATAATTTGTTCTGTTGATAATTAAAAAAAATCCATACACATAAATCGTGCTATGACAATTACAAATGAGTCTGGCAGCCAAAATAACATTCCTTATAACATATGATAACATGACTGTTTAACCACAATTCACAGAAGTAAAGAAGGAAGTAAGAATTTTAACGTTTTTAAGAACTTCATGACATGGCATTTTATTTATTAAATAAATTCCAGAACACTGTAGATGTCTTTCATATTGTACTAAATATATAATGATAATAAAATAACAAGGACCTTGTAAAAATAATAAAGTTTCATTTGTCTATACCGATTTGTATTACAGAATAATAATGGGAAGTGAGACGTATTAAAAATCTTTACTTGAGTATATGTACCAACATTTTCAGTTGCTTATACCCTTCTAGGACCACAGCATGTTGATAATTTATAGTGCATTACTGGTATTTCAGCAACCTCAGAATTACAGAAAACAAAATGTGAGAAATATAGATGCCATCTGCTAATGTATTTCAATGCAAGTTGTAATTACATAATTTTACTATAACTTTCAGATCTAAAGACTTCCTGTCTAGGCATATAAATTCATCAAACACTATAATGCATCTAGGTAAGAAAAAATCTCCGTTTCATAGGGCAGTGCTGCTATTACACTTAAAGATGTTCTTTTGGGAAATAAGCATGCATCGCTATCTTTTTACTTACATGATTAAATATTCCTACAGTATAAAGCAAAGATACTGGCATAAGCACAGATTATTCATTCTGCAGCTATGCAACAGCACATATTCAGAGAAGCAGTTTGCTAATTTCCTTCATGTTTCATCCATTTTAAAACAGCAGCTATTTTTACAATGCAGTCTGAAAGGAATTAGTTGAATAAGCTTTGCAACATGAAGCTATTACAGACTGCAATTTATTTTAGAAAGTTGAAAATGTTCAAGAGGGAAATTCTGCAAGTAATTTGTTATATTTTGGACCATGGTAATGACCTTTTACATATGGACCTAGGTATGCTCCATTGCCATGATATATCTAAAGTGTCAGTGAGGATTGGGCTTAATTGATATCATTAGAGCCCTAGTCCTTTTGCTCTTGGCCTTTGAGATTGGTGTTACTGAAAAAGCTGCTTTTGATTTATTTGGCTTTTTCTCTGTGTCCTTTTGCTCTTTGTCTTTCTCTTGGGTGTTGCTTGAAGGCCAAGCCTGCAGAGATTAGGAACACTGTAGAAGCCTAAAGCACTTTGGCTCACCCTAGAAATGGGATAAGACCTCTAGAATGACTTGTAAGGTGAGTTACTTTGGTTGGCGGGGGAGGGTCTGTCCTAATCTTGAGGAACTTCAGAACTTTTTACCTACATCAACGACAAGACTTATGTTTTCTTAGTGAAATGAAATGAATGTCAGGAATAATTGAGTGACCTTAAATATATTTAGTTCTCTTTCATCACTGCAGTTGTAAATGTGTTATATGCAGCAACTAGTTATTTTTCTTATAGATATGAAGCAGTAAAATATATTACTAAACATATATCTAATATAGACCTTCAGTTTATTTGACCATTAGACATTCCTTCCTGGCACATAAAGCATGACTCATCACATTGCTTTATTTGTGAGGAAGCTATGTATTACTGTGCATGCTTTACATATTATTAGCTAAATGTTATTATAAATAGAACCTACAGGAAAAAATCAAAACCAGAAAATGTAATGAATGGGATGTGATTAGTCTTTATCATAGATTTAAAAGTTTGATAACCCACTGGTTTCATATAGCTAAGTTCAACCTTCCTTTCCAGAAACAAAGAAATTAAAAAAAAGGTGCACAGCATTCATATGATAAGGCTGATGTCACCTATACAGAAGCTTATATTATGTCAATAACTTTTGATAATAATGTACGCACTGCAGATTTTCTAATTCCCTTGTCTACATATAGCAGTGGTGAAAATGGCGTAGTAAAGATTTTGTATGTTTCGTGCATATCACTTTTGACTTTAACTTCAGTATACTATTTGTGGGCTTAATTTCAGGCTGTGTACATTTCAATAGACTAGATTTCATTCAATTATCATCTCAATATCTTCACTACAGAATGACATTCTTTATGGAATAGCATAGAATCATTTGTTTTGAATGAAGAAGTTCCTTGAAGCTTCTTAAGGCAAATAAGCTCTCAAGAACTTTCACTGAAATCCTGCACATGACAGTTCTAAACTTACAACTGTTTTGTCTTATTCAGTCAGTAAAGCTAATATAACATATTCTCATTTACATTTGTCTCTCTTTTTCACCTTTTTTACTGAAAATTATTACCCTATCCTGTACAAGTATTAAGAGTCAAATTAAGTGCAGAATATGAAATACTTTTTGTGATTATATTGTTAATCTGATCCATTTGGTTTAGAAAACTATTAGCTTGACTGAGAAAATATACTATGTGTTCTTTTAAGATCATTACCAAGTATTAAAATGATAAAATTGATCAAACTGTGTTACTTAAAATATAGATGTTAAAGGCAATAGAGCTTAGTTCTGAACCTCATGGAATACTCCTTGAATTAATCAAACATCTCCCTTACAATAACTCTTTGTTTTGTGCCAGGAATATGCTTTTCATTTTTCAAGATGGCAGTAAAGTCTATACTAGTATTACACATTTTTCTAATACACTATGAAAAAGAACAAGATTGTGTCTTTTTTCATTCTTTCACATACACATCTAGCAATTTTTAATCTTGTTATACTTGCTTTAGCCAATAAAAAAAAAAAACATCACATTTCTTAAGCATATTAGTGAGTATGACAATGTTTTAAGTAGTTCAAACATTCATTCAAACTTAATAAAGTTTTAATCTTTTTTTAATTACACAGACTATCATTTTGCTGTACAAAGACATTAGACTAACTGGGGTGATAATTATCTGAGTTACATTTTAGACCTTTCTATATATGAACAACTCTGTGACTATCTTCATTCCTCAGATATGTAGCATGCATGCCATAAAATATGAAATATTTCAGCAAAATATAAGTTAATAGCTATTACAGTTTTGATAACTTAAGGGTGAATTTTTATTTGACCTCTTCTGCCTTACTATATTTTAATCCAATGACAACTTAATTTAATTTGTTTCTAATGATTTAATTTTAGAGTTCACCTATATACTTATCTGAACAGTTACCATAACTGCTGTTGTTAGGTTTTATTTAATATTAAGTCCTTTCTATTACTGTAGCTGTTTGATTGTTTATAAACGACATACAAGTCTATATCTAAATGGCTGGTGACTTCACTTTTTTTAAGGTGCTGTTACCACGTTCTTTTTGAATTTAAACTTTTAGTAAGACTGCAGTTTGTACTGAGCTGCAAAGATCATTCCTATATTCTTTTTATAATAATGACACAAAAAGTGTTTTTTTTTGTTCAATTATTTAAGGATTTTCTACAATTACTTGTACCTCAGTCAATACACAAATAATCATGGCTAAAACATCTAATCATAAATGTAATTGCTAGGTCAGATAATGATAAATAAAAAATACCAAGCATTAGAAAATGATTTTTGTAAGTGATTAATCTCCCTTTAACATTCTATGTGAAAGCTCTAGCCTATTCATCTTAACATGGACAGGACATTTAATAAATAACAAATGACTCTGTTTGCTACTAAACTCTGTTCGCTACTAAATTTTGTCAGTTTTGTGTTATCTGCTTGTCGTATCAGTTCGTGTTCGTGTTTTGTGACAACAAACTGTGGATTATAACTTTTTTGGCAGTCGTTGGCACTTATTGGTGTTTACCGAAGGTATTTTTGGAGGTACTGTGAAGCAAATTTTATTCTGTAGATACAGATCACAATAGAAGAGTCTATAAGTGTCCAATTATAGGCTGAGGACTCTATCTAGATAACTGAAGGGTTTAGCGATAATTAGGTTTTTTATTTGGGATCACTGGGCTTACTCAAGCATACCTTCTATCTTCTTACCGCAACAAGTCTAGACAAAGCCAAAGATAATGGGGGACCAATGGCACAGAATCAGAGATAGCTTTTAAGTATTATTGTAATTCACATAAAATGGTAGTTGAAGAACAGGTTTTGCATTTGCTTGCATTTTCTGTGGGATATGAAGTCTAAAACTCAAATGTTTATCATTATGTAGTGGCATCAATCCTTGATGGTTTATAAGAACACTTTATAAGGAGTAGACCAAAAACATGAGACAAAATTTGGGCATCCTTTAAAAATCTGGACAGTTGAGAGGTATACTCTCACACTGAGTGGTTTATTTTTCCCAAAGCATTGTAAAAGGATCATTGAAGGCCAATAAATGACCTAATAAAAGTGGATTAAAGATGAATTAAGAGGTCTCTGAATCTATAGTTGGTGCCTGTGGAAATTAGTTGAGCTGAAGAGAGAAGGTTTCCCAGATTACTACATTATTTATTTTAATTTTTATTTTTATGTTTGTTGGCTGAGTTAACCTCCTATGTTAATGGACTCTTTTCATGTTGACCCAAATGTTTACAGACACATGGAGCCAAAACATAAGGAATTATTTACCTGAGAGCCTATATCTCTTATAACACTGCCTGACTTGAAGTCTGTGTCTTTTATAAAGCATGCTGTGGAAATATTTGTTTATATAAACTGTGCTACATTTTTTATACTTACATTGAAACCATTATCACTGTATCAATTGTTATCCTACTGTAACCTATGTTAGAGCAGTTGTGAGTCACTGAAACAGTAAATAGTAACATCCGATTTACAGTAATTTGTATACTACCATATAATACTAACTTCTTGTAGCAACAACTGCTAATGGCTGTTATATTCCTCAAAAACAGATTGTATCAATTGTTCACTGATGAATCTCAACTACATTTGTAACCATGTTTAGCATATGTCACCATATTTTAAAATTGTACTATGTTCTACAGCTGTTTTACATCTATGTTTTATTCTTGTCTTACATCCTCAGCTGGACTAATGTCTATATTTAAATGCTATGTTTTTTAACTGTATAATGTAAGTAATACTTAATGTGGAGTTTTTCTCCCTGGGCCTCCGCTGAAAATGGACCTGTGTCCAGTCGGACTCTCCCAGTCAACAAATGTAAATAAATACTTAGATAAGAAGAGATCATGAGTGTTTGATTCACAAGTTAAGAAAGTGATAAATAAATGAATGCCTGTCAGAGATAATGACATCAGATAGGAGAAGGCCAATCACTGAGCCCTGTAATATACCGCCAATAACTTTTTTGCTTTCACAAGTGACACCTGCAACTGTAACCACATAGATTCTGTCAGACAACCAGTTAACTAACACTGTACAATATACTGATTCATATTCAGATTTACAAGTCTGTTAGTAAACCCGCATGGGGAAATTGTATTAAAGGATATGGAATAATGCATTTATTACCATGATATTTACTTATTTGTTTGCTCTTTGTTAACAGGTTAATAGTAAATAATATACATAGAAATTAAAAAACTAGTGGCATTAAACCATTTGAGAAAGACTGCATGTGAAAATCATAGCCAAGGGATGATGTGAATAATTAAAACAACAAAATGGGCAAGAATGCATGCATTACTAATGTTTAAATATACAATGCAGAGGATTTAAACTTCAATATAAATACTTAATTGCATGCAGGTATTTTGCTGCCTAACTGCACTTTAAGATGTTACTACAATGTAACTGACTAGGAATAGGGATCCAGTACCTGACAGTCTGGGATGACATGATTGACAAACCATGATGCTTTGCCAGAGATGGCCTGCATCTGTCTACTTTGGGCTTCAGGCTCCTGGCAAAGGTTCTTTCCTCTCCCATAGTGCTTTTTTTAGGCAACACCATGAGGTCAAAACTACCAACATGAACATTTCATCAAAATGTAAATTAAAAGTCATGCTGCTAAATGCTAGGATTCTAAACATGAAACTCCACTCATTGCGAGCATTCTTAAGCCTGGAAGAAGCTGACATTTGTGCAGTCACAGAAACCTGTTCGAAGCTGCGGAGAGCACCCCAGCCATACCAGGTTACTCATCCTATCATTCATTCAGACTCAAAACCGTGGGCAGGAAAACAAAAGGAGGTGAAGTTGCAATATATATAAAAGACATACACAGCTGTAGGCTGGTCAAACAGTATGATGCACAAGAAACACTCCAGGAGCAGTTAGCAATTGACAAAACCACCATTGAAATCATAGCTAGCTACAGACCTCTGACTCAAGATGCCCACTCCACCTATCTGGACCTCTTCGACTCTATCAAGGTTCAACCCTTTACCCTGATCCTGGGCAACTTTAACTACACAACCATAAATTGGAAGAAATACTCATTCCAAAACTCAAATGGCCAGAGATTCCTTGATTTCGTCAATGGAAATGCATTGGACGAGTTGGCTGACATCCCCACAAGAGGTGAAAATATCTTGGATTTGGTATTAACCAACATGAGTGACTACTGCAGCATCCCTGGTAAGATCCAGCCACAAAGCAGTTACTTTAGAAGTCACCATCTCCCCTGACCCCCCCCCCCCCCAGCTAGGGTCAAACAAAAAAACTTCTCCAAAGCTGAATACAAACTCCTGAGGGAAGATATAAACAGCTTCACAGCCCCCTCCCCCTCCATAGGAACTGGCACATATGTCCAAACCTACACCAAAGTACTATATGAACATTTACTGTATACAGCTGCATGGAATCAGGAATACCAGACAGGATGAAATCCTCCTCCTCAAGGAAGAATAAACCTGCCTGGTGGACATCTACAATAAATAAACTCTATAATAAAAGGAAAAAATTGCTGTCCAGGACCAAGAAGGAACAGGTGCCTAATTGGAAGCAAACTTTCCTTAGCCTGAACAAGGAAATAAGGGCACTAGTGAAATCCTCCAAAGCTAGCTTCAAGTCCAAACTGGTCACATTTGCTAAAGACAATCATAAGGCCTTCTTCACATATGTCTGCAATCTCAAGGGAAGCACCCAAATCTGCTCAGAACTGGTGGTCAAGGAAACCACATACACAAACGCTGCACTTATAGCCAACCTGCTGGCAGACAGGTTCAGTGAAAACTTCACAGCTCTGTCCCCCTCCATCAGTAAAACAGGACATCCCCAATACCTGTCCCCCCCTCCCCTTATCTCTAGGTAGCAAGTCAACGCTGTCCTCTCAAAGACAAAAAAAAAGCCAACATGGGACTCGATAACATCTCAGGCTGCATCCTACATGAACTCAGGCAGGGATTTGTGGCACCATTAGGCACCATATTCAACCAAAGTCTGAGTACCGGCTTCATCCCAGCGATGTCAAGGACAGCTACTGTCATCCCTTTGTACAAATGTAGAGCGTCCACTGATCCAGAAAATTAGAGATCCATCAGCCTAACTAGCCTGATCTGCAAGGCCATGGAGCAGATTATCATGGACCTCATTAACAAGGACATTGGCAACCACCAGACACTTGATCCCACAAAGTTTGGTTTTGTCAAGGGGAGGTCATGCTTGTTAAATCAGGTTGACTTCTTTGAGACAGTCACCAAGGCCATAGATGATGTGAAGACAGTGCACACTGCCTACCTTGACCTGGCCAAAGCCTTCGATACTATTCCACACTCAGGTATAACTAGGCATCAATCCATGTTACCACATGGGTAGCAAACTGGCTCACTAATAGAACCTACCTAGTCAAAATAGGGGAAGCCACCTCAAGTAGTAGACCTGTAACAAGCAGTGTACCCCAAGGATCAGTTATGAGGCCTCTGCTGTTTGGGATATGCTTCTCAGAGGTGCAAACCAAATCTAGTGGGCTATGGCTGACCAGATTTGCAGATAACTGCAAGTTGGGTGCTGTCATCAATTCCTCTAGTGATGTGGAGATCCTCCAAAAGGGTCTCACCCAAATAAATGACTGGTGCCAGAAACATGGACTCAAACAGAATGTCAAAAATTGAATCATAATCCCTTGTGGGGAGAGTTACATCCCCAAAAATTATCACATTGATAATAAGATACTAAACACGCAATCAATCATGAGGGACTTGGGCACCCAGGTTGATAGCAAACTGACTTTTGACCATCATATTGCATCCATTGTATGGAAAGCTTTCTACATGGTCCACCTCATTAGTAAGGGTATCTCATCAAAGAACAAGGTGGTCATAACATCCCTGTATTCTTCCCTTATAAGACCCATTATTGAGTACAATGCCCCTTTCGGCATGTACCTCAGAAAGCACATTCAGCAGCTGGACAGACCACAGAGGTTCCTCACCTGGAGAATCCAGGACCTCAAACAGCTACCCTACACAGATAGGCTAAAAGCCCTGTCCCTCAGTATCCTACAAACTCCTCAAAGGTGACCTCTGTCTGGCATACAAAGCAATCTCAGACCCCGCCCTGATGGGACTGCTGCATATCCGCAAGTCAAGCTCCACTCGAGTAACCCGCATGTGCGACCTCAACCTGGTCTGTGACATCAATAGGACTCATTGGATGGACAGATTTGTTTCCCAGAGACTCACCCTATTTTGTAGTAGACTCCCTCTTCATGTAAAGCAGAGTACCTCATTAAACCTTTTTAAGTGCAACCTGGATAACTGGATGGGGAACAGAAAATATACCCCTGGGATTCCCCATGTATCCATGCTGGACAATGGCATAGGATGCTTTCTTGCTAGAACATGGGCTAAATTCTTGGCTAGGCTTGTAAGGGCCTCATGATCAATAACCTAGTAACTTCCTATGATCCTATAATATTCCATGGAAGTACAAAAAAAGGGGCATTAGTTTTCTTGTTGTCCTAAGGTAATATCAAGCAGACTAAACCTGCACAATTTGGAATGAAGCCATCGGTTGTTACTTTCCTAAATATCCAATGAACAGTAAATATAAAATTTGTGCACTATGGGTTTGTAACATATTGCAGTCTGTTGTGTTTTTTACTTTTGGCTACACCAGAATTTATTCTTATTAGTTTATTTTTGTTTATGACAACGGTGTCTCAGAATCAAGCTATGCCATAATGCACTGTCTGGTGGCAAATTGGTTTGGGGTTTGGGATGTGAAATGAAACTAACTGCCCTCCTTTTTTTGCTGCCATTTGTGAGCTATTAAAGTTTATATTCTATTTCAAATGCTGGCATCTTCCTAGCATAGCCAAGCAATGTAACTGGGTAACCATTGGGTGCATGACATCTCTTAAAATTTTCATTTTAGTCCAGAAAACCATACCAAAGGGCTAAGTAAATGCTGCTGAACTTATAGCATACCATTTTTAAGAAAAAAAAAAAAAACGGTTTCACCTAACAAAATTATTTTTTCACTAAATGTCAGCCTCAAACCACAAAATAACTGATTTTTTTTTTTTTACTGAAAATCTCTAAGTCCACTCACCAGAACTACTCAACTTTAGAAAACCATGTCCCTAGCAATTATGAAGTGGAGGATTATTCTTTTCCAAAATGTGGCAGAACTGGATAAAGAAAGTGAAGAAATGCAGGTAAATAAATAAATGATGTATATGAGGTAAAACACAATGGAAATTACAAATTCACTTAAAAGTATGACGCTGACTAATGCAAACATGATCAAAGCTATGAAAGCTATTTATAGTTCATTTTCATTTCCTCAGGGCCAGACTGGTGTATATGAGCCAGTACTAAGTAACATCAATGAACATTTTGTGTCAAAAGTATTATTTATGAAAAGGCATGTTTCACTGATGTCTTCAAGCTAAAGGAGAGTTTTGAAAGATTAGTCTGAAATACATATGAACTATGTGAAATGGTGGACTTGTGTGTGTGTGTGTGTGTGTGTGTGTGTGTGTGTGTGTGTGTGTGTGTGTGTGTGTGTGTGTGTGTGTGTGTGTGTGTGTGTGGGTTGGATTAATACATTTTTGTGATTGGGCTTTTTGATACTGATATCTCTGAAAAGTTGCAGCTAGATGTATATTTTACTTTGGAAAAGGCAATACTGATTGTTGGAGAGGATGAACTAGTGAAGAGACAAATGCTAATAAGGATACTGTCCATCTCTAGCCAAACCTGTGCAACCATACAATCCACCCAGGAGCTTATGCTTTTCTGATAAAGACCTCCTACACATATCAAAACCTAATAACTATGCGGGCTGTTCCCCCTACTTCCATCATGTGTCAAAACATGGGGCTCTGTCCACCTAACGGTAAGAAAAGACTGCTCACCAAAGTCATTCAATCTACAGGTAGAGTCTCACTTACTGAAATCCTGTCTCTGCAAATGTGCTGCACCAAATTAGCATTTCAGTGCTATCCAGCATCATCACTGTTCAAATCCCTCCATATCCTTCTATCTGTACTTTACTCTCTTCCTCCAATTCGTTATACTCCTTCACCATCAGCTTCCCTTGGAGAACTAGATATGATCCTTGTCCTCAATGTCCTATTGTTCAATGACAAAAGTTCCCAAGTCAGGAGCAGTTGATAAATTTCTAGTCAATTCAGCCACCATAGGGAAAACTATTCCATGACACAGGAATTGAGAGATGATGGTGGAACAATCTAGGAAGTTATTCGGTAATAGCTGCTTTTCTGAAGTACATCCTTTGAAGAAGCTGACCAGCAGATGTCATCTGAGTGCCTGGCTGATATCATTACCTCCTAGGTGCAGCAATAACAGATGGAGTTCGCCACTCTGGAAGGCTATGTCATTTAGTGTGGTTGACACCTGATCTTATCACATATCCTGGACACCTACCCAAACCACTTCTATGGAGGCTGGGTCCGGGTCAAGATTAGTCATGTTGGTATTGGTTGTCACCTTCTTGTCTGCTAGAGTAACAAACAAGTGACCCAAAACTAGAATGTATATGCCTCCTGAAACACAAACAACTGTGCATTGTTAGAAAATCAAACAACTACCTAATACAGTTGAGGAAAGTAGAAGATGACTACTGCCCTGTTCTTTTAATAAATTTTAGTGATTTCCCTTCCATGATGAGATCTAAATCCCTGCCCATGTGGAAAGATTGTGGAAAGTAGCCTAAATTAGTCTGGTCTTTAGCAACTACTACTCTGAGGTAAAAATTGTCCAGGTCTTTAAGTGCAATGACCTGTCCTTCTGGGAGTTGAAAAACTTAATCCCTTACATTCAGCCTGCCACTCAACCTTCTAATCATGCAGGACCATTGCAGTGGACAAAATAAAAGCCAGACGGCTTTGTCTAAAATTATTTTCCACCCTCGCCCTAACTCATTGGTCTTGAATCTAACAAACTATAGAACTGCTGAATCCTGTGAGAAACACACATCTCCCTATAACAAAGAATCCAGCAGATTGACAAAGAATCCAGCAGATAAGAGTGGACAGACCATATACAAATGGCAATCTCATAGGAAAGAGTGCACAAACCTGAATTCAATGACAAGCAGGTCATTGTTAATGGAGCTCCTGTGATCCATTGATGAACCTCTCACTTTCTCTCAACCCAGAAACAATCTGGATGTAATCTAGGACTTGAATGCATCAGAACTCCCAATACATCAGTCCAGTGACTGAGAAGTGATAAATGAATATGCAAGATCTTGGCAGCCTCATAAAGCAAACATACAATAAAAAAAACATATACTGACTAATAAGGAGTGGTGACTCAATCCTATCTCTTGCTAGTATGCCTAGACTAAACTCAAGAAAGGGAAGGACGGCTGCCCTGTAAGCAATCTGCCCTTGAATTGGCAAACAGGTAGTGAATTGCTTCTCAACAATCATCCAGTGGTGAGACAGGATGGCAGGGGGTCTTCTTGTGCTTCTGAAGCTAGTCTGAGAAATCTGGTTACCTGAAAGTGAGAGAGACTATGGGCTATGTTGTTGTGTATTCCTTCAATAAGACCACCTGAAATAGAAAAAAAAAACTGCAAAGTATGTAAAATTATCAATTTGAGAAGTGACTGGAATCATTTGGATTTGGACATCTTTGCACATAATATTCACACTATTGTTTGGTTATCTAAATGGAAAAATCACCCTTTTGTTATAAGACTGATCTTACCACATTGCTGTGGTAACCAAGTTGGACATGAGCTCAGGAATGGTGATATGCTTCCTCTGCTCTGTGGACTGGGAAGAAGGGCAGGTACTGAGTACCAATGATCTTGCAAATATGCCCCCTTATCCCCACCCCTTACTGAATCTGTAAACAAACTGAGATTCAATGAGGGGACCTAATCATTCTGCCAGAAAGAAATATCATAACAATGGGATCGGAAAACATGCCAAATATGGAGGTTCCTTTAACCCTAACATCAACCCTAACCCAAAGGTGCCTGAGCCACCCGCCTTTCAGAAAGCTGGCAAGTGCTCTGCCGAAGGCTGTACCTGGGGCCATTTCTCTGCAGGGTAAGATAATGAGCTCCAATTGCTGTACAAACTTGCCTATTTTTGACCTTCTTGGCTGAAGTGACTCTGGCAATACCACCTCTGACTTAAGCCAACTTTTCTGCAGGAGACTAAATGATGAAATCACATTAACATGCAAACCAAGAAGAACCAAGGCCATAACCAGGCCCTCAGTTTTATATTCCAACAACCAGGCATCCATTTCCTTGCACAGCTGAATGAATTGCTGCATGCACTCCCTGGCACTCATCTTCTCAATATCTACAATTAAACACTCATCTAAGTAATGTACGTCTGACATGTGGGAGGACTTCTGCTGCCAGCATCAGTGAAGGGCCAAGCTGAACTTCTAAAATGTTGAACATCTCACTGGAAAGCCCATGGGCATGGGTATGTTAAAAGAAACTGACCCTGAAAGCACATGCCCAGCAGTGGCCAATCTGCCTTACACACTGATAGCAAGCGAAAAATGGATTCAGAATCTAGCTTTGCAAGCTATGGGTCTGGAGAACTCCTGATAATATTGACAGTGTCATCCAGAGAAGAGTAACAAATGTTAACATCCACTTGTAAAATATCATCACTGAGGTTCTTGAAGAGTAGGAAAGGTGGTGAATGTGTCTAAACTGTTGAAATCAGAAATCTCTTAACAAAACCTAACAAAATATCATTTGTAGTATGCTGGTCTGGATATTTAATCAACAAAGTGTTCATTGCACTTATCTTTATGGGAGAAGGCTTGAGGCTACCTGTATAAGAAGTTGTGAAGGGAGTAATTCCACTGAAGCCTCAAAAGGAGCCACTACCCCTCCCTGCAGACCCCATAATGTGGGAATGCTGCCCATATTTGACATAGCCACAACCTTGCTCAATATTGTCTGCTCTTTAGACCAGCATTTGGCCAAATGTTGACCCTTCCTTCAATGTAAGCTAATATTTGCAAAGTAAAATGAGAGCAATACACAAGTCCCACGGCTAAAGGCCCATCATGCCTTGATCCTACCTCTCTCTTCTTGCTTTCCTTTTGAGGCTGTAAACGTAGGCTGCAAACTGATAGCATCACCCTGAGCCAGGTGTCAAAATAGGTTCATAGGTTGGTTTTAGGCTATCGGCCCTAGAGCCTATACAAGCCTAGCCATAACAATTCCCTGGCTATTTCTTCCCACACTCTTTACTTTCCTGGACCCCTGTCTAGCAGGGCAACTGATGTGATCCCTGTGGTGAATTTCCTTTCTCCTATCCAATCGTCAAGGTTTATTTTGAAGAGGGCCAAAGAGGCGGTCTGCTTGACATGTATGGGCAGTCTATGCCAGAGTCTGGGGAGTCTCTGGGTTAAGAACCTATCCCTCCAGCATGTTTTGTTTATTGTGATGACAAGGTTTAGATCCCTGGATCATATGGCTCTAAGGGATTGGGATTTCTTTAAGTGTAGCATGTCCAACAGCTCTGGGTTTGACATGGCCTTGTATGTTAAGCAGAGATCGCCTCTGAGTAGACGATATGCGACAGAGTATAGCTAGAGTTTTTTAAGGCAGTCAGCATAGGACATCTGCTTTAGGCCTGTGATTCTTTTAGTGAGGTATTGCTGTGGCCTTTCCAGTTGTTGCAGATGTCTTTAGAGGTACATACCAAATGGGGCTTTGTATTCTATAATGGGTCTAATGAGGGATGTGTACAGTGGGACAATGACCTCTTTTTTCTTGGATGAAAAGCCCTTAGTGATGAGGTGTGCCATATAGAAGGATTTCTTGACTGTTGTTGTGATGTGGTTATCAAAGGTGACAGTCCACCTGTGTCCTTAAGTCTCTTATCACACTTTTGGTGTTTAGTGTACTGCCACCTATGTGGTAATTCACGGGTATATGTTTTTTCCCAAAGGGGATAACTATACCTTTCTTGGCATTGAGCTTGAGCCCAAGGCTCTGGCACCAAGCATCTGTTTCTGTAAGGCCCTTTTGTAGAGTATCCACATAATTTGGGGATTCAATAATGGCTTCCAGTTTGTAGTCATCTGCGAACTTTGTTAGCCAGAGTCCCTTAGTCTTGGCCTGTACTTCAGAGAAGTAGATGCCAAACAAGTTTTTTTTTTTTCCATTTGAGGCACCTGTTCATCATCTTAAGTTTCCTAAATTCCTGGCAATACCAGAATCACAGTTAACTCCTCCTGATTCACTGCACCTCCCAAATCATAAGGACGTATGTCAGTAGGGGAAGGCCTTGGTGGGAATCTTTTTCTAAAATGACTGCAGTGACCCAATCATTTAGAAGGCAAACTTTCACTTTACTGAGATGTTTCTTGCCTAGCACTGACAAATCCTTGGAACCTGTGCCCTCTGAGCTATAGGGCACTGAATTATTTCTATATCCACTAATTTAAAGATGTGTATATATTCACCATTGGTAATTCTGTTCTTAAATGACTGAGGTTATGCACGGTGTTATGGTTAACCCAGGAAGTACAAGTCCCTCGTTATACTGCAAAACCTAATTGGAGATTGGAAAAACTGCTGGCAATGAATTTGTATTAACCAAACTGCCCAGCTGCTGGGGATGGAGCAACTGCAAAAAGGTTATTTCATGTCTGCTTCCCCCCCATGCCAATCTGCCCATTGACAGCTGTGCACAATCAAGCCTCTAACAATGAGACTATCGAAAAAAAACTCAGATGTATTCTCACTGGACAATGTATTTAGAAAACACACAGATACTCCTCTGCTGACTGCCCTTGCACTGTATTGCTAGTCAGATCAACCCCTAGCCCATCAATTCATGCATTCAAATTGCTCAGTTGCTCTGAGATAGCTTGCTCTATTGATGGCTGCTCTGATGGAGATTCCACTACCTCATTGCTGCCCCTGCACCTTGTTCTGTTAATCTTGCTAAACTCTGTCCTATTTCATTTTTGTGAGATGTCACTCTTCTGTTTCTCGTAGGTGCTATATCTGCTGGAGTACCTGGTGATGCCTGTTTATATGAGGCTGGGGCTATCATTTTTGTATTCCTGTTGAATTACATATAAACGTTGTAGTATAAACACTTCTACTTTTCTGCATATACCAATTGAACTGCAACTTATTTGTAAAGCTGTGGGCACCCTGTTCTGCTTCTGTATTTTTGCACATATACATGGTAGTATAGCTTTTAGGGAGGCTATGAGCAGCATCTCAGGCTTCTGCTTGCTTGCACATGCATGTGTATCTATAGCTTTACACTGCTGGCTGCATCTCAATAATACCTGTTTGTCATAAATTGTATGTCTTTTGTCTCTTTAAGCACTGGCATAGCAGGACAAAATGACAGCTGCTGCAGGAGGCAGTAGAGATTTATGACACATCTGGGTTATTCGACTCCTATATAACATCATGCAAGAGCTATGACTCATTATCAATAATGGCACCATTCTCTTTGTGTCTCTCTTCTGAAGGTTATGATGGCACCTTAGAACACCAGTTGCACTAGCCACTGGCTGATCCTAATCTATCCAAAACCATGACCACATTTCAAATATGTCATGGGGGTGGATCTGATGTCTTACCACCAGGCAGCTCACCCCAATCACATACCCTGTCTCAGCCAGAGCTGAAGTGAGTGTTTGGGGTTGTAGTAGGTACTGACCCATTGGATTGCTGAACATCTTTTTCCTGCAGCAATTTACAAATTTGCTGGACAAGCTGGCCCAGGATATAAGACAAATATAAATGAGGATTTACCATGCCATTCAGCCACAAGGAAGTAGGAGGTCCTTCTAGTGAATCTCCAATAATCCCCATTTTGCTTAGATGTTAGCTGGCAGGTTGACTGTATACTATAGTATCACTAAAATGTCTGCCCTTTTGTCTGATTGCATGTATCCATGTATCCTATTCCTAATGTGTGCAAATCTGCCCCCTATTTATCTATCCAGTTCCACGTGTGTTTCAGCATTTATGTGCCACTTCGTCCTCCTACATTCTTCCCTTTAATGCCCTTTTGCCCTCATCTTCTGTTCTCTCTCCCATCATATCTCTGTCTCTATATATATCACATTTTTTGTATTCTTCCAGTTAAAACCCATAGCTCCTTATGGCATTCAGGCATTTTTTGGGGTCTTTCATCCCTAACCAAATGAATCACCAATTAATAAGAGGCAGCATTAAAACATTTGTGGTGTAATTAATAAAACAATACTAAGACTGATAATCTCAAATAGTCTGCAGTGGAGAAATTGACTGATTTCATATTTCTGTTCATATTTTCTTAACTGAGAGACCTACATATTATTGTGGGGCAAAGTATGAAATACCCTGGTGAGAAAAAGAAAAGTACACTGTCAATCTGCAATTACAATACACTGTACTGGAGATACTGGTAATTGTTTGCTAATAATTATGAAACTATGAAATATCTCCATATGTACTTAATATTTCTAAAAGTGGGTGACCTACAAATTAAGCATGCGATCAGAAGAAACCTCAGATGATGCTGGAGAAAACTGTGATTAGTATTTGCACTCTAAGTTACCACATATTTCTGAGGATTCTACCCCCTTTCCCTATCATCCTGTAGTCTTCTTTTCTTCCCTTTCATGGACCGTTAAGATCTGCATTTAACTAGGTACAAGTAGAGTGGTCTTTCTCATCTTCTATATGTTTTTTTCCCTGCTACACATATTGCCAGCTTGCAACAGCAGGCTCATGCTTGTGTTTTCTGTTGTAAAACTTAAATACATTTATATGAGGTGCTCACAAGAGGGCATAACTGTACTTCCTTGTCCTTATTCATGCTCTATTGGCTAGGTCATTATGTTTCACTTACACTACTTCTATCCTGCATTGCATACCTCACTGAAGTGCAGCTCCCTGCCTACTCATGCAATATGTCCCTGCTTAATTGTTCGTGTCTGTTCACACAATGGTGAATTGTTACCATGTAACAGAAGTTGCCTTCCACTCTAAAGTGCTTCTCTATGAATCCTGGCCAATGTCTGGGAATGCCATTTTCTAGAAACCAAAACCAGCAATATTGCAGACAATAGAATGGCTACAGTGTTCCTCATTAGAGGAATTTCTGCAATTTGTTTACAAGATGCCAAATGAATCATGTTTTTATTATATATACATTTACCAACAGTATATTCAAAAATCTCTGTACGAGTTTCCCTCAGTATGCATCCAGTGGGTTTCATGTTAGCCTTTTCTATGTATAGAAAGTGAATTACTAATGTAGATATTTAAGTGTAAAGCAGCTACATATACAGTATTTTAAGATTTGATATGTTTTAATGAATGCATGATGATGATCCTGTCAACAGAAAAGGCCCTCATTGTAACGGAAAGCAGCGAATAATAACTTTATTATATAAACTGATGATATGGGAAAAACGTAGGACATTCTTAATTGAACAGAAATGTTCTTAACATTTAGCCCAAATTTGTGTGGCAGGTCTATGCCATGTCACTTAGCCTGGATTGTTATATACACAAATATTTTGAACAGCGGTAACTAAATATCTTCATCTCTAAACTGACGGTAAGAGTTTAAAAAGTAAAGGAAAGACTTTAGTTTTATTGTCTTGCAATTTTTTTTTTTTAAATATTTTTATTCATTTTCAAAAACAAGAAAACATGAATGCAGGTTATTTATGACAATGAAGTATTTACAAATTATTTAAAAATGTAGGCTAAAACCTCTAAACAGATATCAAACATTAAAACCAAAATAAAGTATTTACAAGGGTGTCTATTGTTGACATATAATTGACTTTCTATACAATTGTTTCCTGATTATAATCTGCTGCAGTCATTATTCTCCAGTATTTCAGTTACTTTTTGCCATGCTACGTATAATGATGTAGTTCTTTCAGTTCTTCCTTTAATAGTGTTCATTTCCAATTGCGATACTGCTGACACCATATTCATGAATTGCTTAAAAGTTGGAGAAGCTTTGGATTTCCAGTTTGATGTAATGTTCTTCCTTGCAATAGCTAGGAGAGTCCATAAGATTACATATTTTGTTCTTGGCACACAGTCGGGTACAGGTGCATTAAACAAAATAATAGATTTGGAAATCTGGAATTTATCATTGAATACCATTTGCAGAAAATAATTTATTTTATCCCAATATGGTTTAATCAAATGGCATTTGTAGAACATATGTTGCCAGTCTGCTTTTATTGATAAATCACATCTCCAGCAGCCAATATTTTTCTTAAACATAAGTTCCATTTTATGAGGGGTTACATAAGATCTGTGTATGAATTGCCATGTAAAAAGTCTCCAATGTAATGAAAGTGATGTCTGCTTTGGAGAGAGAAGAATTAGTTTTTTATCTTTGAGATTTGGCACATGTCCATTAACTGATCGATAATAATTCCATATTTTGTCATTATTATGCATTTTTATTTTTTTGTTTGTTTTATAAATAGATGATAAGTATCCCTTTCCAGTAATGGGTTGATTTGTTAGTAATATTATATGTTCTATAAGGTTAGGAACATTTTGTCTTATTGATTGTTGCATTGTTTCTTGTTTGCTTAATATATACTGTCTTAATTCTTGTACATGTAACCACGAACTATCTTCCATATTTAATTTCTGTTTAATCTGGTCTATTGTCAGAGGTTTTCCAGACTTTAGCAATTGATGCCAATATATTAATCCCTTTTCTTTAAGCATGTTGACTACTTCCATATTAAATGTTATTATATTACCTTGTGTGAACGCTACTGGATATAAAAGAAATTACCATGCTTTAATATCAGGATTGCTATTAATAAGATTTTGGAAAATTTTTAATGTATAAGTAATGTATTTGGAACTTATATTTTTATTCTTATGTATCATCATATATTCCTTCATCAGCCATAGAAAATTGTTTGGTATGAAATCTGTATACTTATTTGCTACTACAAATCCTGATTTTAACCAGATTCTCTCATGAACTAGCTTCCATTTTGATGTATATTTTGTATTTAGCCATAATTATATTGTTTTAATAATGGATGAATGCAAATATATTTCTATGTCTGGTAAACCTATGCCACCTATATCCCAATCATCTAGATGATACTTCATAGCTATCCTTGTTTTTTGGATACCATAGGAATCTTACCATTAAATCATTTAATTGTTTTAGGTGCGATTTAGCTGGTGGCAAAGAACAAGCTTGTATGACATAAAGAATTTTTGGAAATATGATCATTTTAAATATATAAAGCCTTTCTTCCATTGAAAAGAAGAATTTATTCCATCTTTGTATTAGATTTTTAGTATTATTTAAGGTCTCTTTATAATTTGTTTCAATTGTAGTATCTAGGTTGTTAGTTATTATAATTCCCAAGTATTTAATTATATTATCGGTAGAGATATATTTATGGTATTTTTATTTAGATCTTTTTTATTAGTATTTATAAGCAATACATTTGTTTTGTTCTCATTAAATTTAAGACTTGAAAAGTTTTGAAAGTTTTGAATTGAGTCCCATAATGCTTTTAAACTGCTATTATTATTTTTTAAGGTAATTAAAATATCATCAGCAAAAAGTTGAATTTTAAGCTCTAGGCTGTTGTCTAGTTGTATTCCTTCAATATTTTTATCCATACATATATTATTTGCTAAGGGTTCAATGACTAGCTCAAACAATAATGGAGAAAGAGGGCAGTCTTGTTTTGTGCCCTTAGTTATTTTAATAGATTTAGACAGACAAGATCCCAGTTTTATATAAGCCAATGATTTTTCATATAATGATTTTATTAACAAAGTGAAGTTGTTTGAGAAACCATATTCTTCTAAAACTAACCACAGATAATCCCAGTTCACTGAATCAAATGCGCTATTTATGTCTAAGCTAATAACATTCATTTTGTTTTTTGTGACATTTATATAATCAATTAATGTTGTCATAAGTGTTCCTATCTTTTATAAAACCTGTTTGATCCTCCTCTGTCAAAAGTGGTAGTAATTATTTTATTCGAGCAGCATGTATTGCCATAAAAATTTTATAATCTATATTAAGAAGTGAAATGGGTCTGTATGATGAACATTCACTGGAATCTTTATTTTGTTTCAGAATTGGTGATATTAATGTGTACTTCCAAGAAGGAGGAATGTCTTTACCATTTTTAACTGATGTAAAGACATTCAATAACAACAGCAAAGCCTCATTTGATAGTAATTTAAACATTTCTGGGGTGATATTATCTATACCTGGAGCTTTGTTTAATTTTAGCTTATTTACTTCAGCTTTAAGTTCTGTCATTGTTATTTGTTTATCTATTAGTTGTACCTGCTCCTCTAATAACCTAACTTTAACATTGCTTTTGAGAAAAGCTTTCAATGCTGAACATGTTTCTGTTTTCTCATTTTGATTATTAAGTTTATGAAAAAATAGCCTAAAAGCTTCTAGTATTTCTTCTAAATCAGATACTTTCTTTTTGGTTTCTATATTATGTATTTCCTTGATTTGATTTGTTTTAATAATCTTTTTAGTCCTATTTGCTATTCTTCGTTGGTTTTTAGGGTTTATTGAATAGTAACATAGTTTAATTTTTTCTAAGTTGATAATTGTTTTGTGGTGTAGCGTCTCTGAGTATTTTTTATTAGTATCTTCTAGTTCTTTTATTAAGTTGGTGTTTCTATTTTGAATATCAAGCTTTAAATTATCTACTTTTGACTGTAATTCCATTAATTCCTTATTCCACTGTTTTTGTTTATTTTTATACCATCCCACCACTCTTCCATATAGGTATGCTTTCAATGCATCCCATATATATATTTCAGATACATCTTTTGTAAGACTGATATCTAGGAATGTTTGTGTCTCTTTAATATAAAATTCCTTAAAATCTTTGAGATTTGTTATGCAAGATGGTATTCTTGTTACTGATATCCTTCTCTTGAAACATAAGTCTATCTCAAACGTTATGGTGTTATGGTCCGAAAATGGACATGAAATTGTCTTGACTTTATTTAATTTAGAGGTTAAATCCTTTGTTATGTACACTCTATCTATTCTAGAGTATGTATTATGTCTATGGGAAAAATGTGTAAAGAATAGTGAATCTGGGATAGCATACTCATTTATGTCAACTATATTAAAAGTTTCAACAAACTCAGATAACAACTTTGTTAAATGTGATCTCTTACGTGTAGTTTTAGTATTTGTGTCAGTTTATTTTATAATGCAATTGAAATCTCCAGCTATGATTAAATTGCCTTTGATATATTGAACAATGTCTTCTAAGTGTTGTTTGGCCACTCTAACACCTAGTCCTGGTATCCAATAAATATTCACTAATGTATATATCATTTCATTGATAGATATTGTCACTACACAAAACATTCCTGAGTTGTCATGGAACGTGTTTATGATTTTAGGCATTAAAGTAGTGTTTTTCCACAGAATTGCTACTCCCCTTCACTTCTGATTATAGGTGGAACTTACTAGTATTGTATAATTTTTATTGTTTATTTTATTTATGTCTTCCTGTGTAAGGTGTGTTTCCTGCAAAAATACTAGTTGCACTTCACATAGCTTTAAATATCTATAAAGACTTCCCCTTTTGCAACTATTATTTAAACCATTTACATTAAGAGATATACATTTTGCAATTGGATTTATATTAGCTTTGCTTTTATCCATATTCATATACTCGTAACAATGTGTAGATGTGTGTACATAAAGAGAATGACTTGTTCTTTCTTCTTCCAACAGTATTACAATAGATTATAGACACCCAATAAAAGTAAATTACAAGATCATAACTGAGAACAATATAAGATAAACAACCACCAAACCCCTCCATGAGAAAAAACATCTCATCCTTGAATGATCTAATCATTCAAGCGATCTCTCTAAGTCTGCATTTCAGCATCCTCCCCCGGCCCCGCCATATGGTAGTTTTATAATGAAAAGTATCTTATATATCTTTTAAGTATACATGTATCTGTCTTTACAGATTACTTAAATACAGTCTTTATCTATTTTTAATATTTTATAAAACACTAAGGTAACACAACTATACATAGATTTAATACTTAACTATTTGGTTTTGTTTAAATTGTAAAGGAAAATCTTTTATTTTAATATATCTTTTGTGTAGCAATAATGGCTATGCATCTTAAAATTAATATGCTTGCTGTCTATCTCCCTTATAGTGTGAGTGGCATTCATAGGCATCACATTTATTGTAATGGTCTACCTATATATATATATATATATATATAGATATATATATATATATATATATATATATATATATATATATATATATATATATATATACACATATATACATATACATACATACACATACACACACACACACACACACACACACACACACACACACACACACATATATATATATATATATATATATATATATATATATATACACATACATACATACACATATATGCATACATACATAGATACATAAAAAAGAAAAATGTTACGCATTATATGCATCAGTTAACCATGCCACAAGTTGATTAAATCAGAAAGTATCCTTAACAATGAATATAACATTACATTTGTATTGTCATTTATCAGTAATCTTATAGTTTTCTTTTAATTCAAAAAGTCATATTTTAGTGGTATGAATGCTACTAATTTGTTTTTGGCATTGGTATTATATAGTTTAAGACTATATTTCTTAGCAATTCCTATATATTTATTAGTGCCACTGGCATATTTCATCGCTAGTGTACCACATATGTCATATGTCAAATAGCAACTCATACTCCTTATGATATTACAGGATTTATCTGCAGCGTTATAACTGTAAGGTTGGAAAATATGAGAAGCAAAGTAGGCTTTAAATATGCTATAACACAATTGTTTGGTACTTATTACTGTCAACTCTTCTACATACACAGGAAAAGATAACCTTATATGACCATCAACCATTTTCCTTCATTTTTCTCTTCATCCTTCTATTCTCCATTTTTAATAAATATTTGTTTCTATTGTGGCTTCTTTGAATTTAGAAAGGGTACTTCATATCATATTATAGATAATATACAATGTTCAAACAGAGAACATGCCCAATATAGAGACATATTCGCAACTCAAGTGGTCCACACCATATATTTATAACACTGCAGTCAGAAATTTACTAATGAATATGCAATAACTAGCAGCTTTGCAGCATGTGTGTGTCTCTAACAAGTACATACCTATAGGATATTAAAAAGAATAGATAGCACGCTCTTGTTTCATAATTAACAAATGCACACAGCCTGGTATTTACTTTCATAGACAGAAATTAGACCTGTTACTTATATGCATATCAGGTACCAACAGCAATATGTTAGTAAATGCCTATGCTATTCAAATCATATTTTAATGCTGATTGATATGAGATGTAGCTGACAATGGCTTTAGCGTTTGTGATGTTATAAAATATATATTCAGTATTATAACTAAAAGTATGTTGCATGTCTATTTGCAATCTAAGGTTCAAGGCTGATCAATTTAGACATACAAGACAATCTCTTTAGCCTTGGTTATATAATGGGAGTTACTGTGTCTCTACACAACCATTCATTTTCAGTGAGGATGTTCAATATTAATATAACTTGCCTTTAGTAAAAGCATACTTATAATTCAGCAGTTCTTTCCTATAAATATATGTATATATATATATATATATATATATATATATATATATATATATAACAATATCATAAGCAAGACTGAGATTTTTTCTTGCTCATTACTGCTTAATGATTGTGCTACTTGAACAGTTTAATATTTACAGAGTATCTTGATAATTAAACAGCAACTCCTTTTTACCCTTAAAATGCCTAATAACACATAGCTACATTCATGAACCTTAATTGACTTACTATCCTTAAGGTTGAGTACACTAGCTGCAGTGTGTTTACAAATATGTTATATAGTTCCAGTCAAGGACTTAAATATATCAAATTTTTATAAAATTAAGTTAAATTATAGTAATTTACATGGGTGATCTTATCAGAAAAGATTATAGTAAAGTCTGTATGCGTTAACTATTCATACAGTTTCTTCCAAGTGATATACTTCTTTTTAAGCTTTTTGTGCTGTTTATGTGTACAATTCAAAATGAATAACAAATATTACAATATAATAAAACGTCATGTATGTGTTGATACCTTCTAAATTCATTAGGTACTTCAGTGTACTTTTAATATTTGTTAAAACTGTAAAAGCACTTTGCCATCTCATAAATAGTGTGCTGGTTACTTTAAGTAGCTTAGGAGCTGATACCACACCCATACTGTCTTGTTTTAGTGCTGACATCACTCATGACTGTTTACTTTCATTTTGTGCTGTTAGAAGGTTTAACACACTGTAATGGATTCTAACTGAAGAACCTTCATTCAGGGGTGGTAAAATAAGAGTTCCCAGCTCGTGACCATGGTGGGAAGACAAAAACAAAGTAAGTGAAGCTTTTAGGGCTTTTTTAAACTGAACACCAGCTCATTAAACTTCTATTAGTTTTCTTAACATTAAGGGCAGATATACAAGCCAAACAGTTGTTTGTTAGTCAAAAAGGCACTTTTAGCATCAAAGAATAGATAATTACTTTTCAAGGCACTTTTTGACAGTTATTACTATCAGTTTGTATATATTATTATGTGTATTAAATACATCAGTTTAGATATTTCATGCAGCTTAGTGTAAATAATATAAAAAGGAATCATGCTCATTTAAACACACCACATTAATATGTCAGTGTAAATACATCATATTCTATACTAGCAGTAAAAGGCAGGTAATTTATAAATGAACTATCTAAACATCATTTAGAGTTAGAAAAATCATGACTGTAAGTATTTACACTGTAATAGAGAAAGATATGTTACCTTGCTTTCTTTTAGGGTTGTTTCCTTTAGTTATAAAATGTCCTGCTTATCTTGTATTTATATTGTTTCAAAGACTGACACGTGTAAAGCGTGAATGCTTTCAAAGAACTTTTTTGCCTTACAGAGCAAATAGAAGACAATAATGTTTGTGTTTTTCATATGTCTTTTATTGTTTCTTCTTCTTCTTGTCAGCAGTGCTCCATTCATTTTTTTCTAAGTGACGCTTAACCCCAAATTGAGAGAAATCCATTTCTTCCACATTATCCAAGGTTTTATTAGCTGAAAGATAAGAAACTGTTGCTTGCAGAGTGTCAAAAGTTTTAGGACCTTCAGTAAAAATATTTTTATTCTTGCAGGGAACAGCAAGTGGACTTTAAGTTGTCTTTTTCAATTCCTTTATCAGAGGGAGACATTCTTTTCTTGCAGTTATAACTCCAGCAGAATAATCATTATCAAATCTGATTATGTTGTCTTTGTATTTAACTGGAGAAGTTGACCATGCTGTTTTTAAAATCAGTTCCTTGTCCTGTGATGAAAAAAACTTTACTATTATTGATCTCAGGTGATTTTTTGATTTGATGGTTGATGAAGCAGCTCTTAAGGATCTGTGGGCTCTTTCAATTCCATAAGAAAGAGCTTCAGGCAATTTTAAAACTTTTGGTAACCAGGTAGTAAGGAAAGTCACCATGTTATCTCCCTCTGTTTTCTCTGGTAGCCCATAGATGCAAAGGCTATTTCAACTGGACCTGTTCTCTAGATCCTCTATTTTATTTTGTAATGAAGCATTTTGTTGTGATAAAAAATGTAGCTGAAGATCTTGTTCTGAGAGTCTGCCCTCAGTATCATTTAAGGATCTCTCTATGTCAGCTATTTGAGACTTCTGTTGCGTCATTATTTCTTGTAGTTGCTATATTTGTTTTGTAGATCTCTCATCAAAAGTGTCCAGTTTGGTATTCATTTTGTCAAATTTCACTGACAAGTCTTGTATAGCATTTAATAAAGACTGTATCTCCTTTTTCATCATCTGGTCATGTGTGGTATGCTTAGAAAAGCTCATTTTCAGTAGATTCAGATACCTTCCTTCTTGTTTTTGACAGGAAAAATAATGTTTAAAGCCAAATTTTTTGCACTGTAGACTTCTAGTGATATTAGTAGAAGTAATTCAACAAAATAGGTTTGTCTACAATATCTAGTTTTTAAAAATTCCTGTCAGAAATATCTTTTGAGTGCAGAGCTGAGAAAAGATGCTGCCAACCAGTCTACATCCTAGCCACGCCCCGTCTTGCAAATTTGAAGGACTGGCAGCTTGTCATTGCTTAAGTGAAAAACTACAAGCTGCTTTATAGGATACATAACAGGTAACTTTAGATTAACCACTTCACCTGTGAATTTGTAAGCATAGTAGCAATTACATGTAACTGTTATTTATGTGGCCTACCTAGTTCACCACAAAACAGGATATATACAAAGATAAATGAGATTAGGAAAGAGGGTACAAGCATTGCTTCTAAAGAATGGCAGTATGAAATGCAATGGGGGAAAATCACCACAAATAGTACTTAGGGATTCAGCTCTATAATTTCTGTAAAAACTTACATCGAATCACTGAAGTGTGAAAAACACATTTCCTAGCTTAACATAAATCAAACAAAATAATGCCTAGCAAACTAAAACACCACTTACTTTTTGTCTCATGAACTGGAATTTACACTGTAATCAAACAAGAATCCTTACTTCCATCACAGACAAGACAAAATAACATGATTAAGATTCCATTTTGCAACCAAAAAATGTATATGCTAAAATCACTGTTTTCTGACACATATATAATGTGTATGAGTGAAAGAACAAGAGAGAGAAAGAGACCCATGGTTAATGAGAGAAAATATCCTAGGAAAAAAAAACACTGAATATCAAGTTGAAATGATTAATAACATCTCACCATTTTGCATGATTAGCATTACGAAATAATAAAATGCAATGAAGAAGAATGCACTAGCATTTACTTACATTTTCATACAAGTTATTATTAGTAGCTAAACATATGAATTTCATAAATTAATGAGTTTGCTCTATCATGTGTTTGGTGGTTTTGTTGGTGTTTGTACTGTGAACACATTGGTCTTACAGTGAGCTGTTTTTTTCCTTTTTATTGGTGTTTTTATCAGCAACTTTGATAGGATTGAAGTTGTACACTCGAAAGTTAAAGTATATTCTGAACAATGTCTCGTATAGTAACTGTAATTTTTTGTCAAAGCCATCCACCTTTAATCCTAGTTTGGTTCATACCATCAAGGCCTTTGAGGCGTTCTCTGAAAAGGACATTAGAAGCTTTTTACAAAACCAACATAGGAAAATGTTTTATAATTTGAACATTAAGGAGAATAAAGCTTTGAATTAACTTATTGCAAGGAAAGATCTGAGGTTCATGAAGGCCAATAAGGGTGGAGCTATTGTCATTATGAACACAGTTGATTATATAGAAGCATTAGAATCTATGTTAGCTAATTCACTTTAGTATAGGAAAGTCATGAAATCAGAAGTCATTAAAAGTTACGCTTTTATTCACAGTACATTATATGATTTGTTCATAAATGCTGAAATTAATAGCAAAGTTTTTGATTTCTTGTGTGTGGACAACCCTAAGGTTGTATGATGTTTGGAATTCCCAAGATTCACAAAAGTATTGAAAAAACACCCTTTAGACCTATTACTTCAGTTTCAAGTAGCTGCACTGATTGTATTTCTATGTATTTGGATTCAGTGTTGAAACCATTAGTCAAAAAACTGTCATCTTATATAGCCGATTCATGGGATTTTTTGGACCAATTAAGGTCCTTTATCTCTTTTTCAGATTTAATTTTTTATAGATTATTGGTGTTCACATTAGACATTGTCTCCTTGTTTACTTGTATCCCTGAAGAAATTGGGGTTGATTATGTAAGATGGTTTATGGGGAAACACACAGGTTTAGATAACAATCGGATTATTACCTAGATTTCCTTATTATTGGACAACAACTTCTTTTTGTTCAATAATCAGTTTTATAAACAACTACAGGGGGTGGCTATGGGGGCCACTGTTGGCCCAACCTATGCCAACCTGGTTTTAGGTTGGTGGGATATTGAAATACTGTTGCAAATACAATTCTTTGAACAAATCGTTTTTTACAAAAAGTTTGCGGACGATTTGTTTTTTATAGCTCACAAGGACAAGTTTAATGTGGATGAATTTGTGGAGGTTTTAAGTGCTAGTACGTCATTTTTAAAGTTTGTGGTAGGTGAATGTGGCCTCAAGGTGTCCTTTTTGGATGTTGACATAGTTATGGACACATGTAAGAATATGCTTTTGAGCAATATTCATAGTAAGAGCACTTTTTGCAACTGTTATGTTCACTTTAAGAGTTGCCATCCTTACTTCATGAGAAGTAATATTCCTAGAGGACAGTTCATCAGAGACTCCCAAATGACAGTTGAAAACTCTGTTTTTTTTAAAAAGAAGTTAATTTTATTAAAAAGTTGTTTTTAGAGAGGGGCTACCATGGTGAGTTACTTGACAATATGGCTCAGAAGGTCATTTGCAGGAGAGATTCTGATTTCCCTCCTATTTTATTAAGGGGGTTTGTTAAAAAAGAACAGAATGAAGTAGAAAGGGGTACTGGCATTCAAATCAAGGGGGTAGAAGGTCCTAGGTTTTGTTTGGATATGAACATAGACAGCAACTTTATACGTCAGATTATCAGTGACAATTGGAAAGTTGTTTCTGGGAATGCAGACTTAGCAAAAGTCCTTGGCAATGGCCCTCATTTTGTCTATAAGAAAAATCAAAGTATCAAGCACATGTTAGAAAATAATAAATACCCCCCCCCCCTTATTGTGGTGAAACTGGTGATATGTTTAAATGTTCAGGGTGTAGTGGACGCAGATTTATTTTTGAGGGTCCCTTTGTATTTCTGCAACACTTGAATTACACCATTCCTGTCCCTGGTAATTTGCATTGTAGTACTACGGGCATAGTGTATCTTGCAATGTGTTTAACATGTCCAGCCTTTTATGTTGGTATGTCTACCAGAGGTTTAAGGAAAAGGATACTGGAACACCTGTATGCTATAAAGACAAAAAATAGTAACAATGCCCTTTATAAACATTCCCTGACTTGTTTCAACTGGAAGAAGTTTACTTTTTCAATATTGGAGGTTGTTAAATAAGACGTAAGGGGAGGGGGCTACAGGAACTATATGGAACAGAAAGAAGCCGGATGGCAGATTAGGCTTGCATCCTATTTAGCCCCTGGCTTGAACGATATGGTGAACATTAAATGTTTTTTAAAAAACAGAAAAATTACTAAAGTTAATTTGCAAGGGTAAAACTCTAATGCTTTTAAGTCATAAAAATTTTGCTGTGTCATTTATTCATTAATTATTTGCTTAATCGGTTTATTTGTGGGATGACATGAGTGGATAAAAGCTTTTTTAAATGGATTTAAATGTGAATTCTCAGTATAATAAAATATTTCTGAAGAAGTCCTTGGGACGAATAGTGAATATTAAACTTTAACTACGCTAAAACACTTTTTTTGGCCTCCTTAGTGCTTTTTGATGGTTTTGTTGGCATTTGTACTGTGAACACCTTGGCCTTACAGTGCACTGTTTTTTCCTTTTTAAAAACTACAAGGTGCTTTATAGGATACATAACAGGTAACTTTAGATTAACCACTTCACCTGTGAATTTGTAAGCATAGTAGCAATTACATGTAACTGTTATTTATGTGGCCTACCTAGTTCACCACAAAACAGGATATATACAAAGATAAATGAGATTAGGAAAGATGGTGCAAGCATTGCTTCTAAAGAATGGCAGTATGAAATGCAATGGGGGAAAATGATCACAAATAGTACTTAGGGATTCAGCTCTATAATTTCTGTAAAAACTTACATCCAATCACTGAAGTGTGAAAAACACATTTCCTAGCTTAACATAAATCAAACAAAATAATCAAATAACGTCTAGAAAACTAAAACTCCACTTAGATTTTGTCTCGTGAACTGGAATTTAAACTGTAATCAAAGAAGAATAATTACTTCCATCACAGACAAGACAAAATAACATGATTAAGATTCCATTTTGCAGCCAAAAAATGTATATGCTAAAATCACTGTTTTCTGATGGCTCCCTATCAGACGATTGAAATTCCGTTTCCACGAATACAAAATGATCGACACATATTGTGCAAACTATGTAAACGCTGAATGTCCAAAACAGCGAAATCCGAAATGTCAAAGTGTTTTGGTTGGCCTGTCTGCGGTATAGCTCCGTAAGGTAAGTGTGCAATAGGTATGGACCTTAGGGTAGGGTGTGGGTTAAGGTAATTCTATAGATAGGTAATGTATGTCAGATTTAGTGTAGTGTTAAAAGTAGGGTTTTGTTAAACGTATTTATGTGTATTATTTATTTTGTTAGGGTATATCTCCGTAGGGGAAGTGTGCGGTAGTTACGGACCTTAGGGTTAGGCAGGGGTTAAGGATAGTGCATAGATAGTTGTGTATGTGGGGTTTAGTGTAGAGTTAGAAGTTGGGTTTTGGTGCTTTACTTTAGGGTTAGGAGTAGGGTTTGGTTAGTGTATGTATGTGGTTTATTTATTTTGTTTGGGTAGGTAGTATGTAGTGGGTGGTGGGGTTGGCTGAATATGACTGTTCGATGTTTTTAATTTTGCGGTTTAGTGTGTTCGGTCTATTCGCAGTTCGATTAATACATGTCGCACTTTTGGTATTCACTGAAATGGATTTTTGCGGAACTGATATAGACCCTTTTCTGACACATATATAACATGTATGAGTGAAAGAACAAGAGAGAGAAAGAGATCCATGGATAATGAGAGAAGATATCCTAGGAAGAAAAATATTGAATATCAAGTTGAAATGATTAATAACATCGCGGCACTTTGCATGATTATGATTATGGAATAATAAAATGCAACAAGGAAGAATGCACTAACATTTACTTACATTTTCATACAAGTTATTATTAGTAGCTAAATATATGAATTTCATAAATTAATGAGTTTGCTCTATCATGTGTTATAGTGAATTGTTTTTGTCATCTTATCCTAACATCAGAGGGGTAATTTTGTAATTGTTTATTTATAGTGGTTGTGTTTTTTATATATAGCCTCATTGCCCATGTTATATGAAGGAGGACATAACATATAATAATAGCTAGACTGTCTTATTATATTTCGAATGGTTTAGGGACAAATGTTTAGAGAAACATAAAAACTCTATACTGATTAGGTCTTTTTTGCTGAGTGGTTACCCTCCTTCTTAAATGGAGCCAGATGTCCTCAAAAGATATTACCTATATGCAGAAAAATTGCTGTTGCACATTGAAACCATAAAAACTATAGGTTTTAGTAGCCTAATTGAAAGGTTCACATCCATTATATTTTATTGAGTTGGAATTTACTGAAGATTCAAGTGGGCAAAGCAAACCAGCTTCAGTTTCAACTTGATAACATATGTGCAGAAAGTTGCTATATTGACCTTAAAATCTTGTCCTATACAGGTTAAGAATATTTTGTTGATGTTCATAGGTGTTACGTGGGTTATGAAAGGTATACAGGTAAAAATATACTACACTTTACAAGTGTATACTTACGCCAATGGGCAGATCAGAGAGAGATTTCATAGAATTATATGAGGAAACTTATAGCTTTTCAAGTGAATATATAAATACACACACACACATATATATATATATATATATATATATATATATATATATATATATATATATATAGATAGATAGAAAGAGAGAGAGTCCCTTCACAGACTTGATGATGATCTTTGTGTTTCATTGTTGCAGTCATCACATTTGGGTTATCTGCCTGCAGGGACCCCTCAGCCGGCCTGAATACCAGGGTCTTCAGATTTCTGCGTCGGATGTTGTTGTTTCTTCCATGACGTCAGGTCGTCAGAGGTATAAAACATGCAGCCGATGCCATTACATCAGTCTTTCTTACCATGCGGTGCCTGAAGCAGAAGCAGTTCACAAGTGCTGGTCAGCAGACTCCTGAAATTGTTGTTTTCGAGTTTCAGACCTGAAGTCTTCAAAAAGATAAGTACCCCATTAGGGATCCTTTTTTTTGCCCTCACCGATGTCAGAAAAAAATAACAATTGCCTTGCCTGTGGAAAGCAAATACCTCATAGAGATTTTCAGTCTGAATGCATCACCTGTTTAGACCCAGACCATGATGTCCCTCACTGTCGGTTTTGTGCCTTAATCAACGCCCAAACTATTCATCGTCGGGCTATTTTTGTAGCTAAATACTTTTGTTCTCAATCTCCCTCCACGAAATGGCTTCGTTAAGCCATCTGACTACTGATCTTCTTAAAAAACATAAGGATAGAGACAAAGACAGACCACATAGGTCCAAAACTGCCGACAACGCCTCCGATAAGGTAGTCGCCAGTCCGCCATTACTCAGTGAGGCACTTTTGCAGCCCCTGATACCTGCTACTACAGATTTGCAGGCTTCTACCAAGACCCATTCGGAGTCCGGTATGCCGCAAGATGCTTCTTCGACTATGGAACCTGTGGATGTCTCTAGCTTGGATGGGTCCAGAGCAGCTGTGCAGGCACCAGCTTTTGAAGGTGTATTCATGTCTACCGATTTTCATATCAAACCGACGACTTTGTTTCAAGCTAGGAATACTGAATTCCTCAGGCCTAAAGCTTGCACTAAGCCTAGAAAACTGACGAACAAAGCACATTCTCAGGCTCATATGCCTCAAAAACAAATTATTAGAATTGCTGAAGACCTTATTACCTTAGTTAGGGGAAGCCAGCCTTCCCCCTCTAAGAGACCTAGAACTGATATTCTTTCTGATTCTTCTGATCAGGAATCTGATATCTCTGTTCCTTCTGACTACCAGGATTTACCCTTATCTACTTATAAGGATTCTGATGCAGTGGATTCCATTCCCTCTGCTTCCCCTCCAGAAGATTTTTCTTTTGGTGAAACCGTGCATACCCTCAGGGAGCATTTCTGCTGGGAAAGCCAGGACTATTCTCAGTCCAAAAAGAGACTTAGGGAACTTACCTCAGACTTTTTGCCTCCAGCTCCCAGGAAACCTGACAGGTACCACAGAGTACCTGACTCTCACAAATTCCTTTTCAAGAATCCTACTGTGAATCCAGACACCATTTCCCAAGGACCAAAAGGCATTAAGGGTACTGCTGCCAAAAATCCTACCCCTTCTGATAGGGATTCTAGAGCTTTCGACAGATTGGGTAAGAAGGTATATACTTCTGCTGCTTTAGCCATTAGGGTTTTAAATTGCCAGGTTCAAATGTTAAAGTATCAGTAGCATATTATGGAATTAATTAAACAGTAAATTATGTTGATTCCTGACTGTGCTGAACACAAAGATTTACAAGAGTTAATGCATTCTGCTGACCAAGTAAGTAAACATACTTTGCAATGTGGTTTTGATGCTTTAGAAGCATCTTGCAGGGCTGCTGTCACTGGGACTGTACTTAGAAGGCATGCTTGGCTTAAGGAACAAAACTTGCCAGATCATGTTAAAGCTAAATTACTGGATGCACCCTTATACAAGAGCGCCTTTTTGGCAACAAAGCAGAAGAAGTCCTCAAAAGGATGGGGAAAAAGCTAAATCTATGCAAACTGTTAAAGATTTCTTACAATTACAGCCACATAGATTCAGTAGGCATTGGCCTTCAAAGAACTGGTCCTTTCCAGTCTCTTCCAGGCCTTCTCAGTCCAAACCCAGGAGCAGCAGATCACCATGACTTCAGTCTCGGGCTATGCACAGATCTAAGCAGTGGGGGCCCCCACTTCCAAAGCAGGGAGTAGTAAGCCATCCCCCTATGGAAAAATGGCACAATGACTTATCCTTAACTCTACCAAGCCTTGCTCAACTACATGCTCCCTTAGGAGGAAAGCTCACCCTGCATGCAAAAAACTGGGAACTCATTACCCAAGACAAATGGGTTTTAAACATAGTTTCCCTAGGATACAGATTCCACTTCCACTCACTCCCAACCCCAAGTGGATGGCCAGGCCTCCCCCCAAGCCAGTGGGCGGAGGCTCAAAAACAAGTGCTCTTCCTCCTCAGTATCAGGGCTATTCAACCTTTCCCAGCAGAACAAAGGGGACAAGGTTTTTATTCAAGACTATTCCTGGTTCCCAGAAAAGAAAACTCCTTGCATCCTATCCTGGGCCTTTCTATTCTCAACACCTTTCTGGTGGTTCCAAAATTCAAAATGCTAACTCTTCAGCAGCTTCTTCCTATGCTAGCCAAGGATGCCTGGCTGGCAACTCTAGACTTAAAAGAAGCTTACCTGCACATCTCAATAAGGGAATCCTGCAGAAATTCCTACGCTTCAGGGCAGGCTCCATGCACTATCAGTTCTCTGCACTGCTCTTTGGCTTATCTACTGTGCCCAGGGTATTCACAAAATGCCTAGCTCCTGCCATTGCATTTTGCAGGCAGAGAAATATTCACATTTACCCATACTTGGATGATTGCCTGATTCAGGTAGAGAGTCAGGACTTGCTATTACAGCACCTGGTATTTGTAAAGAGACTTCTAACTTCACTGCGGTACACCATCAACGAGAGGAAATCACACCTATTACCCTGCCAACAAATTGTATTCCTGGGAGCAAGCTTGAACACAACTTCCCAGATGGCATTCCTCACTCCAGAGGAACAAGTTCATTTGACAACCTACTTCAAACTATTGGCTACAAAAACCCAGCTATCTGCAAGGAAAATCCTGCAAGCCCTGGGGTGCATGGCCTCTTGCATTCTGTTAATTCCGTATGCAAGACTACATATGAGGAAACTTCAATGGTATCTAATAATTCTATGGTGTCAACATTCTCAGGACCTGGAAAAAATTATTTCTATTATTCCTTGTCTAAGTGCAGAGTTCCTTTGGTAGGCAGAGGCCTGCTACCACAACAAGGGACTCCCTTTCACTCTACCTCCTGCCACACAAACCCTAACAAGAGACACATCAGACTATGCATGGCGGGTTCACATGGCACGTCAGTGCATTCAGGGCAAATGGAACCCAAAACAGATGCACCTGCATATCAATCAAAAAGAAATGTTAGCTGTACAGAATGCTCTGACAGCCCTCAGAGACCTTATTCTTCCAGGACAACTATTGGTAAAGACAGACAACACCACAGTTATGTGGTACATAAACAATCAGGGGGGACCCATTTCTGCCCACTCTGCAGACTAGCCATGCCTTTGTGGAACACAGCCTTGAGCTACCAAGTGAACCTATAAGCTCAATTCCTGCCAGGCAAACTAAATTCACTGGCAGACGACTTAAGCAGAAATCTCATGGACCCACACGAATGGAAACTGGAACACAAAATATTCAAGCTCTTGATGGACAAATGGGGGACACCAGAGGTAGACCTGTTTGCCTCCCCACAGAACTACCAATTGAACAAATTCTGCACCAGAACTCCCCACAGTCAAGCTTGGAAAGTGGATGCCCTGTACTTTTCCTGGGAAAGCCTCTCAGTTTATGCCTTTCCCCCTCTGCCTCTCTTCTCAAAGGTTCTACTAAAGATCAAACAGGACAAGCCAAGGACAATACTGATTGCACCAGACTGGCTATGCCAACACTGGTACCCCTTTTGCACAGCCTGACAGTGCTACAAACTTGGCACCTGCTTCAGACCCCTTCCCTGCTGTCCCAGCAGGCGGGCCAGATTCTGCACCCTCAGCTTCAAACCCTGAACCTTGCAGCCTGGCTAATTCCCTGACCTCACCTCTAGCAACCCTCAGTAAGCAGGTGCTGGATGTCATTTTTGAGGCAAGGAGGCCTAGTATTAGAAAATCCTATTCAGAAAAGTGGAAAATATAAAGTTCCTGGAGCCAGGCTCAGGGGATGAGCACAACGGTGCCCAGCTTACCTTATATTCTAGATTATTTAACAGAAATGCTCCACAAGGGCCTATCTTTCTATTCAATTAAGATTCATGCCTCTGCTATATCAGCACATTATAATACTGAGCCACCTCTCTTCTCTAATCCCCAGCTAAAACAATTCTTTAGAGGGGCCACAAATTTAAGACCCCCCCAGAAGGGCTCTCACTCCAGCCTGGGACCTTAACTTTGTATTGGAAAAACTCAATCTTCCCCCCTTTGAACCAGCTGCTACAGCAGAGTTTAAATTACTTTCATGGAAAACAGCTTTACTTCTAGCCATCACTTCAGCAAGAAGAGTGTCTGAACTGCAGGCCCTCATGGCAGTGGAACCCTTCATTATCTTCCATGAGGACAGGGCTTCCCTCAGGACTAATCCATCCTTTATGCCCAAGATGTTGTCTAGTGTGGCTCTAAACCAGTCCCTTCATTTGCATACTTTTTTCCCTAATCCTCAGAATAAAGGGGAAAGGATGCTGCATTCTCTGGATGTACACAGGCAGCTTAGATTCTATTTGGACAGGACTAAGTCTCTCAGAAAATCTGACCAGCTGCTAGTTAGCTTTGCTACAGAGGCAGAGGGGAAGGCCACTTCAAAGCAAACCATTTCCAAATGGATAGCACATTGCATCCATTTCTGCTACAACACCATGGAAAACCTACCCCACAGGGGATAAGAACACATTCTACCTGGGCTGCACCTACCTCTGTTGCATTTCTCAGAGGAGTCCCTACCAGGGACATCCTGAAAGCTGCAACCTGGAGCTCTGTATATACTTTCACCAAGCATTACCACCTGCCTATCTTTTCTAAATCCAGAGCTGGATTTGCCACAACAGTCTTACAGGGACTTATTGTTAGCCCTAATGCTCTTTAACTACCTTCACCCTTACTTAGCTTTGGGAATCAACCAATATGTGATGACTGCAACAGTGAAACATGAAGAACATAGTACAGTTGTGTACACTTACCATAAATGTAGATGTTCAAGTGTATTCACTGTTTTACAGTCCTAGTTACCCTCCCTCCAGCCCCCTGAATTCTCTTGACTTTTACCTTTCCTCCTTGTTTGGCATATATTATATCATGTGCATTTGCTTTTTGCTGGGAGTGTTCCATAACATATAATTGATTCCTATTGTGGGGGCACCTGACATTTGGAGCAAGAAAAACTGATGTAATGGCATTGGTTGCATGTTTTATACCCCTGATGACCTGACATCATGGAAGAAGTGACAGCATCCGACGCAGAAATCCGATGGCTCTCGTATTGAGGCCGGCTGAGGGCTACCTACAGGCAAATAACTCAAATGTGATGACTGCAACAGTGAACACACACGAACATCTACATGTATGGAAAGTGTACACAACTGTACTTTTCAAAACTTTGAACTGCAAATAATCAAGACGATAAGATCGAAGTTTTGAAACTCCAGACGTTTTGACTGGAGATCGCCACACAGTGTAGAACTGGAAATTTTCCATTTTCCTCACTCTAGTGCAATCTCAAATTTGGTAAATTTATTTAGCAAGGGGTGTGATGGGGTGCAGGGGGCTTGGCCCCCTGCAGAAATGCAAAGAAAAAAATGTTTTATTTTTATTTTTTTTTAATTACAATTCTGAAGTTTTCAAACTTTGATCTTATGGTCTCAACCATGTGCAGTTCGAAGTTTTGAAACTTTGAGCTTGTGAAGTATATATATATATATATATATATATATATATATATATATATATATATATATATATATATATATATATATATATACATATACATACATACATATACATACATACACACACACACACACACACACACACACACACACACACACACACACACACACACACACACACACACACACACACACACACACAAAATTGGATTGCATCAAAAGTAGTTACGTTTCTTTGTTATTGTCACACTTATACCTATCTAAGGAGTAAATTGCAAAGTTTTGTTTCCTACATTATCACTGTAGCTATCTATTAAAATGACACTTACAACTACTGTAAACTTTGAATCACAGTTGCTTGTTCATGCCAACTGTAAATGCCAGCTCATTTTGTAATGTCATGTCAATTGTAAACAGTTGTTTGTCTTCCACTTACATGTGTTGCCTTATCAGTACATATCTTTATACACACTTGTTTATGTCATGGCATGAGTTGGGGATGAAAAGGGTCTTGCATCAGTCTACTTACCCAGTTAGAAAACTGATTAGATTAAATGGATAGATAGATAGATAGATAGATAGATAGATAGATAGATAGATAGATAGATAGATAGATAGATAGATATATGAAATAGACTGATAAATAAACTTTTTTTAAATTATAAAATAATTCCCAATACTATTCTAGCATGTCCAAAGGTCAGTTGTCAATCTCCTCTCCGGTCCAGCTGGTGAATCTGGGAATCTTGAGGCAATTTTACAACTGCCTCATGTACACAGACAACCCTCTCCTCCTCCCAACAAATTCCAACACGTGAGAGATGCAGCCATATAGCCAAACTGGAGGCTAAGTTCTCTCAACTCAGTACTGGCGTAACCAGTCAGGAGGAGAAGGAAACCACACTCACTACAATTCCAGTCTCACATAGACCTACCACAACAGAAAACCAAACACATAAACACACAAAAACATAATCGGAGGCTCCAAATAAAAATCTGCCTAAGCAGCAGAGACCTCCAAAGCAGACACCCAAGCAACTGCTACCCCAAAACAAAACACCTGCAACACATAGCTCACAAAACCAGTGTGCCAAACAGTCACAGCCCTTAAGGCTAAACAACACACCTGATACACTTTTAATAGGTGACTCTATCATTAGGCACACTGACATCCTGCTCACCAGGCTGAACAAGGAGAAGGTCATGGTGAGCTGCCTGTCAGGCACTAGGATCCGCCACATAACACAAGCACTCAGGTCACTCCAAGGCAAGTACAAATATGAATCAGTCATTGTCCATGCTGGTGTGAATGACCTGAGACCTACCACCCTGGACTACATGAAAAGAGACATAGAGGAGCTCTCTGAGCATGTAGCCCAGGCCAGTATGACCCTGACCTTGAGTAGCATCTTACCCTCACCAAGAATGATGCTACAATATGAAGACAAGATGATTAATTTCAACAATTGGCTTAAGTATTGGTGTCAATCAAAGGGGATCCAAAGCCTGTCAGTCTGGGATTACATGCTCGACAAGCCACGATGCTTCACTAGGTACGGCTTGCACCTGTCACCCCTGAGCTTTCAGATATTGGCAAAGGCTCTTGCTACCCCCATAGTGCCTTTTTTAGGCAAGGCTCAAAAGACAAACCCACCTCCATAGGTATCACAAGGGATAAGAAACTAAGAGTAATGCTACCCAATGCCAGAAGTCTAAACCTCAAGATGCACGCACTCGAAACTCTCCTTAGCATGGAGAACATCGATATCTCTGCAGTAACAGAAACCTGGTTCAAGGCTCCAGAGGGCACCCCAGCACTACCAGGTTATACCTCATACCATGCTTTTTGGCCCCAAAACTTGGACCGAACCACAAAAGGAGGGGGAGTATCAATATTCATCAAAGATACCCACACCTCCAGGTTGGTGGCACAACACGAAGCATTAGAGACTATCCATGTGCAACTAACAGTGGGTAAAACTGCCTTTCAGTTTATAGCCTGCTACAGACCACCCTCCCAAACCCAGGAACCCCACTCTGCCTTCCTGAGAACACTGGAAAATATGAAGGTCTCTCCAAACACCATTATATTGGGTGACTTCAACTACCCAAACATAGACTGGGAGCATTACTCTAGCTCCAAAACCCTAGCCCAAATGTTCCTAGAATTTATAAACTCAAATGCTATGGAACAACTTGTTAGCACTCCCACAAGAGGGGAAAACATACTGGACCTGATCATCACCAACTTGGGGAGTCTATACTCCAGACCAGAAGTGTATCCCTCACTGGTAAGATCAGACCGTAAACTAATCTCACTGGATATTCACATCCCGACCCCACCCCCTGCCCAGAAAACCACAGTGAAAAACTTCTCTAAAGCAAATTTCACATTCCTCAAATCCGAGGTGGAATCCTTCAAAGCACCCGGGCCTGTGGAAAATAAGGCCCAGACCGCAGAATCCTTTATAAACGCATTGTATGAACACCTTCAGGAATGCATGGATCATGCAATCCCATATAAAACCAAGACCCAGACCTCCAGATGCAGATGTCCTGTCTAGTGGACCCCAGCCATAAACAAACTATACAATAGAAGGAGGAAGCTACTACATGATAGAGCAAAATCCCAAAAAGGGAAGGCATCTCTGATCAGTATTAGCAAAAAACTACGGGCACTCATAAAATCATCTAAGGCCAGCTTCAAGAGGAAAATTGCACAGGACACTAAGGATAATCAAAAGGCTTTCTTCAGTTATGTTAGGAACCTGGGTGGGAATTCCCAGATATGCTCATAATTAGTCCAAAATGGCAAAAAATACACTGAACCCACAGACATTGCCAACATCCTAGCTGACAGGTTCAGCGCAAACTTCTCTCCCTCCCCAAAAGGGCAAATATCTATCCCAGCAGAGTGCTGCCCCCCCCCGACATCTCAGATGCTCAGGTAAGAGCCGCCCTCTCCAAAGCAAAAAAAATAGCATCAATGTGACCAGACAGTGTCCCGGGCTGCGTCCTACATGAACTTCAAGAAGAGCTAAACCGAAACATAAAATTACTGTTCAATCTCAGCCTTACTACAGGATATGTACCCAAAGAGTGGTGTACAGCAACAGTGGTCCCTCTCCACAAAGGTGGTGCCTCAACGGATCCTGGAAACTATCGCCCCATAAGCCTGACTAGCTTGGTCTGCAAAGCTATGGAAAGGATCATCATGGACCTCATAAATAAAGATATTGGGGACCTACAGACACTGGATCCTACCCAGTTCGGCTTTGTTAAGGGCAGATCCTGTCTCTTAAACCTGTTTGATTTCTTTGAAACAGTCACCAAGGCCATTGACGAGGGGAAGGTGGTCCACACAGCCTACCTGGACCTCACAAAAGCCTTCGATACAATACCCCACTCGGGCATTATAGATAAATTCACCAGCTTAAATATAAACCCCTATGTCACTAGATGGGTTGCAAACTGGCTCAAGGACAGAACCCACATGATTAGAATTGCTGGAGCCATGCCAGACTCCAAACCAGTTACAAGTGGCATCTCACAAGGCTCAATCCTGGGACCTTTCTTGTTCGGTATATATTTCTCGGAGGTACAGGCCAACACGGAAGGACTGTGGCTGACCAAGTTCGCAGATAACTGCAAACTGGGCACCATAATCGACTCTCCAGCCGACACAAGCATCCTCCAAAAGGGCCTCATAGAAACAGACAACTGGTGCCAGAGCCATGGCCGCAAGCTAAAGGCCAAAAAGTGTATAGTCATCCCCTTTGGCAAAAACAAAGTGCCCACAAATTACCACATAGGTGGTAATCCATTAAGTACAGAAGAAGTAATTAGGGATCTAGGGACCCAAGTTGATAGCAATCTCTCATTTGACAACCACGTGGCCAAAGTGGTTAGAAAAACATTTTATATAGCCCACCTAGTCATGAAGGGATTCACATCTAGATCAGGGGAGGTCATCGTGCCTCTTTACTCATCCCTCATGAGGCACATAATTGAGTACAATGCCCCTTTTGGGATGTACCTTACCAGACACCTGCAGCAACTGGAAAGACCCCAAAAGTACCTCACCAAGATGATCAAAGGGCTCAAACAGATGCCATATGCTTCCCGGTTAAAGAAACTCCAGCTCTACTCAGTGGCATACCGCCTGCTCAGAGGTGATCTGTGCCTGACATATAAAGCCATGTCCAACCCGGAATTAATGGACATGCTGCACCTCAGAAAATCCAAATCCCATTGAGCTATGCGCTCGAGAGACTTAAACCTCAGCACTGAAATAAATAGGACATGCTGGAGGGACAGATTCAAAACCCAGAGGCTCCCTTCACTCTAGAATAAAATCCCAGTCCAGGTTAGGCAGAGTCCCTCATTGAATCTCTTCAAGAGGAATCTTGATGAGTGGATGGGAAATCATAGGTTTACCCCGGATATCACTTCTGTGTCACTGTTAGACAGAGGCACAGTATACTAACCTCGAAAAAGGGCATAGCAAAATTAATTTAAAATGGGTGGCGAAAGCCAAACACACTCTGGCTAGGCTTATAAATGCCTTAGGGCAGACAGCCAAGTATGAACCTATGAACCTATAAATAAATACATACATACTGTGAAGATAGGTAAAGGCTGCCAGCCTAGCCAGATATAATTTTGTAGATAATTCTGTCATTTGTAAATATTAATATAAGCCACAGGCTTGTTCTCCTAAATGGTAAAAATGCTGTTAGATGTGGAACTGCTAAGATGTGGAACTGCAAAAATGTAACAGTGCACTCTGCTGTAACAAAACTGATAAGTCAAGCATTTCACGACTGTCTTTGATCTCAGGGACTGGAGCCAATATGTCTGGATGAAGGAATTCTGGCTAATGTCTTGAGATTTGAGTTAATTGCTAGAATTTGCAAGTATAATTTATTTTATTGTTCTGGCTTCCTGACCAGCTGCAAGATCAAGGGCTATTAACCTCTGAAAGTCTGTTAGCCTGGGAACCAGAAAGAAAGGATGTAATCTGAAATGAATCAGTGGTACTGTGTTATCAATTTAAGGACAGAAAGAATGAGAGCATTAGAGCATTTGTCTTGAGAACAGCCAACATCACCAGCACTTCCTGTATCTATATATAAATAGTATCTTAGGCTTTAGTGTTTCTCTTAGAAATAGCTAGGAATTAAGAAGATTAGACTGTGTTTTTCTGTGATGTCAGAACTTTTCTACTGTATTGTTTTAAATATTTCTCTGTGATCTCTGAACTCTTGACTAGCACTGAGTAGTAAGAAATATTGTCTTGTGTTTTTATTATTTATTATTAAATATTTTTAAACCTTTCAACTGTGGCTGTTTTGTGTTGAGATAATTTAAGCTTTAGAGTACATTGCATATATATATATATATATATATATATATATATATATATATATATGTATATAATATATATATATATATATATATATATATATATATATATATATATATATAGCTACATTGATACTGTACCAAGTCACTCCAGATAAGGTTTGCTGTTCAGTCACACTTACCATTTGGATAATAATATTGCACAGTAATAATTGGACACCCTTTAATAAGGGCGTTTGAGTAGCTGCTAAATATTGGCTGGGTGGTGGCAGTGATTTCTACTGTATAGTCTGGGTAAAAGGGGCACAGCTGGAAAACCTGTGCCAACCTTCCTCAGGAGTGTCTGTGTGGTCGTATATAACTTTTATCTCAAAGTGTGTGTGTGTCAGCTACTTGGGCAGGGACACAAAGCACTGGTTGGACAGAGAGGGTGCTGGAGGTTTTAGCTTGCCCACTAGGCAGAGATCTAGACCCTATAGCTGTGCCAGTGATAAGCCTTATTGGGGATCTGGAGAGAAAGGGATAAACCAGCCACAGACTGCCTGTGATCACTGTGTGGTCTTAAGGGAAATTGTACTTTACTGTGTGTGTATTTATTATCCTTTCCCTATATGGATGCCCCTCACTGGTGTTAGTGGTGAGGACTGAGGCTCCTTGATTGCTGGGTCAATGCACGGTCATCACATATTAATGGTTTGGCAGTGGTGAGATATCCACATCACATATTAATTGGTTGGCAAATACTAATTGGCTTATAGTGGTGTGGGTAGAGTGAATTCCTGTAGCTTATGTACAGTAATCACTTAAGGTGTTTTGTACTTAATCAGCCATGCAGTGAAAACTCAAAGGTCAGATCGCAATTGTTTTATTTTTTTTGTTAGCTTAGTTGGTCAGGGAGAGCAGGCAGCATGTCAGCAGAGGAGTATGGAAAGCTAACAAAGAGCCAGCTGGCTGAGATGTGTCAGGCTAGGGGATTGGTGCATTGAAACCTGGCTAAGGCAGACATGATTGCTGCTTTGGTCACAGCTGCATCAGAAAACAGCAACCAGGAGGACGATCAGACCAGCAGTGAAGATGTACTACAGTCAGGTAATGGACAACTCAACCTTTCTGCAGAGGAATTAAAAATCCATCTGGAGCTAGAGACTTGAGTTGGAGGCCAGGTGGGCCAGTGCACTGGCATCACACATGCATCCATAGATATGCAGTCCAAAAAAAAAAAAAAACAATGTGGTGATGGATTGTCAACTGAATGTTGGGAAACTAATAAAAAAGTATAGCACCTATGTTACTATAATTCTTTAATACTGTAGTAGAAACTAAGGATTATAAATAGTTTATCACAGTGCTAACAAAATGATTAATTTAATGAAGATTCGGGGGAGGAAGGCAATCCCTAAAGACTATATTGAAAGCAGAGCTAGTAATAAAAAAATGCTCAATAGCAGAGAAAGACATTACTGCCATTAACTTTAGATACATAGAAAACCTCTGCCATAACAGAATAGTTCCATTTCATTTCCATGCTTAACTTTTTTATGGCTGTAGGGCCTTTTTCATGGCTCTGTATTATATATTCGAAGCTACAAAATTTCGAACCTCATATGTTCTACAACTTAAATCTTCGAATATATAATAAAAATGTGAAAAAAAACACTTACCTTAATGCTTTGAGCAGGGGGGGCAAGCCCCACTGTGCCCCCCCCCACACATACACCCCTACTTAAATATACCAACTCTGAGATGGAACTTCAGTGCAGAAAAGGGAAATTTTCCCATTCTGTGTGTATGGAGCCATTGCCTTTCACTTTCGAACTTTTCAACGTTCGATCATATGGTGTCGACCACATGACATTCGCACTCTGAAACGTTCGATAATTTAATAGGGTCCCCTTTTTCACATATTTCCTTTTATCATACACAGCTCCTTATGCCATGATAATTTTTGAGATTAGTGCCCATAACTAGATTAATCCTCAGTTAACAGTTGCAACACATGAAAAAGCAATGTAAGCCATAAACAAGCTCTACAACAAAAGGAGGAAGCTACTACAAGATAGAGCAAAATCCTTGAAAGGTAAGACACCTTTGATCATTATAAGTAAAAAACTAAGAGCTCTCATAAAATCATCCAAGGCAAATTTTGAGAGAAAAATCGCCAAGGACTCTAAAGAGAATCATAAGGCCTTCTTTAGCTATGTTAGAAACCTAGGAGGAAACTCCCAGATATGCTCAGAATTATTTCAAAATGATGTGAAAATTACTGAACCTACACACATTGCCAACATACTGGCTGACAGGTTCAGTGCAAACTTCTCCCCTCCCCAAAAGCAGAGATATCTATTCCAGAGGATTGTAGCCCCCAAACATCTCCAACGCCCAGGTGAGAACTGCCCTCACTAAGGCAAAACACAGCATCCATGGGACCGGATGATGTCCCCGGCTGTGTGCTTCATGAACTCAACGAGGAATTAAACCCACAGTTAGGACAGCTGTTTAATCTTAGCCTCACCTCAGGATCAAGGAGTGGCGCGGCAACTGTGGTCCCACTTCATAAGGGCGGTGCCTCCACAGACCCTGGAAATTACCGCCCCATTAGCTTGACAAGCCTTATCTGCAAAGCCATGGAGAGGATCATAATGGAACTCATAAATAAAGACATAGGGAACTTGCAGACTTTGGATCCAACTCAGTTTGGCTTTGTCAAAGGCAGATCCTGCCTCTTAAACTTGGTTGACTTTTTCGAGACAGTCACCAAGGCCATTGATGAGGGAAAGGCAGTCCATACAGCCTACCTCAACCTGGCAAAGGCCTTCGACACAATACCCCACTCAGGTATCATCGAAAAACTCATCAGCTTGAATGTAAACCCATACATCACAAGATGGGTTGCAAACTGGCTAAGTGACAGAACCCACAGGGTCAGAGTTGCTGGAGCCATGTCAGACTCAAAGCCTGTCACAAGTGGTGTCCCACAGGGCTCAGTCCTGGGTCCACTCTTGTTCGGCATCTACTTTTCTGAAGTACAAGCAAACACAGGAGGGTTATGGCTGACAAAGTTTGCAGATGACTGCAAACTGGGCCATAGTCGAAAACACATCTGACACAGATATCCTCCAGAAGGGCCTCACAGAAACGGATAACTGGTGCCAGAGCCATGGCCTGAAGTTAAACGCCAAAAAATGCATAGTCATACCCTTCGGGAAAAACAAGGTTACCCCTAGCTACCATATAGGTGGCAATCCACTGAGCACAGAAAAAGTCATCAGAGATCTGGGGACCCAGGTTGACAGTAGCCTTCGTTTGACACTCATGTTGCTAAAGTAGTTAGGAAAACCTTCTATATCACCCACCTGATCATGAAGGGATTCACATCTAGATCAAGGGAGGTCATCGTCCCCTGTACTCATCACTTATTAGACCTATGATTGAGTACAATGCCCGTCGAATGTATCTGACCAGACACCTGCTGCAGCTTGAAAGGCCCCAAAAGTTCCTCACCAAAAGGATAAAGGGTCTCAAAATATGTCTTATGCTGCCCGACTGAAAGAACTCCAGCTCTATTCAGTCTCATACCGCTTGCTCAGAGGTGACCTGTGCCTGACATATAAGGCCATGTCAAACCCAGATTTGATGAATATGCTTCACCTCAAAAATCTAGATCCCTCAGAACCACAAGGGCGGAGACTTAAACCTTGACACGGTTATAAATAGAACGTGCTGGAGGGACAGATTCATCACCCAGAGACTCCCTATGCTGTGGAACAAAATCCCGGTACATGTGAGGCAGAGCACCTCTCTGGCCTTGTTCAAGAGGAATCTTGACCAATGGATGGGAGATTGCAGATATACCCCAGGGATTACTTCAGTGTCACTGCTTGACAGAGGCACAGCAAAATGATAGGCATAGTTTTTATTCAAACTAAAGGGGTGGCGAAAGCCACATAACTATGGGCTAGGCTTATAAATGCCCTTGGGCAGATAGCCTAGTATGAACCTATGAACCTATGAACCTATAAGAAATAAAATGGCACTAAGATTTGTAGTTAAGGATGCTCTGCTCTGGCAGTATTAACCACTGTTTTTTACATGTTTTTCATATTGTCGTATTTGGCTGGTAGCTAATAGATTCTCCATTTGTTGTACTAGGTGTTCTCCTTTGTTAATTCATTACATACCATCTCCATTTTGTCCTGTGACTTTGCCTCTTTATTCTACTTTTACTATTTAATGTTATATTAAAGTACAATTTCTGGTTGCTTTTTAAGTCTGTGTATAAACTTGTTGAGAGCAGCAGTGGTTATTCAGTGACAGGGAATTATTTTTTGTGTGGTACACATTATTGGCTGAAGTCTTAACTACTTTCTTATGTGTGTGTGTGTGTGTGTGTGTGTGTATATATATATATATATATATATATATATATATATATATATATATATACTTTGACACTCGTATAGTTGATGGCTGTAATCTGCACAGCCCTTCACAATGCTGTACTTGACATACATAGGCACTTTCATTTCCAAATCATCTCTTAAAGTAAAGCCAATTTTGTAGCCAGCCCAGACAAATTACTTGCTACCTACCAACTAATGGTTCTGAAACCTAATTTTCTCTAGCCACATTTATAAATACCTGAGCAAAGAGGCTCCAGATTTGAGCTAAAAGGCATATTGCTCTTTCTTTTAGACAGATATCACTCCAGTAGATCAGCTCCAGTCTTTATAGGTGCTATTTCCTGTTTTGTCCACTGTAGTAAGCAACTGGAACCATGTATTTGCACTTTCCAACTGTCTCTGTAGCCAGCTTGGTAACTAGGCATCCTGAATCAATGTAGCAATTGACTCTTCTTTACTGACAACCACCTATTAGAACAAATTAGCACAGTTTATGAAAGACATTTGGAAGCAAATATCTCACAAGAAGCAACTACAAATAGCAATCAGGTTGCCAGTACCACACAAGACCACACTAAACCAATTATACAAAGCTTTAACCAATCACATATATCTACATATGATGTAGCTTTTAAAAGTAACCTACCTAATCCATAAAGAAGTCTTAAATATAACCTAAGAAACAAATACCTTCAGCAACCTCAAAAACGCACAACACAGGCAGCAGCCACCATGAAACAGACATCTAAGAGTCAAATGCATTCAGCTCAAAAGTCAGTAAGGCAAACATCCACAGACTCCAATATCCTCATTCTAGGTGAATCTAGTGAGACACATTGATGGGTTCTGCAAGGACAGGGTCACAGTCAGTTGCCTATCAGGTGCCAAAATTCAGCACTTCACGCATGCAGTCAATTTCCTGCTCTACAATACATATATGATGGAGTCATAGTGCATCCGGGTGTAAATGACTTGAGATGTACCTCTCTAGACCATACGAGGACAGACATGATGGAGGTCAAGGAGTATGTGTTAGATGCAAGTATGAACCTAACCTTGCACAGCATACTACCATCACCAAAAATGATACTGCAAAATAAACAAAAGATTATTTAGGCCAACTATTGGCTTAGCTTCTAAGGTGTTATAATAAATAACTGTGTATATATTTACCTGGGAGGAGATGGTAGACAGATATAATTGCTTTATCAGAGATGACCTGCACCCATCACCCCAAGGCTTTCATGTGTTAACCAAATCCTTATCTACCCCACAGTACCTCTTTTAGGCAATGTCTGCATCATAAATTTCCAAAATAACAGAACAGAATCTGGATAAGATAAAGATATTATTCTCAGTGCGAGGAGCTTAAACAAATCATTCTACTACCCGTAAGCTCTCCTTACCCTAGAAGACATTGATATATGCATTATGACAGAGACCTGGATCAAGACCAGGGAGGAAACTCCATCAGTGTAGGTTTTCAATGCCTTCTACATGTTCAAGCCCACCTCTTTGGATTAAGACACTTAAGGCAGCTGTGTCCCCATGTTCTTAAAAAAGAGTTCCCCTCCAGACTCATTAAACAAGCTAATGATATCGAACTCCTTCAAGTAAAATCCTGGACTTGTTCTTTACCAATATGTGAGAACTCTGCTCCCAACCAGTTTTTATTTTATTCCTAGTCAATTCAGACCAAAAAATCAGTCACATTCACTCTAGGTCTAAAATCAGAAGCATCTTCCAATATCTCAATATTCAGAGATTATGCTAAAACTAGTCAACTAAAACTGAGTAATGAACTGAATATTCAAAATCACCTTTCAACCTGATGACCTCACTACCTAGGCAGAATCTTTTGCTACCAAATTCTATGCACATGTGAATGGCTGCACAGATGCATCTGTCCCCTTCCATAGTAAATATAATGCCAGATTTAAGAATAGACCCAATGTGGTGGAAACCTCAGATATAAACAGGGTCTATAATAAAAGAAAAAAAACTCTTTGTATACAAAAATAAATATTGGATAGCAAATTTGGTCACAAATAGAAATTAGGAAATTAGGGTGGGGAGCTCTGCCTCCTCCACAAAACTTATCGCTCAGTTCAGTTTCAGCCCTTGAACTACTACTCTTTGTTATTTACTTCTTAGGGGGCAAAGCAAATGATAAAGGTTTACGAATGACCACATTTTTAGGTGACTGTAAACCTAATGCTGTCATAGAGTCCCCAGAAGAAACCAAAATCCTCCAAGAGGACCTTTCCCAAATAAATAGAAGTTTTCAAGACCGTTGGCTAAATTTAAATGCCTAGAAATGTATAATAGTATCCTTCAGCAAGCATGATTTTCCTTGTACCTATCACATTGACAGCACACTCCTGAAAGTTAATCCCATAGTGAGGGATCGGAAAATGTATGCTGACAATGAGCTGTCCTTTGATCATCACATATTCACTATTATAAGCAAATCCATTTTCATCACACAGCTTATATCTAAAGGTATGGTGTTTGGATCCAGGAATGTAATCATGCCACTGTTTTTGGCTTTCATTAGGCTGAACGTTGACTCTAATGCCCCTTTTCTCACAAATGGAATGACCACAATGCATTTTCCCTAAAAAAGAAAAAAAATTAAGGCCTTTAATCATAAAAGCTATTCAGACTGCCGTAAAACTTTGTCCCTCTTTCTAGTACCATATAAGTAACTAAAAGGTAATCTCTGTCTCATATATAGCTCCTCAAAAGTCTTTGTCCTGTCAGACTTACTGCACATTCACAAGACCTTGGTAAACATCTAATCAAACGATCTCAATCTCCTTTGCAAAATAAACAGGAAGTGTTGGAGGAATAGGTATTTATCACTGGGAGCACTGTTTCTATGTAACTGTGTTCCACTCCACATAAAGCAAAGTACTTCTCTGGTGGAGAAACCATGAAATTAACCCCCCCATATACTACTCATGCCCCTGATGGAAACAGCAATAAGAAAATGTCCCAGTATATCCTTTGTCTGACAGCGTCTAGGTTATTGTTACACAAAATAAAAGAGTCAAACACTATCATAGGCATGTAAGGCTAGGTATCTAAAGATCCTTGTAGATCAATAGCCTAGTAAGTACCTATGAATCTATGAACCTATGAACCTATGTAATACCTTTATTTCTGTATATTTATCAGGCATTTTCCCCCTAGATACAGTGTCATAGAGAATTTGTTGTACTCAGTCACCACAGTGCTCAGAATGACTCCTAAGACAAGTAAGGTAGTCATTACTTAAGAAAATGTGACTTGTTTTAAAGGAAATATCATGAATACATGCCATATATTAATAATAACTTTAACCCAAATGTGATAATATTGTACTGTGCGGTATCAAATAAATAAAATATGATATCAAATAAAATCATACACAGTTCTTGAAAAACTTTGCACTGAAGTTGGTGTCTCACTAGTACTGTTTGCAATTTTTTTATATTCATTTATCAGTTAAACATGCAGATATGTACAAATCATAAATATGTGTGCATATATCTCAAAAATGGTGTGATATATACAAAACCAGTTTGCAGCAAATTGAAGTTAACATCTGCTTGACCAAAAGCCACACCAATTGTTGTGGTTTATGTAATATGTTGAGAGAAATAGTAATACAATTAATCTTTGTGTCTGGCTGATATATTAATATCAACACTGTGAAGAGGAGCTCATGTTAAATAAAGTACAGTGTGTAAGTAAACTTCTCATGATAGTAGATGTTTGAAGGATCACTGTTGTAGTAGCCTTATATGGGTTATATCCTTCCAAAGCTTCATACATCCAAACTGGAAGGCAGCTAGAGCTAAGCTAACTAAAGGAGAAGTTTGGATGCCAAACCCTTCAGACATTTCCTGCCAGTAGAGAAACAGGAAGGTTGAGCCCTGGAAGGACAAGACTAGGAAGACAAATAAATAAATAAATAAATAAACAAATAACCACACCCTGGCATGAACAGCACACCAAAAATAAGGAGGAAGTAGGGAGGGGACTTCTACTGCAGCGGTGATCATTTGAACGTCTACTGTTATATGCTTGCCATTTTGATCAATGCTGCAGTAGCCTTATCTGTATTGGGCAGATTACCCTAGCTTACTACATTTTGGAGGTGGAAGGTGAGCAGTCCAGGATCCCCTGGAGGATGGTCCATGTAAAGCGTGATCTAGACTGGGAACAAATGACCTTATAGTGATTTGTAAAAGTATGTATAGAGGACCAAGTTGCAACTTCTAGAATACTTCTAGAATCCAACCCTTTCCAAAAAGCCATAGATGAAGCCAAGGCTCTGGGAGATTGGGCCTTGACCCTGCCTAGAAAAAATTTGTTGTGGTGAGTATAACAAAAACAGCCTTAGACAACCATTTGGAAATAATCTGTATTGACACAGGCTGTGCTTACTTCTTACTTTCACAATAAAAGAAATACAGATCCAAAGATTTTAAAGATTTGCATCTGTCAAGATAGTACCAAAATTGTCAGTGGACATCCAAGGTATAGAGTATCCTAGCTCCCTCATTTTTAAGATCAGCAAAGAAAATGGGAGAATGGACATTTTGTCGTAAAGTAACCTCAGATACCACTTTAGGCATGAAAGACATATTTGTTCTCAAAGGAATCCTGGCTTTGTGGAAAGTGAGACAGGGATGACTCAGCGTAAGAGCCTGCAAGTCATATACTCTTCTAGATGAGGTCAAAGTAATCAGTAAAGCTGTTTTCCACATTAAGAATCAGATAGATTAGCTGGGCCAATTAAAACAAGCGTTAACATCTCATTCACAAAATTAAGATCACAAGAAGGGGCTAGATCCCCTTTCAAAAACACGAAAAGGCCTTGAAAGTGGATTATCCACGAGCAGACATGCAGAAATGGCCAATAAGTGAACCTTATTGGAAGACTATAAAAGGCCATAGGAAAGTAATTTGCACAAATATAGCAAAACCAGAGAAGTGAAGGCCTGAGCGGGTGTTGGTTATGTTGTTTTGCCCATTAAAAAACATGGCCTCATTTGAGATTAACTGCTCTGCACTGCATGAATCGATACCAGAATGAGAAGGAAGAAAATTCTTCGACCATGTCAGTTTTTCAAATGGGACTTGGCATGCTGTGCCAACTAAAGTGTAGCACTCTACTAAAGTTCTTCTGAAATAGCTTATACAATTCTCCTCTGGCTGGTGCATCCATTACTTATACTTCAGAAGGATTCTGCTGTATAACATACTGCAGCTTCAGGTTTTCTTGTGCATAAGTTTCACCCTCATCCTTTCACTATCATCTCACCAAGGTAAAGCAGTGCTTAATCTGTTAACACCTGCATAAAGTAAGTGAGCCTTCAAAGATTTTTGTTCTTTTGTCATTTAAATACAGGTTTGATAGCTACTGCTGCTTGTCCATATTTAGTTGTTACACTTATACTACTGTTGTGAATAACAGATACTTCTACCTCATCACCAAAAAAAAAAAAAAAAACTCAGTCCGCCACACTGGATTCAATAATGACACTAAATGGAAGTTACAATCCCAAACAGGCATTCCAGATGTAATAAAATCTTTAATGTTCACAAAATATTACATAAGATTAAGTGCTTTCATTCCACACAGGGAACTTCATCAGAATACATCATTATTACCCTCAAACACTTAAATGGCATCATTAATTGAACCCATTAAAATTCTGTTGGTGCCTAACTAAATTGATGGAAAGCTCAATTAATAATTACATCCACCATACAAGTAAATAGAATAATATAAAAACTTTAAACCATGAAAAATAATAACATATTTGTTGTTTCTAGTTGCACTTAATGTTTAAAAATATTTTTTATTTTTTACATTCACTAATAATTTTGTTGTACATTCATTCAATTAGTACCAATATTTCAGAACTCTTCTTTTAAGGGCTGGAACAATAGTATTTATTTAAAGCAGGGGGGTGCAGGCATCCATCCTCAGCTGCTACATGAGCTCACTATACTTAAGACTGGTTTCCCAGTCCACACCCCTGTCAAATACCTTAACCTGTTTCAAAACCCAAAACCTGAAACTAGCCTGAGTACAAACTAAAAAATGTTTATACAGGGGCAATTTGAGTGGCTCTGGGGAGTTTAATGGGGAGAGTAACAGTGGTAAAAATGGCGATGTGAGACAAGAGGGACCCCCTTTAGAGCAATTCTCTGTAAGGAGATCACCGAGGCTTCAGAATTTACCAGCCCGGCCCTCTTATGTCCAAGTGACATGGAAAGCGACACACCAACCCCATTTCTGACAGGGACAGAGGGGCAAGGGCAAAGTGTATTAGATTAGGAACATTTAAAATCCATGCACTTAGATGGGTCTATGACCAATGAAGGAACTATTCTGATAGATGGATCTGTATATACAATGGATAATTTCCACATTTTTAATTATAGTCATATGGATTTGACAAATATCCATTTTGAACTTTTTCAAAAAGGGTTTTCATATGTACCCACTAAGAAAGGGTCTGTAGCTAATATGATATTGGATATAAAATTGTTCATTAGGAACTTGAATTTGGAAGTATTGCTAGGGAAGAGCCCCATGTTAAGTGTAGGTAATTTTAAGAAAAAGAGTATAATAAACCCCCCACTTATCCAGTTTTAGCTAATTTTGAGGCATTAGTAGAGAGGGATATTTGGAAATTAGTAAGTGAGAACAACAAAAGGAGAGGTTGTGGTAATAACCTAACTCAGGAAGAAAGGGACCTGGTTCACAAATTAAGTAGGAATCAGGAAGTTAAGATTATGAAACCGGACAAGGGGGGGTGGGGTGGTGATAATGGAGGAATGGGTGTACTCCAGTAAAATGCTGCATATTCTACACTGTAATGGTAAATATCTGCAGGTGTCAAAAAATGAAATAAATTTGGCATATCAAAATTTGGATTTGTGGTTGGAGGACAAATTATTACAGGAGGCCATTGACAAGCAGTTGTTTACATTTTTGAGGGTGTATAAACCAGTTATACCATGGATTTTTGGTATTCCCAAAGTCCATAAAAATGTGTCTGATCCCCCTTTAAGGCCTATTGTTTCATCAGCTGTTCAAAAACTCAGCCTTTGGCAATTTATGTTGACACCAAACTTAAGCCTTTTTATAGACTATACCAGCATATTCTTATTGATTCATGGGATTTTTGGAGTAAAATAGGGGAAATCAAATTCAGTTCTGAATATGAGTTTGTAACTATTGATATCAAAAAACAAGTAATCTCCGTGGTATCCCCAAAGTCTCAAAACAACCCACTAAAGTGTAGTGGGTCTAAAAACAAAACAGTGTAAGAAACTTCTCTGTGTGGAAGATTTTCAGTACATATATTTTTAGTTAATCACTGTATATTAATCAGATCAGACAATAGTAGTAGAAGTAGTGAACGTAAACTTGTCAAGTCAAAAAGTAATAATAGAAAATATATAATTCTACAGCATTACTAAGTATTCAAAAGTAATCCAAGCAAGGCAGGTAGCCTGTTTCCAGTCGAAAACCCTTTATTAAGTACACAGACAAGCGATCCAAGTAAACCAAAAATAGAGTAATAATTTCCTCACAAGCTTTCTAAATATATATATACTTTTTATCAGGCATGGGAGTGGTTTATTGTGCTGTAAAACAAAGTGTTATTGGTACACATGTTAAATTCACATCCCTTCCCCCATCAGTGTGACATCTGAGCTGGTCCTGCCCTACCTAGTAGCTGTCATAATAATATATAGCCCTAATGTACTTTAATGGTACATCTTATTTAACCAAATTATTAAGTAGATTATTAAGTCTGTGATTTTATACAAGGCAATATACTACATGGCTGGAAATATATCAACCTTAGTTCATTTTATGATCAAAAATTATATATAAATATATACATATACATTTTGCATGTAAAAATCAGTTTCTATTTTCATAACCTATTGTTAACAAAGATCGCTTTCATCCTTCTAGACTTCTTCAGGTCTGTGTACAAGAACCCTTAAAACCTATATAATTGTATAATTAGTTAGTATTGTTATTACCATCATTTTGAATAAAGTGGAAAAAAAGAGAACCAGAAAAAAAAAATAAAAAAAATATATATATATATATATATATATATATATATATATATATATATATATATATATATATGATGGAAACAAAATATACACTTAAATTTCAAATGATTTAAAATGGTATTTAAAACCAATTTGTAGAAAAAAATAAAATAAAATACAATTAGTCATGTAAACAATGTGGCAATTTTCTAAGTTCCAGTGCACTTTTAATTGAACAGTAGTAGTTTAGTCCAGGCTTTCATGTTTCTCTAGAATATCCTGGATGTCTGCTTCAAGATCACCCATGTCTATGCGATCCAGGATCTGGAACTTAAAACCTGTGTGTCTTTTATGAAGAGAAAGGTGTTTGGCTAGTGCATTATTTTTGCATCCAGAGCGGATTTCTGACAGATGACATGAAATCCTTCGCTTGAGTTTATTTACAGTCTTGCCCACATAGAATGCATCACATTCATTGCACTGTGCCTTGTAAATTACTTTTTTAGTGTTACACTCACCCCCTGCACTGGTTTTAATGATCTTCTTTAAATAAGGGCAATAAAAACTATCACCCTGCTGTATAAATATACAAAATGTGCAATTAGTTTTACATCTTTTAGTGCTTTTCTCACATGGCCTAGGTTAAAATTCAACAAAACTTCTAATATTCCTAGCCTTCCTATAAACAAATGATGGGGCTTCACCTAAGATGTTAATCAGAAAAGGGTTTCCTGTGACAATGTCCCAGTTTTCTTCAATGATATTTTTGATACTGTGATAATCCAAAGTGTATGTCAGGATGCAGCTATTTTTGCATTTGTTATTCTCTGTGGGATTACTTAACATTTTTCTACTGGGGAGGTTGAGTGAAGGTGCTTCAGTCCTTTTCAGTTCTATAATAGGTTCCAGGATGTTTTTCATAGCCTCTCACTAGAAAATCATTCTCTAAGTTGTTCAGGTTTCTTAAAAATGGTTCCATCTCTGTGGTAATTCGAGCTAATCTATAGCCTTGGGATTTCACTACATTATACTTGGTTCTTGTAGGATGTAGACTTTTACTGTGGAGTAATAAGTTAACCCTCGTTGGTTTTCTAAATAGATCAGTGGTGATTCTGTTATTGTTGGTGTCCTTGGAAATCTGCATATCTAAGAAAGTGGTTGAAGTACAGCAATGGGAAGAGGTAAACTTCAGGAAGGGGGTTGTTTGATTGAGGTAAGTGATAAAATATCCAAGCTGCAAGCTGTCACCTTCCCACACAATAAAGACATTGTCAATAAAATGTAAATAGCATGTGATATGCTGCATGTAGTCTGTGTTGTTTAACACAAAGTCCTCCTCCTATTTGCCCAGGGCTATGTTAGCTATGCTGGGAGCCATGGCAGCCCCCATTACTATATCAGATTTTTGTTTGTAGTGTTTGCCATTGAAAGTAAAGAAATTGATGTCCAGTACAAGATTAATGAGCTTGCTTAACTTTTGCAGTTGTGCCTGTGTACCCTGATTATGTTTCTTAAAAGACTCCATAGCTGCTGTTATACAGTAATTGTGAGGGAGCACTGTGTACAAGGATTCCACATCAGTAGTTACCAAAATACTGTCAGCTTCCACTGTAATGTTTTTTATATTTTCTTCAAAAAATCCATTGAATCTCTTATGTATGACTTATTCTTTTCTGCTAGAGGTTTCAGCAAGTAATTACATTTTTTTTCTGCTAGAGGTTTCAGCAAGTAATCAAGGTAAATGGCTGTGGCTTCAGTAAGGGAACCTCCACTTGCTACCACTGGTCTATAAGGTGAGTCTTCTCTGTTCTTGTGTGGCTTTGGTATTCCAAAAAAGTTAGGTAAACGTGGGCATGGGCTCCATAAATAATTAAGATGTTTTAGTGTTATACACCATGATACTGGTTTAACTTGGTTCGAAGAGGCCCTTACAGATTTTGCTTTTTTATCTCAACAAGACTTCAGATTAGTTTTGGAGACTATGGAATTAGTACTCAAAAACAATTACTTGTTTTTCCAGGGTAAGTATTACAATCAAATAGATGAGATAGCTATGGGGTCCTCGTGTACCCCTGTTTTTGCCAATATAGTTTTACTACATTGGGAACAACAGTTTGTGTTTTATTCCCCATTTAATGATAATATAAGAGCATATTATCGGTTCTTGGATGATATTTTTATTGTGTGGAAAGGTCCTATGAGTGATATAGATGTCTTTGTTGACAATATTAACCATACTACAAATGTTTTGGTGTTTAGCCACAATATTGGATTGATGGAGATGCATTTTTGGATGTTAATATTAGGAAGGATGTTACCAATGCTAGATATGTATCTACATTGTATAGGAGAGAACATTTCTCCAACTCTTATTTACATTTCAAAAGTGAACATCCCTGTTTTCAAAAAAGGAACATTATGACACTGATATCTGTGCAGTAACAGAAACCTGGTTCAGGACTCCCAAGAGCACCCCAGCACTACCAGGTTATACCTCATACCATGCTTTTCAGCCACAAAACTTGGACCGAACCACAAAAGGAGGGGGAGTATCGATATTCATCAAAGATACCCACACCTCCAGGTTGTTGGCAAAGCACGAAGCATCAGAGACTATCCATGTGCAACTAACAGTGGGTAAAACTGCCTTCCAGTTTATAGCCTGCTACTGACCACCCTCCCAAACCCAGGAACCCCACTCGGCCTTCCTGAGAACACTGGAAAATATGAAGGTCTCTCCAAACACCATTATATTGGGCGACTTCAACTACCCAAACATAGATTGGGAGCATTACTCTAGCTCCAACACCCTTGCCCAAAGGTTCCTAGAATTCATAAACTCAAATGCTATGGAACAACTTGTTACCACTCCCACAAGAGGGGAAAACATACTGGACCTGATCATCACCAACATGGGGAGTCTATGCTCCAGACCAGAAGTGTATCCCTCACTGGTAAGATCAGACCATAAACTGATCTCACTGGATATTCACATCCCGAGCCCACCCCCTGCCCAGAAAACCACAGTGAAAAACTTCTCTAAAGCAAATTTCACACTCCTCAAAACTGAGGTGGAATCCTTCAAAGCCCCGGGCCTGTGGAAAATACGGCCCAGACCGCAGAATCCTTTATAAATGCATTCTATGAACACCTTCAGGAATGCATGGATCATGCAATCCCAAATAAAACCAAGACCCAATCCTCCAAAGGCAGACGACCTGTCTGGTGGACCCCAGCCATAAACAAACTATACAATAGAAGGAGGAAGCTACTACATGACAGAGCAAAATCCCAAAAAGTGAAGGCATCTCTGATCAGTATTAGCAAAAAACTAAGGGCACTCATAAAATCATCAAAGGCCAGCTTCGAGAGAAAAATTGCACAGGACACTAAGGATAATCACAAGGCTTTCTTTAGTTATGTTAGGAACCTGGGTGGGAATTCCCAGATATGCTCAGAATTAGTCCAAAATGACAAAAAATACACCAAACCCACAGACATTGCCAACATCCTAGCTGACAGGTTCAGCGCAAACTTCTCCTCCCCCTCCCCACCAAAAGGGCAAATATCTATCCCAGCAGAGTGCTGCCCCCCTGACATCTCAGATGCTCAGGTGGGAGCCGCCCTCTCCAAAGCAAAAAACACAGCATCAATGGGACCAGATGGTGTCCCAGGCTGCATCCTACATGAACTCCAAGAAGAGCTAAACCCAAACATAAAACTACTGTACAATCTCAGCCTTACTACAGGATATGTACCCAAAGAGTGGCTTACAGCAACAGTGGTCCCTCTCCACAAAGGTGGTGCCTCAACGGACCCTGGAAACTATCGCCCCATAAGCCTGACTAGCTTGGTCTGCAAAGCTATGGAAAGGATCATCATGGACCTCATAAATAAAGATATTGGGGACCCACAGACACTGGATCCTACCCAGTTCGGCTTTGTTAAGGGCAGATCCTGCCTCTTAAACCTGGTTGACTTTTTTGAAACAGTCACCAAGGCCATTGACGAAGGGAAGGTGGTCCACACAGCCTATCTGGACCTCGCAAAAGCCTTCGATACAATACCCCACTCGGGCATTATAGATAAGCTCACCAGCTTAAATATAAACCCCTATGTCACTAGATGGGTTGCAAACTGTCTCAAGGACAGAACCCACATGGTTAGAATTGCTGGAGCCATATCAGACTCCAAACCAGTTACAAGTAGCGTCACACAAGGCTCAGTCCTGGGACCTCTCTTGTTTGGTATATATTTCTCGGAGGTACAGACCAACATGGAAGGACTGTGGCTGACCAAGTTCGCAGATGACTGCAAACTGGGTGCCATAATCGACTCTCCAGCCGACACAAGCATCCTCCAAAAGGGCCTCATAGAAACAGACAACTGGTGCCAGAGCCATGGCCTCAAGCTAAACGCCAAAAAGTGTACAGTCATCCCTTTGGCAAAACAAAGTGCCCACAAATTACCACATAGGTGGTAATCCATTAAGTACAGAAGAAGTAATTAGGGACCTGGGGACCCAAGTTGATAGCAATCTCTCATTTGACAACCACGTGGCCAAAGTGGTTAGAAAAACATTTTATATAGCCCACCTAATCATGAAGGGATTCACATCTAGATTAGGGGAGGTCATCTTGCCTCTTTACTCATCCCTCATCAGGCCCATAATCGAGTACAATGCCCCTTTTGGGATGTACCTTACCAAACACCTGCAGCAACTGGAAAGACCCCAAAAGTACCTCACCAAGAGGATCAAAGGGCTCAAACAGATGCCATATGCTGCCCGGTTAAAGAAACTCCAGCTCTACTCAGTGGCATACCGCCTGCTCAGAGGTGACCTGTGCCTGACGTATAAGGCCATGTCCAACCCGGAATTAAGGGACATGCTGCACCTCAAAAAATCCAAATCCCATCGAGCTACGTGCTCGAGAGACTTGAACCTCAGCACTGAAATAAATAGGACATGCTGGAGGGACAGATTCATAACCCAGAGGCTCCCTTCACTATGGAATAAAATCCCAGTCCAGGTTAGGCAGAGTCCCTCATTGACTCTCTTCAAGAGGAATCTTGATGAGTGGATGGGAGATCGTAGGTTTACCCCGGGTATCACTTCTGTGTCACTGTTAGACAGAGGCACAGTATACTAACCTCGAAAAGGGGCATAGCAAAATTAATTTAAAATGGGTGGCGAAAGCCAAACATACTCTGGCTAGGCTTATAGGTTCATAAGTTCATAAGTTTATACTAGGCTATCTGCCCTAAGGCATTTATAAGCCTAGCCCAAATTTATGTGGCTTACGCCACCCCTTATATGAAAAAATACTGTGCCCATTAGTTTGTTGTGCCTCTGTCCAGCAGTGACACAGAGATGATTCCCGGGGTAAACCTACGATCTCCCATCCACAGGTCAAGATTTCTCTTGAACAGAGCCAGCGAGGTGCTCTGCCTCACATGGACCGGGATTTTATTCCACAGCATAGGGAGTCTTTGAGTGATAAATCTATCCTTCCAGCACGTCCTATTTATGTCCGTGCTAAGGTTTAAGTCGCTTGCTCTAGTGGTTTTGGTGGATTTGGATTTTTTGAGGTGGAGCATGTCCATTAATTCCGGGTTGGACATGGCCTTGTATGTCATGCACATGTCACCTCTGAGCAGACGGTATGTGACTGAATAGAGCTGGAGTTTCTTCAATCTGGCCACATATGACAGATTTTGGAGTCCCATTATCCTTTTGGTGAGGAACATTTGGGGTCTCTCCAATTGCTGCAGATGTCGGGTGAGATACATCCCGAATGGGGCATTGTACTCGATCATTGGTCTGATAAGTGAAGAGTACAGGGGAACAATGACCTCACTAGATCTGGATGTGAATCCCTTCATGATCAGGTGGGCAATGTAGAAGGTCTTTCTAACCACATTAGCAACGTGAGTGTCAAAATAAAGGCCACTGTCAACCTGGGTCCCCAGGTCCCTGATAACCTCTTCTGTGCTTAGTGGATTGCCACCTATATGGTAGCTTGGGGTTACCTTGTTTTTCCCAAAGGGTATGACTATACATTTTTTGGCGTTTAACTTCAGGCCATGGCTCTGGCACCAGCTATCTGTTTCTGTTTGTCCCTTCTGAAGGATATCCGTGTCCAATGCACTTTCCACTATGGCGTCCAGTTTGCAGTCGTCTGCAAACTTTGTCAGCCAAAGTCCTCCCATGTTGGCCTGTACTTCTGAGAAGTAGATGCCGAACAATAGGGGGCCAAGGACCGAGCCCTGTGGGACACCACTTGTGACCGGCTTGGAGTCTGACATAGCGCCAGCAACTCTAACCCTGTGGGTTCGGTCTTTACGCCAGTTTGCAACCCATCTTGTGACATATGGGTTTACATTTAAGCTGGTAAGTTTTTCTACAATACCCGAGTGGGGTATTGTGTCGAAAGCCTTTGCAAGGTCAAGGTAGGCTGTATGGACCTGCCTTTCCCACATCAATGGCCTTGGTGACTGTTTCGAAGAAGTCGACCAATGACCTAGGGCAGATAGCCTAGTATGAACCTATGAACCTATGAACCTATGAAAGGGAAAATGGTGAGGGCCACCCGTATGACTACTTTGAAGGATGACCTAGTCAATGAGCTTAATTTTATTGAGCAACTTTTTTTGGCTAGGGGTTATCCCAAAGACTTGGTGATTTCTATTAAAAATTATATCTTGAACGGGTGGGGTACAAGATAGCTTCCTTTATTGTCACATGGAGAAGATCTTATGAGTAATGGGTCCTTTGCCGATGGTGATCTGGATGAGTTACCTCAGGAGCACTGGGTGGATACAAAATGAGATGTAGGTCAAGATCAAGAACTAGATTTTGTGACCAATTTTCATAGGGATACCCAGGAAGTTAAAAACATTATTCAGAAGTATTGAGATTTTTTTTCAAGTATGCCTAACAGTTTAGATGTGTTCTCCAGGACAGTAAAATTTGGGTTCAGAAGGGGTCCTAATTTGAAAAACTATTTTTAAGGTACCAAATATCATAAGGAGAATAATAGTAGAAAAGGTACCTTTATGTGTGAGATGTATCCCCAGTGCCCATATATATCCAATTTGCAAGAATTAAAATTCTGGGATATGTTTGAAAGATTAACAGCACATGGATATTATAGTTGTTACATCAAAGGGGTGGTTTATGTGGTTTATTGCATTGTGTGTTTCACATATTGTGTGAGTAAAATGGAGAGAAAACTAAAACAAAGGATTTATGAGCACATGTATGAAATGAGTAAGTGAAGAGAAACTAATGTCCTGTATAAACATTCTTTAGTTTGTACTCAGGCTAGTTTCAGGTTTTGGGTTTTGGAACAGGTTAAGGTACTTGACAGGGCTACTCCACTAGGCACCATTTTCAACCACAGTCTGAGTATTGCTGTTGCCCACACTAAATGGAATACAGTGACCATTTCCCACCCACACAGTGGAGGATAGGCAACATACAACTGGAATTATAGCCCCATAACTGTATTCAATCTTCGCTTTAAGGTAATGTCAACAAACTGCTTGTATCGCAGAGGACATAGGTGACCTCCAAACAGTAGATCTGTTCCAGTTAACTGTTCTCATGAGTAGCTTGTGCCTGCAAAACCTTTGGGAAATCAAAACTGTGAGCAGAGACATATACAAGGCTTTGCACTCATCCTATTTTGCCCTGGCCAGGCCCTTCAATGCAATCCAACATTTTGTCTCAGTGAGAAACTAAACAAGGTGAATACCATACCTTCTGTTAACAGACTGGTTGCAAATCAGATCACAGACTAATAATACTCAGTCAAAGTGGGAGATGTCACCTTAAGCAGCAGACTTGTCACCCGTGTGGTAACAGATGTGTCAGTGCTGTCTCCACTTTTGTTTGCCAGAAAAAAAGCAGAAAATGTTTGGCAAAACATTTTTGTGCCACTAATGACTGCCGGCAAAGCCATGGGTGTTATAACAACTGCACAAACACGCATCACCATACTCTCTGTTAATAAATGTTCCTGCTTATTTAAAAGTGAAACAGAGTACAGTATTCCCAAATTCTGCCCCAATATTCCTTGGAACACATGTTGACTGCAAACTGTCTGTACTGTGTGGAGGAAGGCATTCTATATCTTACATCCCATTGGGAAATTAAGTTTATCATTCACCTATACCCATCCATAATCAGTCCTCCTTTTGATAAGTAATGTCCCAGACACCTGCAGGAATTTGACAGACCTCAGACATCTCTGAGTAATAAAACATCAGAGGGTCTCCAACATACGTCTTCTGTGGGCAGACTGAAATAGCTGTCAGTGTGCACAGTATCATATGTATAGCTTTGAGGCAGAATATGTGGGTCTATATTGTAAAGTTGAACAATTAAAATGTCAACTTACCTTTAACTGACCTATATTTGTCAAAGCTGCACAACATTGAATGGCCAAAACAACGATTTCTTTCTGAGGGAAAGAAATCGGTAGGTCAACCATGCACACCACATTAAAACAAACACTATAAAAGTAGGGGCTTCAAACCTCACACCCACCATGTGGGGCTGTGCCCCCACCCCCTCAAATATTCTAAATCCTAGATCGCACTACAGTTGGGAAAAGGGCAGATTTAAAAGAACGGCCAACCAATTTCTTTCCCTTAGAAAGAAATCAACGATTTGGCCATTCGATGATGTGCAGCTTTGACAAATAAGGGTCGACTAAAGGTCAGTCAACATTCTGCTTCTTCACATAAATGATATAGAACCAAATATGTATGCATTACATGGCTGTCTTTGGCCCAAATGGGATGAATATGCTGCACATCCTTAAGTGATATGGGACAACAGCCACCTTTTCCAGGGACTTCAATGTACAGTATGATATACATAGGTCATGCCAGGTAAACACATACATGTCTCAAAAAGGTTGTCAGTCATCTGCATTAGGGCTTCAATGTATGTCAAACAGATGACATCAATTAACCTGTGTGAGCACAGGTTGACTGCCATGATGTGAAAATGTTATCTAACATGGATCAATTCTCATTCTATGCTGGACATGGGTGGTCCTTTCTGCATGAATCATGGCCATGCATGATATCTCCCATTGTATATTATACAGTGAGGTATCACCTATGGTTCTAAACACCATCAGGTGAATATCGTGCTCATAGCCTCTGAACCTTGGAACCTATGGTGATATGCATGAAAAAAAACATTATACTGTATTACTGATTTTAGATTTATCTGCAGTGCTTACATACAAGCCAGAATGCAGAATCTGATAGGTTGACTTTGGATGTGCACACAGAAGTTAGCACTAAACAATCCTTAAAAAGAAGGTTAGCTGTATTAATGAGACACATGTCATTGACTGACTTCACAATCCTTAGAAAAGCATCAGCTAGAAAGTAGAGTACAGTTGCAATTATCAGGCCAACAGCAAAAATTGAGATATAAAATATATATTAAGTGTAGGTAGTCACCCTGTGCATCAGACACATAGTTTTAGTATCCCTGAAGCCAAAGGATAGACAACAGGGATGTGGCACAGTCATCACTTGCACAGGGTGGTTTGAGGAGTCCCCTACACATGATCAAAATTTCAGAAAGCCAATTCCCATATGGCCGAGACCATATGATCGACTTTTGAAACATTGATCATGCAGAAAGGGCATTTCTGTATAGTGCATAATAGGAATCTTCCCATCTTCCACATTATAGTGCATTCTCAGAGTTGGCATATTTAAATTTCAGGGGGTATGGGGGGTGCCAGGAGGCTTGCCCCCCTGCTAGCAACATGTAGGTAAGTTTTTTTTTTTTTTACATGTTCAAAACTTTAAAAGTTGATCATATAGTCTCGGCGATATGGGAATTGGCTTTCTGAAATTTTGATCATGTATAGTAGACCAGGATTGAGGGGGTGCAGGAGGCCTAGGCTGATACAAAAGTTTAGTGAGTGTGTCTGTGAGTCAGTAAGGGCAGCAGCCAACAGAGAACATGTAAATGTAGCTTGTGTGTCAGTATGTCAATGTGACATTGATGTGTGTGTGTGTATGAATGCACACAGCCAAGCTCAGTGCTATCCCTACGTGTCTGCATGTCAAGCAGCTGTGAGCCATGCATGGTGGAGCTGACAGTTCATTGTCTTTGCCCACAACCATGAGAACTTGCTTTGCCAGG